>NC_067472.1:113944506-114304506 GCF_947179515.1 Apodemus sylvaticus
TGCTGGCTGAGTCAGGGTTGATTTCCATTTTATTATTAATTCCTTGGTTACTTTTTTTTTTTTAACAGGCCAACTTCATGGCTGAGTGACTTAATATTCTAGACTTGGAGTATAATTCTACCGATGTGTCTATTTTCTATAGGTAGGGAACACTGTTAAAGATGACCTTTTCCCTTTACATCTAGAATCTAATAAATAAGGCTCCTCCCTGACTGATCCTTCAAATCTTTCAATTTTCCTGTGCTTTCAGAATAATAGTCTATTAGCTTCACTTTTTTTTTTGTTAAATTAGTTGTAGCTGGATCCTGGAGGGCATATCTGATTCATATTTGTATCTCTGATATTATCTTGTGTAACACTTTATAATTAACAGTCACCAAAACTGATAAAACCCCAATTCATACCCTGTCCATTGCATCTTACAAGCTTGGAATCTAAGAGTTTTCTAGTCCCGTCTCTTGTGCACAGTGCTCCAGCAGGAAACCTCATACGTTTTTGCTGAGAAGTCATAGCCAAGGGAGTGTGGGCACCCTACCCTATGATTTCCACGGAAGCCAGCCTAACTCCATGTTAAGCTGTCTGCCATGTGGCACCTTGGAGGAAGCTGCAAGTTATTCAACAACTAGCACAACTCATGACCAAGCATGAAATTAGATACAACTAAGAGCAAGTAAGTGTGGAAAAAACCTAAGAGTAGAAATTCAGCACAGGTAACTTTGTATCACTTTCTCCTGTTCCTTGGCTTTTGTGGATACCGGCAGTGATGTAACCACCCTACCCTGTGATATCCATGTCATACCCATACCTACCTTGGGGTATGATGTAGATGTGGAAGGACCATGGTGGCAGTCGTTCAAAACAGAAGGGGCAGGAGGAAAAGAACTTTTAGAAATTTTAGGTATTTTTAGGAATTGTTATTACCCTGTGAAAATTAGGAGCATTCATTAGACACACTGGTAGGAAGGCTTTCCTTTGATCTGCACAGAGGAATGCTACCTTTAGTGTGGTGCCCTCACTAAATAATAACCAATTAATTTTACTAACCATGTATCATTATTATTTTGATGATGAAAAAAATTCATTTAACTTTCAAAAAAAAAAACACTGAAATGTATCAAATTGTTAACGGAAAGATCAGAGATTCTGACTTACTGAGGGTTACTGTGGTTATAATGAAACACTATGACCAAAATCAAGTTGGGCAGGTAAGGGTTTATACAGCTTCCACTCCACATTGCTGCTCATGGTTGAAGAAAGTCAGGACAGGATCCCAAGCAGGGCAGGAACCTGTAGCAGAGGCCATGGAGGACTGCTGCTTGCTGGCCTGCTTCATGTGACTTGCTCAGCCTACATTCTGAGAGAACCCAGGACTACCAGCCCAGGAGTAGCTTCACCTATAATGGGCCAGGCCCTCCCACATCAATCACAAATTAAGAAAATACGCTACAGCCTTTCCTATGGTCCTATCTAGAGGCATTTTCTCAATTGAGACTCCCTCCTCTCTGATGACTCTAGCTTGTGTCAAGTTGACATAGACCTAGCCAGCACAGGTTTCCATTTGCAGAAAAGAATGGCATAAAATATCAAGAGTAAGAAAATTCAAAAGTGCTAGGTTGACTAAGATGAATCATAAAAACAAACACCTCCCAAAGATTCCCAGCTTTAAGAACCAAAGGATTCAGAATTAAATAATGTAGGCATTACAGTATTTACCTTAATTTCTAAGCTCTAACATAAGATTTTGGATCTAAAATATATGGAGATTCTCCATCTAGTTCTCTCTCTCTCTCTCTCTCTCTCTCTCTCTCTCTGTGTGTGTGTGTCTTTGTCTGTCTCTGTCTCTCTCTCTGTCTCTGTCTCTCTCTCTCCACACCCCAAGTTGCTGTTTGAACATATAAGTTCTCAGCTACTGCTCCAGTGGCATGCCTACCTGCCTGCTGCCATGCTCCCTCACCATGGTGATCATGGGCTAACACTCTGAAATTACCTTAAGTGACTCAGAAAACATTTAAGCACCTGTTTGTAATCTGGCCAAGCCTCCTCTCATGACTGATGTTTATTATGTCACTATAATATAGTACAGTATCCTGGGAGGGAGTAGTCATCACTAGGTAACTCAGCAGATACTTGGCCTCTTGACCCTTGGAACATTCCAAATGGAGACAAATTACATCCATTGGAAATAGTCCTCTTAGGATGACTAAAGAACAACTACCATCAGCACCCTAAATGCCAAAGTATAGATATATCTCAGTCTGGCGGCTACTTTCCACACTTTATTGATGGTGTCTCTTTATAACTCTACAGCCTATATTACAGTGATGAGTGCTGCTGACTCTGAAAAGCTCATGAGTAGGATCAGAAATCAGAGCTGATACCATTTTATTTTCAGTTATACCAGATGTTTCATCCCTCCCATCCTCCCACATTTTCTCTTTCCTTCTTCTCCCTTTACCCCTTCTGCTCTTTCTATTCCTTACCCCTTATCCTCTTCCTCCATAGCTGTATTGTAATGGTAAACTAAGTTTACTGTGCTATGGGTTGAATATGCTGCATTTGGGTTATGTATCCAAAGGCAATGAGGAGTAGAAATATTTCTGAGTTTTTGTTTATCATATGTACTCTATATGAGTCTCAGCAAATATGTTCGCGAATAAAATATTCCATATTATAATGAAAAAAAAGAAATCAGAGCTGAAATTCATTTATTGTTGAAGAGCTGCATTTAAAAGCAGTAAGCAAATGGGAAAGGATATTCCTGATTTGTGAGCAGTGAAGGCTCCTTCCACACTCAGCTTTTCTTCCCGATGGATGGGGACACATGTTGGAGTAAAATGGAGAGGAGACCATTGTTTCACATCCTCCCTACTTCCTGGTCTACTTGATCCTCATTCACAATCCATCCAGGCTAGAACAACCCAGATGATCAGAATCAGAGGTCAGGTTGTATCCCTGGATTTGAGTCTCAATGTCAGGTAATTCTGTGTTTATACATCTGCTTTTCAACTGAATTAATGAGCAGGAAAGATCACTGTCATGCATCAAGTGCATGCAGACAAACATGGTAAGAGTGGGGTGGAACTTTTCTTCTGAGGCTGGGGAAGGAGAGAGTTTACCCAGAAGTATGAGGGCCCAGGTTTTATCTGCAACCCCACAAAAAATAAAACAGGTGGGGAACTGCAGCTTGAATAGAGTTTTTACAAAGATGTGTTAGTCTGACCTTTGATTTTATACTTCTATAACTGTGAAATTCACACGTTTTATAACCTTCTAGTACATTTTTGAAAGAATCTGTGGACTCTATTTTTTAAACTCAAATAGCTACTGTCTTGTTATTTTTGAAAATTATATAAAACCAAGTGATTTCCCGTCATTGTTTGTCATTTGGTAATGCAATATCAAGGGATGTTGTCAAGGAGAATAAAAAATTTCCAGGGGAAAAAAAATGAAGATTCATCTATTAAGGTTTTAAAAATATAAACATAAAATTGAGAACTTTTCCTGATGTTCAAGTAACATTTTTTCCTCTTTACATTAAAAACACAGTTTCTTCTATAAAATGGTAGCATTAATAAATGTTCAACTAAAGTATGCATTGTAATTGGCCTATTATTTTTAGGTTTCTTAATTGATGGAATTACTGATCTCATACCCGGTGCCTGATGCTAACTCTAATGTTTCCAGTTGGAGAAACCTATACATAACACTGTGCTGAGCAGAAGCCAGGCCAAATCCCTAGGACACCCAACTGGCACAAATGACTCTCAAAGTCCTCTGAGACATTTTTATAAAAACTTAAGGCTGAAGACAAAGGTGATGTGGCGGGTGGGGGAGCAAGGGAATAGAAAGACTGACACATACGGCTGTTGTGATGTGAGATAATGATGCTAATTAAAGTTTAGAAGCTTATCTCCATGGAGGCAGGTGAGTCAAAGTACCAGAAAGCTCCAAGAAGGTGGAGGTTTAAAGACTTCAAGGACTAGGTGCTGGGAGATAGTCTTTCTACAAATCACAAGTAAGCATATGAACGATCGTATAAAGCCCTCTTTTAGGCAAATGGCAAAGCTTGCATCTTTGACAACGTTCCCAGTCTTGGCTTTTTGCCATTGGCACCTGTTGTGTTGTATGCTAAAGAGAACACACAATACATCCGGCACCAGGTGTCAGAGCTTCTGTGAGTGTGGGAGCCACAGAGCATGGCACCTGTTCCTCCTGTGCTTTCACTGTCTTTTGTTTTCATTTACCATGGTACCTCAATAACGATGAAGAAAGGACAAAAGTCAGGCTGCATGACCTGTCATACAAAAGGAACTAATGTGTGAAAGGTGTCTTAACTGTGCTTTTATTGTGAGATTTCCTGACTTGAGACTCTGGTTGGCAGAGGAGGCTTAGGAGCCTTGTCAGTTGGTCTGAGAATATGTGGGAATGAGGAATTTGTTCATGAGTTCACAAAGTAGAGTTCATGATGGGCAGTACCTGGGTAATGTTCCACAGGCCATCCAACCTTTAATGAAGCATGGGAAATTCTACTAAAAGCCATGAGCTACCCAGCAAGATGTAGTTCAGTGGGAGTGTGGAGGGGATAAAAGAGGTTAATGGTACCTGTAAATGAGCAAAATGCATTAGGTATGCATGAAATTGTCAAAGACTTATAAATAAATAAAAAGTTTAAAACTTATGTGCTAGGGGCTAGCCAGATGGTTTAGAAGTTAAGAGCATTGGGTGCTCTTCTAGTAGACCTAGGTTTGATTCTCAGCACTAATATGGTGGCTCCCAATCATATGTATCTCCAGTTCCAAGAGACACAATGCCCTCTTTGAGCCTTCCTGGGCACCAGGCATGCATATGTGCACTGACATAAATGTAGGTAGAAAATACATATAATATAATAAGGACAAAATAAGTAATAATCATAATAAGGAGTCACAACCATCATCATACAAACTCATGTACTACTAGTTAGGCATGGTGACACAAATCTGTAACCTGCTCCTCATACTCAGGAAACAGAATCCAGAGGGTGGAGAATTTGAGAATAGTCTGGGCTATATAGTGAGAACCTGCCTTAAAAAGAAAAGAGAATAAAATAAAATAAAGTGTCTCCAAACTCATGTAGTATGTGTTATGGTAATAAGCAAAACACAAGGCACCCATTAGAAAAGGACACGTGGTAGTGAATTCACAAACTTGAAGAGAAGGTTGACTCAGTCAAACACTTGAGCACTCTGAGAACAGAGTAGAGAACTTTGTGTTCTGAACTATCCACTTCTTCATCTGTTATAGTGTGGAAAGTAATATCCATTTGTAGATGTGCTGTATTAAATTAAAACAAACACGTGAAAGCTGTTTATTAGAGCCATATGTTTAGCTCTGTTCCCCATTTTTAATAGGGTTATTTTGTTCTCTGGAGTCTAACTTCTTGAGTTTTTTATATATATTGGATATTAGCTCTCTATCAGATATAGGATTGGTAAAGATCTTTTCCTAATCTGTTGGTTGCCTGTTTTGTCCTATTGATAATGTCCTTTGCCTTATGGAAGCTTTGCAATTTTTTAAGGTCCCATTTGTCAATTCTTGTTTGTTTGGTTGGTTTTTTTGAGACAAGGTTTCTCTGTGTAGCCCTGGCTGTCCTGAAGCTCACTCTGCGGACCAGGCTGGCCTCGAACTCAGAAATCCTTGGTAAAGATCTTTTCCTAATCTGTTGGTTGCCTGTTTTGTCCTATTGATAATGTCCTTTGCCTTATGGGAGCTTTGCAATTTTATAAGGTCCCATTTGTCAATTCTTGTTTGGTTGGTTGGTTTTTTTGAGACAAGGTTTCTCTGTGTAGCCCTGGCTGTCCTGGAGCTCACTCTGTAGACTAGGCTGGCCTCGAACTCAGAAATCCGCCTGACTCTGCCTCCCAGAGTGCTGGGATTACAGGCGTGCGCCACTACCGCCCGCCCGGCCCATTTGTCAATTCTTGATCTTAGAACATAAGTTATTGGTGTTCTATTCAGGAAATATTCCCCTATGCCCACGTGCTCCAGGTTCTTCCCCACTTTCTCTTCTGTTAGATTTAGTGTATCTGGTTTTATGTGGAGGTACTTGATCCACTTGGACTTGAGTTTTATACAGGGAGAAAAGAATGGATCAATTTGCATCCTTCTACATGTTGACTGCCAGTTGACCCAGCACCATTTGTTGAAAATGCTCTTTTTTCCACTGGAAGGTTTTAGCATCTTTGTCATGAATCAAGTGACCATATGTGTGAGGGTTCATTTCTGGATCTTCAATTCTATTCCTTTGATCTACTTGCCTGTCACTGTACCAATACCATGAAAATTTTATCACTCTTGCTCTGTAGTACAGCTTGAGGTCAGGGATGATGATTCTGCCAGAAGTTCCCATTCTTCTCTATGGTGTGTCTAATCACAACACCCATTTCATGACAGTTTGTGAATAGTAAGAAAAATAATGCACCCAAAGTATTTCAAAACCTTTCTGGTACACAGCAGGTATTTTCTTAATTGTATTTCACTATGATTACATTTGTGAGTATTCATAACTGCTCCTGTACTTACTGATTTATAATACAATGGGAAATAGATGTTATAACCAATGACAAACACAGCCTTGTTGATTAGTTGTGGTTGAAAAGGTTTCATCTGAGACAGTTTGAGAAGGAAGTTTTATTTACCTGATCAGTGGAACACCGACTGTTTGTTAAAGATTTGATTATTATATGTATTGTATATGTGTATGTTTGTGTATGTATATGCATACATGTGTATATGTATATGCATATGCATATGTATAATGTGTGTATGCTTGAGTGTATGCATGTGTACTTTGCCAATCGAGTGCCTCTGGGCATAGAAAAGGTAGTCCTTACTTACAAACAGGCAGTTGTGAGCCATCCATTGGGGTGCTGACAACTACCCTGGTTGCTCTAGAACAGAAGCAAGTTTTCTTAATCTCAGTCAGTCCTCCTGCCCCAGTGACCTTTTTAGGTATCTGCAAGCTATGAGAAATCAATTAAAAGTTTAGGGAAAGTTAACTTGCTTGCCTTAATCATCAATCACATGAATGACTTAACAGTTTCCATGTGCCACACTGTAAGATGTAGACTAGAATTGTTGTCTTTAAGGAAGCTAGAGTCAAGCAGAAGAGGGTCAGAGGAGCCATAGACAGGTAAAAATATGGGGTGAGCAGTGTTGGTGATCCAGCGATCACTGAAGGGTATATGCTGGTTGACTCTCCTCTTTTGGGTGTGTGTACACATTTTATTATTGTTGTTGTTGTTTGTTGTTGTTATTGTTATTATTATTATCATCATCATCATCATTATTTGTATGAGTGTTTTACTTAAATGTATTTCTGTGTACCATGTGTGTGCCTCTGCCTGAGGAGGTCAAAAGAGGGTGTCAGATCCTTTGGTTCTCTATAGGAGCAACACATCCTCTTAACTAATCCAACACTCCAGCCTCCTTGATTGTCTTAATACTATGTTCTGTTTAATCACTATGTTCATTACACCAAAAAAGACTTATCCAATGGGACAATAAGATTGCTTAGTAATTAAAAATGTCTGCTGCTGAGCATGACAACTGAATTTGATCCTTGGGACACACATGAAAGGAGAAAACTCCATGCTATATGCATGTATAAGTACACACACACACGCACACACACGCACACACGCACACACACAGAGAGAGAGAGAGAGAGAGAGAGAGAGAGAGAGACAGACAGACAGAGACAGAGACAGACGAGGGGGGGAGGGGAGGGGAGGAGCAGTTTTTAAAATTCATTTAAGGTGTATCAAGTAAGTATAATTCAAATACCAAAATTAAATGACAAATGTCCTCTCTCATAGGTTTGTTTTGTACTTTGTATGGTTCACAGCTGGGTCTACAGTAGAACAGTGGTACTGCTGTTACACAACTAACCAATTGCTCTGTGATAGGCTTTGAGGCTTGGTCCATAGAGTTAATTCATGTAGTGTTAACCTGGTTATGGTGGCTTGAATAGGAATGGCTCCCATAAGGTCATAGATTTGAATGTTTTGTAACCAGGAAGTGGCACTATTAGTTGTGGCCTTATTGGAGTAGAGGTTCGGTGGAGAAAGTATGTCACAATAGGTTGGTCTTTCAGGTTTCACAAGCTAAGCCAAACCCAGTGTCACCCTCTTTTCCTGTTGCCTGCGCATCCAGATGCAGAACTCTCAGTTCCTTCTCCAGCACCATGTTTGCTTGTGTGCTGACGTGCTTCCCATCATGATGACAATGGACTAAGGCTCTGAACTGTAAAACATCCCAATTTAATGTTTTCCTTTATGATAGTTGCCTTGGCCATTGATGTCTCTTCATAGGAATAGAAAGCTTAACTAAGACACTAGTCAAAAACCCACAATCTGAGAGGGTCATTGATCCTGAGATGCTGGTGGCAGTAGAACTGAACACTGTTGTTTAGCTTAACTGACACAGCCTCAAGCTGCCTTCTAAATATTTATGTTTTCATTAATGCTGCTCTCAGCCTTACATAGAGAAGCTTCCCCTTTCCAGTAAGTAGTGATGAATGCAGAGACCCATGACTTCTCAATGTGCTGAGATAAGTGAGGGATGAGTGTTCAGGTCCTAAAAAAGACATGTATCCAATGCCTTCTAAGGATCAGGGAGGATTTCTAGAATAGGACGTAGAAAGTAAGAGTTGGAAAATATAGACAGAAGGATGAGAATGCCATCTTCTGAGTAAGCTACAACCATCACAATAGCGAATCCACTGCAGCTATGGGATGGATACCTGCACTGAGTACATACAAGAACGGGCTTATCAACAGTTATCATCTAGGGAGGAGGGGTTCAGGGTTCTGTAATTCACTGCTGAGCTATTTGTTTCTGATAGAGCCAGAAAGGGATGAAAGTCACTGCTTTCATCTGTGTTTCCCTCTGCTGACCCCATCTGGGTCCAATGGACTGCTCCTGTGTTCATACAGATGGTTCTGTTAAACTAATCTATGTTTCAAAACCAAAACTAAAGATCATGAATCAGAGAAATAGATTAGTGGTAGTCAGAATGTGAAGAAAATGGGAGGCAGTAACCAGAAAGCCTTCTATATACATGGATATTGCCAAAGAACAAATTTCAAAAAAGATCAATTGTATATTTGCTTCGTAAGTTAAAGTGAGAGTTCATTCTGTTTCTCCATGCCCTCTCTCAGCAATTCTCTCCTGTGGGAACTTGGAGTACCGCCTCTCTCTCTCTCTCACCCTCTCCCTCTCCCTCTCCCTCTCCCTCTCCCTCTCCCTCTCCTCTCCCTCTCCCTCTCCCTCTCCCTCTCCCTCTCCCTCTCCCTCTCCCTCTCCCTCTACCCTCTCCTCTCTCTCTCTCCTCTCTCTCTCTCATCTCTCTCTCTCTCTCAGCTCAGACATAACTGCCTACTCTGTAGAACTGGTATATTTTGGTCGGCAAACTGAAGCATTTCCTCAGGAGATAAGACATTTCTAGCAATGTGATTATTATGGGGTAAGAGCAAAGAATTAAAATCTAGATTGGTAGAATGACTAGAGGTTCTCAAGGGCAGGGAAAATATGGCTATTAATCTTGTTAACACCTTGCCACAAGGAGGTGGTTAATGGCTCAGAAAAGCTTTAGTGGAGGAATCAATGAATCATAAATGACAGACCAACCATCAATAACTGTAAGTATGAAGTCTGGATATACCAGAGGGTGGAGAAAAATGTGGTGGCCTTGGAAAGGTCACCCAGGAGACTCTTTCTCCCTACAGAAATCTAAAAACTCAAACCTTTTAAAAATTAGTGGCAAACTGTGATTTCAGGGGAAGGTAAGATAACAAAACAGCAGCAGCAGCCCTGAATCTTCCTCTTTTCTTTTCATGCATACAATTGGCTGCTGAAACATAAAGCCCTTTGTTCCACAATTAAAGATGCAATTAAAAATGTAAATAACTGTAAAAGTAAGCATAATAAGTCTTAAAGTATAAGTGAAGAATCAAAATTTATCTCCAATAAAGAGAGCAAATTCTAAGTACATACAGAAACAAGGGAACGTTCTTCTGACTTAATAAATCCCATAGAGTGAGCTCCTTCCAAGACATGGTCCAAAGTCATCCTAAGGGATGTCCATACTACAAATGAGACAGTCAAGATTGCAGCTGAGGGCTTGGTTGTACCTTAGTTTGGAGAGTATTTGTCTACCATACAGAAGACCCCACGTTTGACTAATACCAATACATAAACTGATATGATGGTAGACTTCTAAAAATCCCATCTCTTGAGAAAATAAGGAGGTGAAGGTAGCCCTCAACTATATACTGAGTTCAAGGCCATACTGTGTAATGTGAGACTCTCTTGACTCTGTTTTAAAAAAAGAAAGTTTGCAATTAGTAAGTGTCTTAATTAGGATTACTATAATGTTGTTGTGATAGAACACTATGATCAAAAGCAACTGGGGAGCAGTATATTTGGCTTACATACCCTGGATCACAGTCCAATGAGGGAGGAGAAGGCAGAAATCAAACTGGGTGGGAACCTGGAGGCAGGCTGATGCGGAGGCCAAGGAAAGGTGCTGGTTACTGGTTTGTTCTTTAAGACTTCCTCAGCCTGACTTCTTATAGAACCCAGGACCATCATCTCAGGTATGTGACTACATATGCAGGCATTTTCTCAACTCTGGTCCCTCCTCTCAGATAACTCTAGGTTGTGTCAGGGTGGCATAAAACTAGCCAGCATAATGAGCTACACATTTTTGCCCTAGAATGCCTTTCTTGAGAAATTTAATATATAACATAAAAGAAATACAAGGTTCATTACTGTGAATGTTAGCAGTGTTCCTACAGAGCCAACTTCAACTTGACTGCACTACAGTCTAAACAAAGGCATAACTGGGTAAAGCAGTGGCTTACCTAGGCTGCTTGTAAAGCTCTTTTTGGCTTTCAAATTTCCTTGAAAATATCTCCTTTTTAGCACAGGGACAGTAATTGTACCTGCTGCGGTACTGTTGTGAGGTTTAAAGGAAGTCAATAGTGAGGCTATAGCACTTAAATTCCTGAGTCCTTCATTATTGTAGCCCAAGCTGCTGTCTGAATTTTGTCACCATTTTCTACCTCTCCTCTAGACTTCCCAGTCAATAAACTCTATTCAGCCTGTTTAGTTAAATAGAATACCTGAATCGAATAATGGGTACCTGGTCATAACATGCTACTTCTCTTAGAAGGTGTGCGTGTGTGTGTGTGTGTGTGTGTGTACATACCCTTTGCTATATTACATGTATGGTGTGTACAGGTTTTTGTGTATGCACCTGTACACATGGGTAGAAGCCAAAGTTTGCCGTTTGGTGTCACCTTCGATTAGTTTCCACTTTATCTTTTTTGAGATAGTCTCTCACTGTGCTCAGAGTTCAGCAAATAGCAAGCTGGCTATTGTCTAGTAATTGACCACTGATCACCAAGGATCCTCGTGTCTCTGTGACCCCAGTGCTGGGGTTGCTGATGTAGACTGCCACTCCCAGAATTTTATATGGGTGCTGGGGATGTGAAGACATGTCTGTCCTCTTGCTTGTGTGGTAAGGACTTTCCTAACACAGCCATCTCTTTAGCTCCTTTCCAGGAAGATTTTAAGAAAGAAATCTCACTCTTAATTCAGTGCTTTTAATTCCCTATTCTGCTGCATCATATTATGTCATGATTCAGTCAATTTCAGAGTATATACAAGTTGCTAAATAAGAACATAGAAGTCAAAGAGTGAAGGTCAACATAAATATCAGCTAATGTGGTGCCAAGTACTCAGCAGCATTTCACACACAGTTGACTGTAACATTTTCCAAGGACAGTAATGGAAGTCTGGAGAGAGAGAGAGAGAGAATTCTGCCTTATATCAGAGTGCATGGATGTCATGACCTTGCCTTGCATCTTTTGGTAAAATCCATCATCAGGTAAGGTTGGAAGTGACTGTGCCACAAAACAGGAGGTTGCAGGCTGGCCTCTGTGCCACTCTCTTTCCCACCGTGACTGGGTTACTGACCAGTGGCGCCATGGAGTACATGTCTGTGCTGTTATTCAAAGGAAAATGACTAGCATATACAAAGGTCCTCTACATATACAAAGGGATACTACAATAGAGTATTTTGTCTCACCATAATAAATAATATAGGAATAATCTTTCCTCCAAATAAAAGTCCATCAATGCAAAGTGTCCTGGATTGTATTTTTTTTCCCCAAACCTGCCACTAAAGAAACATCCAGACATTGTCTCCTGGAAGAGAAAGGCCAACTTTGCCAAGACTGTGGCCTTGTCCCAGATTTTCTCTCTAACACGTCTGTGTGCATATGTTAATTCTGTTATTAATTAGGCCCTGGTTTAAATGAAATCTGAGAGGTTGGGAGACAAATGAAGCAGGCTGTTGTCCTGGCGATGCCACATTTTTCCTGGAATTGCAGTGCTGGCAGGCGGTGCTTGTATCTTGAAGATACAGATAGATTTGTTGTTCCCAGTTGGTAATTAACTGCCACTATCTTGTTCAAATACTTTGCTACATTTGCATAGGAAATGTAGATGTAGAGTTCATTCATTTAATATTTATTAAGGTACTTTTTTTATACCAAGTATTAAAAACTTGATAAGATAAAGATGCTAACTGGGATTTGTAGGCTGTTCTTCAATGGTATGACCATTTCAGCAAAACTTCCTCTAATGCTATTAAAATAGGTATATAATTGTAAGGTCTGTGACATAGTAGTAAATGATTTTTCCAATAATGATCTATATAGTCGATAAACTACCAACAAATCTATACTATGCAGATTTGAGAGAAAGAACCTATGGCCCTCATTCGCCTCTGTATCCTTGACATCTATTTCCAACTGGCACATTGTGGGCCAATGCAAACAATATGCTTATTGATTAGAAAAATCAAGACACGAATGACTTGATGTGTGATGACTGATATTGCCAATTTGACAGGATCCAGAGTCAGCAGGGAGACGGGCCTGCCTGTAAAGGATTAGACTCTGGGTATGCCTGTGAGAGATTGTCTAGATTGAGTGAATTGATTGTAAACATCATTATTCTATAGGCTAGAGTCCCAGGCTGCATAAAAAAAGAAAGAAGGTACCATTTGGCAGACTTTCTTTAACTCAAAGAAGGGGGCCCTACTCCTGACTGCTGGGCTGACATAATTTTATAGAATAATAAAAGGATTTTTAGAAAAGGGTATTTGGTTAAAGGAAGCCTCATGATAGATATTACCTTCTATTTCTACTTCTTCCCTTATGTCAGTCACAACTCCCTAACAAACTAGCTACACTAGCAAGCTTTTGGGATCCCTGGAATACTGCATTGCTAATGTTTTTTCCTGCTTGACTGGGTACCAAGTTGTTGACCTGGAACTCTTCTGTGTATCTGTATGCTATACATCATGATCCATTGAGGATTTATTAAATCAAGTCAGTCAACTGTGACCATCACTGCACACACAGAGACTGATCACACAGAATGGAATGAAGCACAAGGTACATATATGCAGAAGAGTACTGTTGAACACCGAAGTTCTTTCCTCTTTAGGCATGTTTCTATTTCAGGGCCATGAGAAAGAATGAATGCCCTTCATTCTTTGGGTCAAAATATTGAAAAAGTTGTTGAAATAGTAACTCAAATATTGTGCATTAGGAAGCAGTCAAAATTCCAGAAGTTTCCTTGTCTATATTCCACTACATTTGGCTGCTGTCCTGGTTCCTACTAGATGGTGAATTTCCTGCAGGCAGAAGACATGGTTTTTAGCTGAAGCCTTTGTTCCCGTTATGGGTTTAGGAGCAGAACAGATAGTTAAAGGATGCTTCATGACTGAGGATAAGTGTAGCTCTCAGAACCCAAGTTCACAGCGAGGATACTGGCTGCTTGCTGGAAGTCTCAATATCCTTTATTAACTAATGAACATAGTTCAAAATTTTTCTTTAATGTGACTTTTCACTCTCAAGTGATAGATGTATGTATCTGCTTTCCTCTCTGACCTCTGGCCTTCTCCTAGTTGTCTGGGTGCTTTTATCCCTTTAGAGGAAGCTTCTTCTCTAGACTTCTGTGCCTCTATGGGAACTAAAACCAACTGTCAAGGAAAGCCACGTTCTTTGGAAACCAGATTTTTACTGATGAAGAGATGAGTTCAGTCATTCCACCTAGGCACCTGCTTGCTTCTTTTGCTCATATGAACAACTTAGATGACATGAAATAAATCCCACAGAGCTGCTCTGGGGATTAAGAGCATCTACTGGTGAACTAATAATGCACTTGCCTAACACTCTGAAAATTGCCATATTTTTATCTTTAACACTTTAGTTTCCTTCATGTTTTAATACTATGTTTGTAATCCAGGCTCTCTTATAGGTTATGTGAGAACTATATCCCTTGCCCACTTTATTTGTTGTTATGACTTTTCAAATATAGGTTTCCACAATGCAGGAAACATGAAAGTCAAATGGTGCAAACACAATGAAGTCATCCATGTACAACATGTAGAGAATTGTGAGTGTCAATCTATTTCATTTGCACACTGCTTCCACGTCATTTCCAGTGCTGCACACAGATTAAGACAAAATAATTCCACCTAGACTGAACAACTTTGGAGCCAGTTTAAAGCTCCGCGTGAGCCAGGCTGTGCTGCTTACTTTCTGTCATCTCAAGAGTTCAGGAAAACAAAGTGCTAGACTTGGGAGGATTATGTTCACCAGAGGGATAAGGCCAGCTTCAGAAGGCTCATAAGATATTGCACCATCTCCAACAGGGCCAGGGCTAGACTCTCCCCTTCTCTTCTCTTCTCTTCTCTTCTCTTCTCTTCTCTTCTCTTCTCTTCTCTTCTCTTCTCTTCTCCTTTCCTCTCCCCTCCCCTCCCCTCCCCTCTTCTCTTCTCTTCTCTTCTCTTCTCTTCTCTTCTCTTCTCTTCTCTTCTCTTCTCTTCTCTTCTCTTCTCTTCTTCTCTCCCTCCCTCCCTCCCTTGAATTTTTACCTCTCAATCATCTGAGTGTTCAACACAGTACTGGCCAGAGAAGACTAGCAACCACACATAAAATACATCCAACAGCTGGAACTTATGAACTAAGATGGAGGGAGATGGAACAAAGTGAAGAGAAGTGTAGGCCTGGTGGGAGAGTTGGCCGTCAGAGCAGCTATGGGATTCCCAGGCATACCTGTTTCCTTTTTGGTCCCCAGAGCAGGCCTGGTAATGCTAACGTTCCTTCTGGCATTTAGAGTAAGGTAAGCAATACAAAATAATACTCCAAGATGTAATTTCCAGACAAGAAAGGCACACTCATTCCTTTATACTTCTATAGTCAAGAAACCCTTCTACTCATTTATTTTGAGAGAGTGAGTAGTTGATGTCCTAAAATAAACACAGACAAATTTGGTACAGTGCCTGTGGCATGCTCCAGATATGGCAAGTGTCTCCAGGAACCATTTTGGGCAAGGACTCCGTTTGGGCTCTGCTAGTCCATTTTACATCCTCCCTTCCTTTATTGGTCTATTTTACACATTGTGCAAGAACAAGGCCTGGAGCCCTTAGAGTTCTTGTTCTGGGCTCTTACTGGGTGTGGCCTTTATTCCCTCTACTACTCTGTATCTCAGACTCATTTTGATACTAAGGTCGGATCTATAAGTATGACAGAATGGAATTTTAGAAGACCAAATAACAGATTTTAAGATTAAAGAGATTTTCCCTGGGAAATTTTATAAGGATGTGAGTTTAAGTCTCACTTAAGAATGTGTTCCTTTTAAAATTATCTATCAGTTTAACTTTCTAATTTTCTTTCATATTCTACTTTTGTTTACCACTTTTCAGCATGAAGATTTATTCTAATCAATAACACTTTCAAATGTGTTGTGCTTTCATGTATCATAGCCCTTCATTTAATTTTCCACAACTTATAAACTTTTAACCCATATGTCTTCATCAAATTTTTTCTACTGCATTAACAATATTTTCATGAACTCTTTTTTTAAATGACATCAACATTGATGATTTTTTTTATTTTTAGTTTGATGTTCTATAAAGTCATTCATTCAGTTGACTGATTTGCCTGGATACTCTTAGCCAAACTTTTTTTTTCCTATTTGCTATCCCAAAGAAAAACATTTCAAGATTTTTCAAAATAATTTTTATCATGAAAATCAGTGATTATAACAAAAGTACTGGGAATAAAAACAGACATAAATTGGCTTAACTTACATTTCATTTGTGATGTCACTATAAGACATTTTCTAAGGTAGTTTTTCACATTTCTTTCCATGGACAATGACATACTTCAAAACAATCTAGAATAGAGTTGGCTTGCTATGACAGATTAACAGTCTGTTAGGTTATTCTGTCTGTCTGTCAGTCTGTCTGTCATCATCATTATCATATATCAATGTGTTTTTAAGTCCAAGAGTCCTGAGGCACAGAAACTCTCCAGAATAAGCTTGCATTCTATGACAGCCAGAGCATCCAGCAAATCCAGACCCCTGAGAAATACAACATTCTGAAATCGCTCTTCTATTTTCTTCTTGCCATGACTGATAAATAGGAAAGTTAAAGCTAACTTTATATTTATATTTATATTCCATTTGGAATTCAGACAAGTCCTGCTCATGTGTATCATTTAGTATATGTATCACAGGTAAGGAGATGCAGCCCTAGTTTTCAGTTAGATCCTGGACCAGAGCTGGCAGTGGACATCCAAACAATGAGGACCTGTTTTCTCCAAATAGCACATACATTCATTCTGACCACAAGAGGAGCCATGCTCATTCTAAGCTGTTAGCATTTTTATTTCTTATTAAAAATCTTGTGTTGACAAAATGGCTCAGTAGATAACGTTGCTTATAACCTAGCTTGGAGGTCATAGTTCAGTCCTTAGGACCCACTTGGTAAAAGGTCATGTATATGTATGCTCACACATATGCACACAGACACATACACAGACACAGACAGACAGACAGACAGACAGATACACACACACACACAAATAGATGACTTTAGATGTAGTATAGGTGCTAGTTCTAGGAAGTAAATCATGGTATACTTGAGTGTCTACAGACCTCACACAAGGTTTCCATGAGGAGAAAATGCTGATAGGCCTTTTCAAGTTGCTTACTCTGTAGCCAAGGAACTTACTACTAAGAGCAATCTCCAGGTTGCTCTTAATCTTGTAGTGGTCTCCTAGCCTCCATCTCATAAGTACTGAGACTACAGGGGTAAGTTACCATACCAGGTTAATTAATGAGTTTCAGGTAGTCAGGAAATAAAGTATTATGTAACCAGAAACAACTGGTATTGAGATTCTACTGAAGCAAAGTATTTCCACGAGAATGTTCAGAAAAACAAGCAATACATACAACTCTTGAACAGAACAGCTGATTTCTAATCAAGTCACAAGAGCTAATATACTCACATCCTGGAAGACCAGGAAATAAAAAAGGAATAGCTTCTCCCAAGACCCGACTGCAAGCAAATGTCTGGAGCTTCAGTCATTAATGCAACTGATGTTAAATTTTAATATTTTTAATATTATCAAGAAATAATTTAAAAGTTCGATGTGGTATTATATACTTGTGTTTCTAGAACCAAGACAATTCTAGAACTTCTCAACTTAGCTACATAGACAGACACACTCCCCCTTCATTTTTTTCAAGAGAAAAAAATTGAAAAGATAAAATTAGGGAAAAGTTTTGGCCAAATAAGATTTCAAAAATTACTTGGAAATGGTTAAATACAAGGCCTTTGAGCAGAAGTGTACTGACAAACATAGGCTAATTGGGACACAGGCACGGCATTTGTGTTCCTAAGCCAGTGCATCCTGGTCAGGAATGTTCCGATGCTTACCTGACATACAGGGAGCGCTTCTGATTGGTTCGAAGGGACCCGGACCCGGAGCTCATGCTGTGGTTCATCATCTGCTCTCGTAGGTCATGGATTTTGGCCTCAAATCGAGCGTAATCTGGGAATGAGGGAAAAAAATGGTAAGTTTGGTTCTGTGTCTTCTGAGTTAGACATGCTGTATAGACAAGGCTACTGATCAAGTCAAGGCTACTGATCACTGTTATTGTTAGTCCCTTACCAAGGACCAGGCAGATGCTCAATTTCAGAACAGTAGGTCTGCTTCCTAGTGCTTTTTACTCATAATTCACAGTAAGAAAAAAATTCAGGACATTCCCAACTTGTTAGATGTTTAAGATTCCATACAACCCTTACTCTGTTTCCTGTTTCTCAAAATTATAGCACATCATCATAAGTAGTATATTGAAATGGATACAATCTATTAATTTTAATCAGATTTTCTCACTTTAATTTTTAGTCCAGTATGTTTGTGGGGGGGGGGGAGAGGAAGAGGAAGAGGAAGAGGGGGTGAGAGACAGAGACAAAGACTGAGAGAAACAGAAAGAGGCAGAGAGACACAGAGAAGCAGAGAGAGAGAGATGAGATAGAGAGGTAGGCAGAGAAAGCCTGACAGACACATATAGAAAGAGGCCTGTAATGCAGTCCTAGCCAGTCTAAACCTTGTTATGTAGACAAGGCTGGCCTCTGCTTCTCAGTGCTGGTGCTAACAGCGTGAGTCACTGCTCGAATTGTTCACTAGCACATTTAAAAATAATTTGATTTTCAATTCAATTTATAACTTTTCATGAAAACAAAGATAACTAAATTAATGTAATAAAAGTTATTTACCTAGAGAGTGTTGTTGAATTATTTTTTATAAAGGATTCATTTTATTTTTATGTGTATATGTGTGTATGTCTGACTTTGTATGAGTAGACATTGGCATTTTCTGGAAACTCAGCAAGTGATCGTAAGTGTTGGGCCATCTTTCCAGCCTTATGTTTCAAATGCTGTATAATTAAGAAGTTCCTTAAAGCCGACTTTAATTTCAGATCATGTTGCATGTATTGATAATTATGAGATGGCTGTCCCTGAAATCCTTGGTAACAGCTAGCAGAATACTAAGTTCAGAATGTAAAATATGAAAGTCTGTACTCTGGAGATTAACAAGGCACTTAATAGTTGGTTTAGTTATTTCTGGTGCTGAAGGACAGTCTGGAATTACCAAGATTTGGCAGACTTCCTGTTAATAAGTCAGCTTTTAAATGGTTAAATATGCAAAATATAGACTTAATAATATAGTTAATCTAATATCTATTGGCTTTACTCTAAAACACTACATTTCATTCCAAGGGAAAACTTAAGAGTGATATTGCCAGCAGATTTAGCCCATCTGAGCTAGCTGTATTTCATTGCTTTCTAGAAGGATCGACTAAGTTTATAATGGACCACACTGCACGCAGGGCACACTGGGCTTTGTGGGCATCTCTTTTCTAGGTCTTAAAATGAAGCCTACTGATATCATAAAACTTCAACTACAGAAACACACAAGAGAGATGAAAGGCCTCAGCTTTCTTTCTCACAGCTATTCTTCCCAAATCTTATCAGGAGAGAAATGTGTATGCTGGGAATGCTTATGCTATGTGTGCACGCACATAATCACACACACACATGCATTCAATCTATGGATTGTGCTATCTTTTTCTCCTGTTTTAATGTATAACATGGATGGCTAGCTACTTTCTATGCCATATATAAATATGACTTTCCTTAATCACAGTCTATATTTATACTTGTTTATTTAACTAGCCCTGTGTCTGTAGGCTTTAGGCATGTGCTGCTCTTCATGATGTAATAAATAAGTACCGTACTGTATGTGTATTATAGAATAAATTACTATGGCACAACAATTACTGGTCAATAGCTTACATAACAGTTAAGTAGTCCCCATGAGCACTTTGTTTTTATGTTTTAAAAATAGATCTTGTTATATAATTTAGGCTGCCCTGGGACTCGCTGTATACGGAGCACAGTCTGCCTTGAACTTGAGTTTCTTCTATTTCAGCCTTCTGGGTGCTGGAATTATACGCATGCATTTCCACGTTGTAGAGAAAAATAAAACAACAGCAACAACAAAAACGTCCACTGATTTGTCTGGGGACACAGAGTGGGACATAATCACACACACATGCTTCCTCCAATCCATGTCATATGACTACTCTCTGAAGCTTAAATATCAGCTCTAGTTGTCACTCCGTCTCGTGGAAACATAGGACTCTCTACTTCACAGCCAGAAAGACTTGAAAGTTGAAAAAGCATCTGCAATCAGCACTTCACCCTGTCTCTCCAGTGAGCTACATTACTGCCTCTATCACAGCACTGCCTCTACCAATCACAGCACTGCCTCTCCCAATCACAGTACTGCCTCTATCACAGCACTGCCTCTGTCACAGCACTGCCTCTGTCACAGCACTGCCTCTCCCAATCACAGCACTGCCTCTCCCAATCACAGCACTGCCTCTATCACAGCACTGCCTCTATCACAGCACTGCCTCTGTCACAGCACTGCCTCTGTCACAGCACTGCCTCTACCAATCACAGCACTGCCTCTACCGATCACAGCACTGCCTCTACCGATCACAGCACTGCCTCTGTCACAGCACTGCCTCTGTCACAGCACTGCCTCTCCCAATCACAGCACTACCTCTACCAATCACAGCACTGCCTCTCCCAATCACAGCACTGCTTCTATCACAGCACTGCCTCTGTCACAGCACTGCCTCTGTCACAGCACTGCCTCTCCCAATCACAGCACTGCCTCTCCCAATCACAGCACTACCTCTACCAATCACAGCACTGCCTCTCCCAATCACAGCACTGCCTCTCCCAATCACA
Organism: Apodemus sylvaticus; assembly: GCF_947179515.1. Taxonomy (NCBI): domain Eukaryota; kingdom Metazoa; phylum Chordata; class Mammalia; order Rodentia; family Muridae; genus Apodemus; species Apodemus sylvaticus. The sequence continues at coordinate 113,965,244 of NC_067472.1, forward strand.
GCACTGCCTCTATCACAGCACTGCCTCTGTCACAGCACTGCCTCTACCAATCACAGCACTGCCTCTACCGATCACAGCACTGCCTCTACCGATCACAGCACTGCCTCTGTCACAGTACTGCCTCTGTCACAGCACTGCCTCTCCCAATCACAGCACTGCCTCTCCCAATCACAGCACTGCCTCTATCACGGCACTGCCTCTATCACAGCACTGCCTCTGTCACAGCACTGCCTCTGTCACAGCACTGCCTCTCCCAATCACAGCACTGCCTCTCCCAATCACAGCACTGCCTCTATCACAGCACTGCCTCTATCACAGCACTGCCTCTGTCACAGCACTGCCTCTCCCAATCACAGCACTGCCTCTGTCACAGCACTGCCTCTACCAATCACAGCACTGCCTCTATCACAGCACTGCCTCTATCACAGCACTGCCTCTACCAATCACAGCACTGCTTCTATCACAGCACTGCCTCTACCAAACACAGCACTGCCTCTGTCACAACACTGCCTCTACCAATCACAGCACTGCCTCTATCACAGCACTGCCTCTGTCACAGCACTGCCTCTGTCACAGCACTGCCTCTACCAATCACAGCACTGCCTCTATCACAGCACTGCCTCTACCAAACACAGCACTGCCTCTGTCACAGCACTGCCTCTACCAATCACAGCACTGCCTCTATCACAGCACTGCCTCTGTCACAGCACTGTCTTTGTCAGTCATACCACTGACTCTATCACCTCATTGTTCACTAGATGCTCTCTCTCACGACATCTTGCAATTATTTGTGTGGCTACCCTATTCCACTAGGCTGAGACTCTTAGGACAAGTCCGTGTCTCCTTGGAGGAATTCCATATTTTATGACATTCAATCTGATAGTCCAGAGGGAGTTAGTAAGAGGTGCAGAACACCTTTTCTTAGTGACTGATCAGTGAATAAGGAATGAGCCAAATTATTAGATAAAAGCCTAGTTATCAAAGAGCTATAAAGGAATTGCCAATTCTCAATATTATTCGAGAGAGAAGGAAGGTGGCATACATTTATCTTGTTTTCAAAAGCTCAAGGTTCAGACATGTTTTGTTAACTTACCACCACTGTCAAACTGCTTTGCTGTTCAATTGCTCTCTAGGCTCTCTTTAACTCACTCAGGCCATGAACTGAAAACAATTCTGGCACTTCACCTACGCACAATTAAGAACATCAACAGATTCTCTCAAAGGTTCTCATTAGAGCATACTACTACAGCATGTATTATGACAGGGTGCTTGCCTTAATAATACAGATCATTTGTGTCGCTATATGGCTCATTAGATACTCTGAATACTTTCTGCTATATTCTGATATTGGATGCTCTCCTTTACATACAGTGATGCTCTCCTTTGCATACAGTGCTTACGTTCTCTGTAGTTCATGACTTATACCTCCTTTGCCTTATTTAGTATCTATCTGATCCTTGCATTTTGACACTCAGCTCAATCACAAAACTTGTATTCAAAGGTACTTATCTTTTACCTTTGGAAAGTAAAGACAGAGGCTCATATAATTTAGCGAATATACAAACATTAGGTATACAGAAACAAATGGAGTGAGGGTGGGGAAGGTTGCATGTTTTCAAATTCACAGAGATAAACCAAGTTTACGGTTAGAATGGCTTTAGAAATAAACATCTATGTAGATTGTGAGATGCCAATCTTGATGTCTTATCAAAAAGTATTGAAAATCTACTCACCACGCTAAAACACAAACAACTAATACACTCACTCTTATTAACCCAATTTCTTCCTTAACTGCTTCCCTCCTGCCTCTGTTCTCTCCTGTGGGGTATTTTTCAGACAAATTCATAACACTCTTGATTACAAGCCTCCAAACATTCAACTGAGATTTTTAAGACATGCTAATCTTTACACCATCTAGCTTGGAGCATGTCAGAACCTGAAGGGATTCGTTTACAGAATGTGTGATTACAAGGATGTTAAGTATGATAATGCTAAGGTAGGGCTCCACAGTAAGAAAGCAACACTCTATCCTGCACTGCCTTGCTTTCAAAGGGCATCCAGTGAAGGCTGAAACCATAAATCAGTTCATACTTCTTGTGCCTTTTCAACTAGCAAGAGGACACTGAAAACTAACTCCTAAGTGAAGTGTTTGGAGGGGAGTCAGGAAACACTGACTTCAGTAAGCTCTTTGTGCCCTCTGCACGAAAAGCCTAGGTACTTTTGTGTCCCCTCCCCCCTTATATTCTGAGACATCTAAAGCCAAGGGTACAAGAAAGGAAAGGAGAAACTATACAGAAGGAAGGAGAACAGATGGCAAGGGCAGAACAAAAAGAAGCCATAAACAAGACTCAGTAATAACCATGAAGGAAATGCCATAATGAAATCCATTATTTTGAATGCCAACCAAAAAAAAAATTAAATTACATGAGCAAGCCTATGGAGTTCCAGATGAAGTGGATAAAGCCATCAGCAGAGACAGCGACAAGCAATGGTACTCATTGCAAGGGAAGAAGATTTGTTCCTAGAGCAGATACAGTGACCATGAGGTTTCAGGGTTCAAAGTGACCCCCTTCGAGCACACTGCTGCAGTCAGGTCAATCAGTATTGACTGAATGGATGACACACGCAGAATTTTACTAAACTCATTTTTACAGAAAAGTGTGTCCTATAGAAAATGTGCTTAGTGTATATGCCATATTAAAATCCACTAAGCATTTAAGAAATTAATAAATCCAATTGTTTCTAGTTGTAATCACTCATTTGACAGTTTAGATTTTTTTCAACTTTGACATGATGGTTAATAATATCAGAATGCTTAAGTTTGAGATATATAGATGGTTATCAACTTCTTGGCCCAGCCATGTACCAGCTATACATCATTAGGTAAGTTATCCATTCTCGGTTCAACTTTCTTATAAGCAAAATTGTAACAATGATGTTGCCTATCTTAAGATATATTGAGAAGATTTCCAGAGAGCTCATGGATCAGAACAATGGGCCCTTGGTAATTACTGTCATTTCTTGTTCTTATGTGCATAACTTCTTCTTGTTCTTTACTCACAAACATTGTAGGTTCCATTAAGTAGTATGGAAACAAGTCTATGTCTAAAACCCTCTGATTTAGCCTCTCCTTCTCTATTGTAAAGTACATCTACCAGGCCAAATAGGAATAAGCAAAAGACAACCCTAGTTTGGAATGCTCGGCCCCTTCTTGATATAAGTTAAATGATTCACAAGATCCTCCTACAAATCCATAGTTACTCAGAGCTCAGAATGATGCTGTCCAATTCTAGGATTGCAGTTTTCTGCTTTATTAGTGGTTTCATCTGTCAGGATTCTCTCAGCACTGACTCTGGGGGGGGGGAGGGAGAGGTGAGAGCGTCTGTACTGCACAACTACTCAGTGAAAGGGGTCTCTGCTGCGCTTTGATTTCCTTTGCAATTTGTCAAGGTTGAACAAGAAAACCCAGGATACAAAGGAGGAGCATTCTGTTTAATCTACCAGCGTTTAATGGTGCCCAGATGCTTGCACCCATGATTCAAGACTGTGTGCTTTGAATCTGAGAGAGGGAAGGAACCTTGGCATAATGAATGAGCACCCCCCAAAAGAGCTGGGGGGCGGGGCAGCACATTCCTTCACAGTCTTGATGTCATGTAGCCATCTTAACAGCTGCCAGCTACTAGAAGAAACAGAGAGCAGAACAGAGTAGAACTCTAGGAGGAGACGGGTTTCAGGATTAACAATGCCATTTAGTAACAACGAGACTTTGGGAATTATTGAGACTCAGCTAATTCACCTGGTACATTTTGAGGTTTACCTTTCAAACTGGTTTAGAGAATCAAAACGAAATTTGATGTGAAACAGCTTAACTGTAATTCCCGTAGTAGTGGGTTGGGACAAATGCATATCCAATCTTTAGTGACACTGAGGTTGACAGTAGCATCCTTTTCCTGTTTATTCTAAGTATGGACACAGCTCAGAGAGGAACAGATAAAACCACTGAGCTGTAGAGGAGATTCTATACATCTAAGCCACAGAGACTACTCTGCTGCTGAGTTATCCATGCTAGTACTACTACAGCAAAGCTATTTTGAAGAGCCCCCCTGGGATGGGCCTAAGGGTTTCACACACACACACACACACACAGACCAGTGAGATTCTTAGTGGTAGCTAAACTGAAGGCTTTGAGCTTTAATGCCTCACCTGGTGGGGTTGGGCTAAGTGCCATTGATGTGCAGTCTACTGAGGTCACACTATTATTTACTTAGGCATGCCTGCTTTTGTTATCAAGACCCAGGAGTGATGCTCTGGAAGGTGTAGTAGCACTTACAGGTCATTTCAAAGCACAATCTCAGATTACTGCTCCACAGGTGCTTTCCCTTGTTGTTGGGGCATCTTCCTTTCATGAATTTCTCAATGTTTCTTCAGCATTGCTAAGAGGCCACACACAATGCTAACTGCTAGGGTACCAAACTCACTGCTTCTAATTCTCATTTTCCTGTGAACTGCAAAAGAGCTCCTGCCATTTAATCTCTTCCCAACTATGCAAGGAGTCAGGAGAGCTTTTTAGATGGTAGCTACTCATAAATAAGCTCTCCTCTGCCCGGAATAAGCTCAAGCAGTCAGCTCCAAGCTGCTGCAGACAAACTGGAGCAAATACAATCTCTATGAAAAGCCCTGGTTATTTACAGTGTGCAGAGAGAAACTAGAATTTCAAAGCTGTCCCCTGGAGGCAGAGTTTCTGGAGTCCTGGCTCTGAGCGGGTAGGAAAATCTCCCATCTGCTTACAGATACGGCTCCTCGTTTGGGAAAGCAAGAAAGCACTGTTGCTCCTACACATTGCCATTCTGAATACCCGGCACACTGTACTTCATTTTCACTGTTCTAGGCAGTATTGATTTTTTTTAAAGGCAGCAGCTATTGATCATGCAGTTTTAAACAAGTGAACAAAGGCTCCTTCTGATACCATCACTGAAATGTATTTTTGCAGACATGAACATGAGTCTTGGAATCAATATATGATAATGAATGATTTAGACTAGAAAAAAAATCTCAGATATTTATCACTGTGTGTTCTTTCCCTCTCTCCCTTTCTCCTCCCCCCACCTTTCTCTCTCTACACCACACTCTCAAATAGATATATACTAGGGAAAACTCTGGTTGTACTTCACATTCAAGAAGTAATGCATTGCCAAAACCCCTTTATATGATATAACTTTCATTTTATTTACTGGGAGTTCAGAACATATCCAACAGCCTCCATTTCACCACCTATTTCTTCAGTTGCCCTGGGACTTCAAAGCCTGCTAGGCACAGAAGGGCACCAGCCATATTATGTTAGGCTGGAGACATTCTGTGAGAGCTTTGCATGCAAGACACTTCACAAGTACTGATGCCTAGAGGGGTGCTGTGTTGATGAACTACTTTTCTCTGCTGGCTTCCTTCCTAGCTAGACACTTCTGCCTGCTGTCAAGAGAGCTGACCTATGGCCACTGGCAGGTCTGAGTGGGGAATCTTTCCAAGTTGTCTTTTCTGCATAAGGAGGTTTCAAGCCTCTTACTTCAACCCTCAACTTACTTTATCCTTCAGGCTGCTAACCAGATTCTGAGTTGAAAGAGAGAAATGGAATTTTCCATTGCATCCCCCATCTCTCTCTCTCTCTCTCTCTCTCTCTCTCTCTCTGTGTGTGTGTGTGTGTGTGTGTGTGTGTGTGTTAGAGATATAGAGATAGAAGTGACAGAAAGAGAGGGAGACACAGATGTAAAGAGATTACAAATCAAGTTTGTCAGTATTCAGTTTAAATAAGAAATTCCAGAAATCAGACAATGTGTGTGTGTGTGTGTGTGTGTGTGTATGTATGTATGTGTGTATATATCTTGTAAGTCTCTAGCACTGAGAAGTTCAGTCATGGACACCCTGAGGGCAAGAATGAAGTCCCTTCTGTCTCTGTCCCTAACTCTGGAGAGAGTATAGAACCCAGTTATGACTAGTAAAATGCTAACATGTTTATTGGATTTGATGAGCTGAATGAAGATTCTAGGAAAAGAAAACTGATTCCTGACCTTGCCTATTATTGAATGGATCAGCCCATTAGGGCAAATTTCAATAACAAACTGAGCTAAGGTTGTGTCTCATAACCCTACTCTTGCTGCCTCCTGCCATTTCCAACCAGAGTTGGGTTCATTTATTGTGACTAGAATAGTTTTTCTCAGGGAAGCTTTCAGGCAAAAACTCAGGGATTCTTTAATATGGGAAGTAAATTTTCTGGACAAACTACAGTCTGAATACCAGTGTTAACTCTCAACATCAGCTTCACCTGGCTTCATCTCGACTAAATGCAAGTCCTGATTAATGGAGACACAAAGGCTGATTACAAGCCTTCTTAGAAAACAGAATTTGTGCTGGGTTATGGTTGCACACACCTTTAATCCCAGCACTTGGGAGGCAGAGGCAGCCAGATCTCAGCCAGATCTCTAAATCTGAGATCAGCCTGGTGTATAGACTGAGTTCTAGAATAGCCAGGACTGTTTACACAAAGAAATCCTAAGTCAAAAAATTTAAATAAAAAAAAAAACAAATAAAGAAGGCAGAAAAACGAAGAGAATTTGCACAGATACTTCTTGGAAATTGCAAACTTTATTTGTCCTAGTAATTGTAAATGCCATTTGATAGATTTTTGTAGCTAAAACAGGCTCTTTGGTAAAATTGACTTAAGTTTGAATGTTAAGTTTATTACTGATTCATGGTGTAGATTTTGCCACCTAGAGAAAAGTTGGTTTTCTTCTCTGTTTGAAATGAGGGAAGCAGAACCTGCAGAATCAGGTTGTCTGGAAGTAAGTGTGATACTATTCCTGTTTGACATACTGTGCTCCCAGGACCTGAATAGGTTCCTGATAAATGGAAAGACAGAACGATTACACTGCAAAGTTCACCTACAGTTTTGTAGTCCTTCTCTATAACACACAACTGCTTATGTTAAGAAGTGATTGTGAGAGTCAAAGACACAAATATAAACATATGACAAATGGAACAACTCATACCATTGTAGTCTTTTCTAAAACTCCTGACCCACCTATTGGAATATTTCCTCCTCAATATTGAAAATTACATACTCCAAACTGGGGATTTTAATTTTTCTCTTAACTGTGGAAATATGAGAGGAAAATGAAGTCTTCAGAAAGGGTTAAGATCTCACTAGATCTTGCCCAGATCTTGCCCAGATCTTGCCAATGGAGATTCTGAAGATTTTGTTGGCAGGGAGAGTGAAAGGCTCGGAGCAGGGAGGAAGGGGCTGTAGCCTTGGGGTGAGCTCATAGCTCATGATATTTCAGGAGACACTGGGAGCTGTGTCTTGTAGAAAGAATCTCTTGTGTACTACATGGAAGCATCACCTGTCAATAGAAATCTGATAGCCTATTAGCTGAGGTAGGAAATAGAAGGTGGGACATCTAGTAGAGAGAAATAGGATTCTGGGAAAAAGTCAAACTTGGAGGAGGCAGATGAAACTGAGGAGAGGAAACTAGCCAGCCTTATGGAAGATTTAGACTAGTTTAAAAAGGATAACTGATTTACAAGCTATTGGAAAAGAAGCAAATCTTATGGCTTAGGCATTTTATTGACAGGTAATGCCTGTCAATACCCAGTACACAAGAGATTCTCTCTAGAGTGTCTTCTACTTAGTAACACTGCTTGGGCTTTCCTTGGCATACATCAATTTCAAGTCTTTCATGGGGTCATCTCTGTTCCTCTGCATAAAAATCATGGTGCTTGAAGCTGGACTATTCATACCTCACCTTCCTATGTCCTATAAGAATAACCAGTTAGATCTTGCCCAGTAAAATGAGTAATAATCTTGCCAAATAGAAACAAGAGAGTAAGTAGGTCTGGCTTTAGAAGGAAGCAGGGTTATTCAGTCTCCTTGAATGTGACTTGAGAGACACAAATGTCTGTCTTTGTTTCTGTGTATTAGAGTATCCTTTAATAGTATCTTGAGCTTTATACCCATGCATTGTCTGGAAGGGCAAGCTACCATTCCCAGATAAGAAAAACATAAAAGGAATATGGAAGCACAGAGAGGCTAGCCAATTCATTTGAGGTCACACAGCAAACTCCCTGTATCATTCATTGATTCTACATTTTCTTTTACAAATGACTGCCATTCTATCTTTTGCTTCTATCCGCAGCTTTCTTAGTGTAGCTTAGTTACCTTAACTAACCATCTAACAGTCAATTTCTGATTATCTATTGATATCTATAGAGAATTCTAAATGTGGATTGGTAAGATAAAAATGAAAGAACCTTGTTTGGTTTTTTGCAATATGCCCCTCAAAATGAAAACATTTTAAAATGTCATTAGGGTGATTTTATGCTTAAGGCTTACAGTCAGTAGGGACCCGTGTATCATGGATGCTTTCATTGCTATGGGGTTGCTGTTGGGGATGAAGAGCAGGCTCATGCTGTGGTAATGTCCACTTGTCAGGGACAGGCATATTTCCAGTATTGTGAGGAGATAAGAGAGTTTCAGGACAGGAAAAACCTGCCCCTGCCCCTGCCCCTTCCACACTCCAGAAGCCTTATGGCAGAGTGGCCAAGGACTCCAAATAGCAGCAGTTCATGGCAGCATGAAGCATCAGAGGAAAACAAAGCTAATGCATGCAAGCCCATCAGAAACCTAAATATAAATACGCTGTCTATATTTTCTTTCTTAAAAGTATGCCTGACCGAATGCCCTCGGCTCCATCATTTGAGCCCTGTTTTCTGTATAGTGATACCTAGGGTTAATATCCCTATCCACTTAAGAAATATGTATGTGAGTGCTACCTTGCAATACATGTTAATTCACTACTACAGTGCCTGAGAGTCAACTGTAATAAGCAATGGTGAACTGACAGCAAGAGGATTGGCATACTAAAGGACTCTCTAACTTTTCTATCTAATGAAGGAGCTGTGCATATGACCATCCCAGAACCAAAGTTTGAGTACTGTTTCCATTTTCAGTTTATATGTGTATGTGTGTGCAGGTTCACAGGTGTGTAGATGTATGTGCACATAGATACTGAGGTCAGATGTCAAGTTCAGTTGTCGTCCTTCAGGCACTGTCTATCATGCCTTTTGAGATTAGGCCCCTTATTGGCTTGAGACCTGCTAAGGTGACTGATTATACTGAATGCCCATTGAGCCCCAGGAATCGGTTACTCTCTGCCTCTTCAGTGCTGGGGTTATAAGTATGTGCCACATGCCAGGCTTCTAAATGTGGATCCAAGAAGATTAAGTGTGGGACCTTAAACCATGCCATGATACTTGGTGGGTAGAGCAGGGTGAAATCCCTGAGACAGTAGGCACCTCTCTCCTCCCTGCCAATTCCTGGCCTGAATCACATGGCCTGAATTCCTGGCCATACTTTCCACATAAGGAAACATGACCTGTGGTCCCATAGAAACAGAAAAGAGTTCTCCATGCTAATGAGGTACCTAGAGGCCCTGCGGGTTTAGCCAATAAGCTTCTCTTCCCAGATATTCCTCCCTGCAAAAGGTATTTAATCTCAGGTCCACCCTGAGAAGTTGGTACAGTATGAATCCATTTTCCATGATTAACAGAAATAAACAGTTTAGAGTCATGGACTATCTCTTTCATCAAGTCCGCCATGAAGAAGGCATTTGATCATTTATTCATGGCAAGCACTTTACTAACTTACCCATCTCCTCAGCCCTATTTAGAATTCTTAACCATAGTAGAGCCAGAGGGCCCCTAACTCCCTCCCTACTGAATATTTTTATTGTTTTCCTGTCCCATTTCATCCCCTGAGATACTGGTCTTGATTTTTCTAGTTCACTTCTGTATTAGTTACTTTCAATTAGTTAATTGCTGTGATTACACACCATGAGTAGAACACCTTATAGAGAAGTGTTTGTTTGGGGCTTGCAGTTTTGATGACAGAGTGACAGAACAGCTGAATGCTCACATCTTGATCAAAACATGAAGCAGAGAGAGTACTGGAAATCATGAGCCTTTGCATCCTTAGTGACATACTTCCTCCAACGAGGCCACACTTCCTAATCTTTCCCAGACAGTTTCATCAACTGAGTCAAGTATTCAGTGAGGCTATGGGAGCCATTCTCTTTCAAACCATTAAATGATCCCTCCCAAGATACCAAGATACATACTTCATCTATCACCTTACAAAAACAGCTTTCCATCTCTGCTAGCCAACTTGTCTTCAATGGCCCTTCCTCAGATACTACATCAAGCTATGATGGTCTATCCTTTCTTCCTTTCTCCCTCCCTCCATCCCTCCCTCCCACCCTCTCTCCCTCCCTCACTCCCTTCCTTTCAACACAATGGATACTTTTCCTTCATAATATTTAGCAAACTCACAATTGTTCAACTATCAATAATGAATTACTATCTGCAAGGTATATGGTCGGTGGTTGAGACTGCAGTTGAGGCTGCCCCACATTTACCCTGATAAAGAACTGACTTAGCCAGCTTGAATATGTTGAGAATGGAATAAATATGACCAATCCATGAATATCTCTTACATTGTTTTTAATTTTCAACTGATGAAGAAAATCATTGTCAGAGGTCTGTATTGAGTTACCTTTGGTCTCCTTTCTGAGGTAGTGATTTTTGATTCATATAGTTGTCTATTGAGACTTCTCCTCAGTTCCTAGGATCATCAATTATCTTTGATGTTTGTTTCTATTTATTATCTTAATATTTCAAGTATTTTATATATACAACTAGAAAAAATTCATAATGGATATTTACCCATAATCTCTAGACACATAAATAAGAACTAAATCAAATTTCTACAGAATAATTCACAGTAACCACGTCATGCTTACTTTAGTTATTTGCACTGCTCAGAAAAAAATGCTTTGATTATTTCAACAAACTATTTCCTATGAAATGGTTAGCCTCATTTTTGACAAAAGATCTTCAATAAAGTGAAAATGATCTAGGTGCATATGAACATGAAATTGCCATTCAAGAAACGATCAAAATGGAATAATGTAACAAACAATATACTCTTCTCTTCCCAGTGTGTCTTATTTAGAACTTGAATTCTAAAACAAAGATATTATGTAATTCCTGAGCGTCCCTTCAAAAGAGTATGGCATTTGTAATTTACCTGCCAGCTTTGTGACAGAAAGACTAGACAGTGAAATAAAAACACAGAAGCAAGGTAGACATGTCTTTTGAAGGTCCAGGTTAAAAAAAAAAGAAAGAAAAGAAAGTGAGTCTGGTGTCAATGAAGAAGAATGGGTAGGATAAGGGAGTTTTGAATAAGGGACCCTGCTTATTAACTCTACATGACATATAACAGACAATCCAGGGGCCCTATGTTCATTTAGGCTTGGAGTTTAGCTAAATGACTGAGACTAGAAAGGAGATGTCATTTGGAGGGAGCAAAGAAAATAACCTAGAACAAATAAAACAACACATCAAGACCCATCACCCATCAATTTAAAGGGACAGCATCATTATGCTGTAGGGGTCTTGTCTTAAGCTTTCATAATTACAGCGACAGGAAGTATGAGGGATGCAGCCTTAGCAACTGAAGAAATTAGGAAGCATGGGATTTCTCTGTACTTAAGGACAAGTTATCCTGCAATGATAGGCAGGGATGAACAAAACAGACACCAATTATTCTGGTGCATTGTGGGGAGAATGAAAGAATAATAAAAGTAAGTAGGTGTTTAAGTTTACTTTTATTTACAAGCAAATACAAACATGCTAGGGGAAACTGAACTCTGTAGAACCAAGTCAGGTAAAAGTATCTTTCCTCTTAATTAATAATTGAAAAAGGAATCCCAAGCCAGCAGCTTCTGCAGGTGTAGGAGGAAGACCTATAATTGGAGCCAGTCTGAAGCAAGTGGGTGAGGATCAGAGAGCTGACTCAGAGCCCCCATCAATTATTTGCAGTTTCTACAATCAAAAGCTAAAAATTCAGTAGATGCAGGATGACTGAAGCTCAACTCTAGAGGCCACTTTAGCTCAGTCCCAGCTTATGCTTGTTGACTTGTTTTCTTGCTGTCAATTTGTTTCCTTTAGTCTGCTATGGGAAAGTATCTGTAGGACTTTTTGTGAAAGATGCTTGTGCTTCCTACCCCAGAAGCATCATATTTAAGACACTAGGAAGTTGGACTCTATAGATCAATACACAAAACTCTCTTTTTAATACAGTCTGGCAATGATCACCCTGGTTTGGAATACATTAATAGATCCACAAATACAGCCAAACAAAACCAAAGCAAACCCCATCTCGCTTCCTCTGTTCTGCTCAAAAGGAAACTGTCGCAAGAAATAGAAGGTCTCATTTTTATTCTACAGGAAAGTTTCTGTAAGGCAAAGGACACCATCAAGAGGACAAATCGGCAACCAACAAATTGGGAAAAGATCTTCACCAATCCTACATCAGATAGAGGGCTAATATCCAATATATATAAATGACTCAAGAAGTTAGACTCCAGAAAACCAAACAACCCTATTAAAAAATAGGGTACAGAGTTAAACAAAGAATTCTCACCTGAAGAACTTCGGATGGCGGAGAAGCATCTTAAAAAATGTTCAACTTCATTAGTCATTAGGGAAATGCAAATCAAAACAACCCTGAGATTTCACCTTACACCAGTCAGAATGGCTAAGATTAAAAATTCAGGAGATAGCAGGTGTTGGAGAGGGTGTGGAGAAAGAGGAACACTCCTCCACTGCTGGTGGGGTTGCAAATTGGTACAACCACTTTGGAAATCAGTCTGGCGGTTCCTCCGAAAACTGGGCACCTCACTTCCAGAAGATCCTGCTATACCACTCCTGGGCATATACCCAGAGGATTCCCCACCATGTAATAAGGATACATGCTCTACTATGTTCATAGCAGCCCTATTTATAATTGCCAGATGCTGGAAAGAACCCAGGTATCCCTCAACAGAAGAGTGGATGCAAAAAATGTGGTATATCTACACAATGGAGTACTATTCAGCCATTAGAAACAATGAATTCATGAAATTCTTAGGCAAATGGATGGAGCTAGAGAACATCATACTAAGTGAGGTAACGCAGACTCAAAAGGTGAATCATGGTATGCACTCACTAATAAGTGGATATTAACCTAGAAAACTGGAATACCCAAAACATAATCCACACATCAAATGAGATACAAGAAGAAAGGAGGAGTGGCCCCTGGTTCTGGAAAGACTCAGTGAAGCAGTATTCGACAAAACCAGAACGGGGAAGTGGGAAGGGGTGGGTGGGAGGACAGGGGAAGAGAAGGGGGCTTACGGGACTTTCGGGGAGTGGGGGGCTAGAAAAGGGGAAATCATTTGAAATGTAAATAAATTATATCGAATAAAAAAAATTTAAAAAAAGATACCTTTCTTTAAAAGATCAGAAAAGAGAGTAGAGTGGGGGATGATTTCTCCTGCTCTTCATGTCCTCAAGTGAAGCACAGCTTCCCCTCATCAGCAGTTCACCCCTGGGCCCTTCAGATAGTTCACTGTGTATTCTGTCCACGCTTCCTCTCCTCACTTTCATCTTTTATTTTTCTGTTGACTGTTTCCATCCTATCCCCAGATACTGATATCATGAGCTCTCTCAGTTATTTCTGGTTCAAAACTCTTCCATTTGCTACTGAAGGTACAAGGGATGCCTGCTGTGATCACGGATTTGAGCAGGCTGAAGGGATCTTTCTTGGTGCCTCACTTACAAGTAGATACCCTCAGAAGCAATGGTCTGGGCATAATCTGAAACACTCACATGTTCAGGAGCTCTTCCTTTCTTCACAGTGCCCACTGAATAGATCCAAACCCTCACTTCATGAATCTCTTTATGCACATCACTTCCAGGAAATCAGGAGCTTCCCTTAACTCCCTGCATTATCTTTGGCTTCTCAGAATTCTTTTTGATTCTGTTTTGTTGGGAGGATGTCCTCAGATGTCTGGTGATCCTTGCTTACATAACCAAATTATAAATGAGGCATTTAGGCTGGGATTATAGTTTAATGGTCAAGTGCTTGGTCAGCACATATGAGGACCTATGTTCTCCAGTCTCTGGTACAAAGAGAGAGAGAGGAGCTGGGGAGGAGAGAGGGAGAGAAAAGAAATAGCAAAAGACAAGGAGAAAGAATGAGTCACCGAAATGTGAATTGGCATCCTTGTGTGCCTGGAGAAGGATGAGAGGTTAGGCTTGTTCCAAGTCCCTTATCCCCACATTCAGATACTGGAGACATGCACATCTGCCCAAGCCTGCATATGCAAGTCTCTGCTGTATGTTTGGGTTATTTTCTCTAGCATTTTTCAATAGTCTTGACTGCAGAGGAGAAGTCTAGTTGTTGAGTTATGAAAAAGAAGGAGAAAGATGAAATGGCAGTGGGGCTGTGTGATTACTCACTCACTACACAGCTTCCACCATACCCTGGTTCTATGTGCACTGTTTTACTAGAAGTGTGAGGTCCCATGTACAGAGACTCTCTGGTTCAGTTTTTCCCAAAGTGGAAACACTGACTTGCTGGAGGTGGGAATGACTGGCAGGTTGAGAAGGGAATAGGGGGCTCCACTTTTTCCTTATAAGGCATCTAGAATCTTTGTATCTTTAGTCACTAATTTCTGCTTTCTTCAGATGGCCAAGGCCTTCAATCCTAGGGTCCTGCAGTTCTCAAAAGCCTCATGTTCCTGGGTGCACTTGGGCTTCTTTGCTGTCTGTGGCCACCTTCTAGCCAATCAAGTGATGTCTAGCTTCGAAAGCTTCCAAGGTTTCTCTCAAATCTTTTGTGTGTAGCACTGACCCAAATAGCTTTTGAAGTCATATTTTTTGGCAATTTAAATTCCTTACTTAGTAATATGGCTGGTGTATTAGAAGGGAACAGAAATATAATTGGGTACTTAAACTATCACATTCAAGAATAAATTCCATTCAATCTTGGTGGTCCCATGTCATCAGTCTATCTTGGAAGACAAAATGAACCTGCACTCTGCCATTAGTATGTATTCTATCTTTTCAAGCTTGGCAGGAACTGCAAAGGATGCAGGTGACCTCAAGAGGAGATAAGCTGGGATCCGTGTACTTTCAAAGCCTCACTTTGTTTTCCCTAGAGCTTCCCTACCTTGCTAGAGAGACAGAATTGTTCCTTGAATCCTTCTATTCACCCACGGTAAATGCGCTAGAAACAGAAATAAAGGCTTTTACTTAATTGCTGACTTCAAAGAATTTACTGGGTTTTTTGTTTGTTTGTTTTGCTTTTTGCTTTTTGTTTTTTGTTTTTTGAACACAGGACAGAAAAGGTTCAGATATAAACAATGTGCTGTGTCAGCATAGAGAGCACATGGCAGACCCTACAAGGTACAAAGGAGGTGGCAGTGTCAAGGAGGTGCCATCTTGTCATCTAGACTTACCTGGAGATTAGGGAGCAGTGAGTGGAGAAGGAGACTAGGCATGGGTATGATGGAGACACATGAAAGCGAAGGCCCAGCGTATGGGGACAAAGGTTTATTATGTCCTACAGTCTCTGAACAATAGAAATAAGTGCAGAGCAGAGGGGACTGAATCATATGGTGACAGTACAACCCGATGGCAAAGTCTGAGAGAAAATGAAAAACAGCCTCCTCTATGGAGGACTTTGGCTTCTGAATTACCAAATAAAACCAAGGGAGTAGGAGCTCTCAGCTGCATGAGAAAATTGCCTCTGGAACCCTGCATTAGTGGGAAGAGTTGGGAACACTGAAGGGGTTACAATGTCTGCTACCACCTGCCAGAACCACTGTCTCCATGAATGAGGTGAAGCTTCCTCCTGGAGGTCTGTGCTGACTGTGCATGGTTGATATTGGGAGAGGCAGGGCAGAGAGAAACAGGAGCCTCAGGTGGGACCCTCAGAAACTCTTTATGGCCTTTAACAGAGATAACTGATTTCAAAAATATCCACAAAAATCCACCCATATTAACAACATAGGTAAAAATCAGCAGAAATAAGCGAGGGGAGAAGGAGAAGGAGGAGCACAAGGAGGAAGAGGAGGATAAAGAGGAGGAGGAGGAGGGAACAAAGAAGGAGGAGCCTGTAAAAGGAAACATTGCTCTTTATCTCCATTTAGCGCCATAATGAATTGAACTCAGTGTGCTCCTAAAGATTATGATGAAATTAAATCCAATTTGGATAGTCTCTTGGGTCTGGTAATCATTCGGATTAGAGGCCAAGCACTGCACTGCCTGGACGGAAGTGGAACTGAGTGGGATATTTAAAGAAAAAGCCTGTACACTCAGGAAACCTGGTAAAATTTAAAATGTGCTTTAGTTAGCATTTGATGAGAATCCACTGAGGAGCCAGGGATTTTTTCCAAAGAGCATTTTGTTTTCTAGTTCTGCTCGCTGGTCTGATCGGTGGTGAACCTAACATTTCACAACAGCTTCTAGGTTCTGCTTGTTTCTGCTGCTGGAAGGGAAGTGGCTAAGACATTCCAAGACTCAGGAGAGCAATCTTGAAATCATGCAAATGGAGAGCATCATCATTTGTAACTCAGGATGTATGAATAGCTAGAGAGAAAATAGGTATGCTGATGAGATGGCTATATATTTGGGAAATATTAAAGGTGTGAGATAGGAAGAACGAGCACAAATTAATTGGCAAGATCTTTGGCCCCTGAGGGATATTTTGAGATTTGGGTTTTAGATGTAGAAGTATGTGTGCTGTATCATTTCATGTCCAGCTCTTGTGCTATGATTCTACATTATTTAACATACACACACACACACACACACACACACACGTCATATTTCCCAAATTCCTTGGAAAAATGGCTCTCACTAGGTCTAGCCAATGGGAGGTACTGACAGGAGTAGGAAATGCAGGAAGAGGTAGCAGCAAGGACTTCCTTCCTGCATCACTTCAAGAATTCCTTGTTTTCCTTCATGATTTCTACACATTGGACTTAATGTCTGTCTATTTGTTCTGTTCATGTGCTAGTTGTAGAAATAAAGGCCTCATGCATATTACACAACTATAATTCACCACCAATAATTCATATCCCCAGCCCTTGGTTTAATACAAGAGCTTTTGCCTAGCCCAGTGTCGCCTTAAACTCTTCATCTTGCCTTAGCTTTTGTAGGATTGCAGGCAAGTGTCAAAAGACATCTAGATTTGAAGATATTTTAAGGTGTTCTTGCTCTAGATTCCTTTGACCAGAACAGGGAAGGTATGTTTTTTCTGACTTTAATTACTATTGAAGTATAAATTAGTATTTAGTAATCTTGATGTTGTGAAGAAAGACAAGAGTAAGTTAGCACCTAATGATGAATATGTAAACTTGTCCAAGTGCTAGTGTCAGTGTGATAGGTTTTGACTTCAGTGCTGTGTACTCTGAATAATGTCCTACAAGAATTTCTATATTCTAATCCTAGGACCACAGACAGTTACAAAATCACAAAAGGGATTTTGAAGGTAAGATTATGTTAAGGATGCCAAAGTAGAGCGATTACAGTTGGGTCCTAAATGTAGTTAAATGGGTCTATAGGGAAGTCAAATGTGACAATAGGAGGAAGGGGTTTCAGGGATGTGTAGAAGGGATTAGAAGCCAAGAGGTCAAGCAAGACCCAGAGGCTAAAAACAAGCAGAGAAATGACCTCCCCTTAGTCTTGAGGGAATGCAATCTCTGCTGAGACCTCTACTCTAGCCCAGTGAAACTAATCTCAAACTCCTGATTTCTCAGTGGTTGTAAAAGAGAAGACATTCATATCGTCTTGACTGTTCAATTCTGCACAATTCATTAGCGCGTTGGTGGGATGTTAATACACTGCTCCCTCCCTCTGGGTTTGAAAACTCAAAATCTACACCAGCAACAACATCCATGGCCTAATGGAACAATGGCAATGGAATAATCCTTTAGAGAAACAAAGTTTTTCTGCTTCAGATTCACCCATGCTTGCTCCTTGGGATTACATCAACACTCAACTTTAATTCTGCCCAGTCCCATTCCCTTTTACTAAACACTGATTCTGAATCATTCCATAATAAATTGCACATCTGCCAATCTCCTTCTGAATATGCTTTTCTCAGGACTGCAACCAGTAAAAGTGATGGATCTATATTTAGGCAAAGACTCTGCATGCTTGGCTTCTCTATATCTCTGCTAATAATAACTCAGTCCAGTCTTCTACAGTATATGAAAGTTAAAAAAAAATAACTTAGAGAGCAAGGTCCTTTCATAAAAGGTGGCCATATACAATCACTCCCTCAATTGGGGTCATGAGTACAAGGTAAGGCAAGAAGTGGGGCAGGAAGGAAGCATCATCAAAATGCAGTGGAGATTAGGACATTGAACAGTGGCCAGCAGTGAATAGGGGTGCAAGGAAGCACCAGGTGCTAGTAGAGAAGTCCCTGGGAACTTGATGCTGTTACTTCCTGAAATAGATGAAATTAGACCAGTTTTTACAGTTGAAGTATATGAAACCTAAAGGGAAGAGATGATTCAACTAGAAAATAGGCACCACTAAGTCAGTTAAAATACAGAAGCCATGTGCCTGAGGATGAAGATTGGATGGTAGGGTATTGGCTCAGCATGTGCATATCCTGGGATTGATCCTTAGAACCACAAAAAAATGGTTAGCTTCAGCACTTGGGAGGCAGAAGCAAGGGGACTGTGGTAAACCTAGTCATCAGAGCAAGTATAGGCCACTCAGGAAACCCCTTCCCCCACCTCTCCTAAAAAGAGTATAGAAGCCATGTCTCTAAAATATTTTTTTCTAGCTCATGTTCAGTTAAAATGTGACCCCCACCTCCTCCAAGATTCATTTGACCACCGTGGACAGAAGCCTAACTTTCCTACCTGCAGATATCCTTAGTACTTAGTAGCTCTCTAACCCTAGAAGAGTGATCAAATCAGACCCAGCAAATAATAATGATTTTGTTTGAAGCCAGCTGGGACTGCATAGCAAGTTCAAAACCATCTTGGGCTCCATATTGATACCTGTCTCAAAAAAAAAATCCTAAACCAACCAAACATCCATTTATTCAGCCAGCCAGCCACACATGGATGCAATGCACACTATGTACATATAGGTAGGCCTTGTGCAGCACCCACCCTTTCCTTCCTTGACTTATGAATTCTCTGTTGCTATTGATAGTAAGTCTTTTCCAATCTCTCTTAGGTGGAGTTATGCCTTCTTTATCATGCTCTATTCCTCGCAGACATTCATGATGATACTTACAACATACAAAGTATGTTTCTTACACTTGTTTCTCTTTCTGGTCTGAAGATACATGGAAGAAAGCAGCAAGTCTTATTCAACAATTGTCCATGTTTAGCTCCTATTTAAGCACATACCACCCAATGTTTATAAGATATAATTGAATAGAGTAGGACTACCAAGGCCAAAAGAAATCTTAGCAGGTTTACCAGAGGCACATGCTTACTGCCAGCCTTTCTAAACTGGAAGATATGCCAAGTACAACCCCATGCTTACTGCAAGGGTAAGTAAAATGGTTCTAAATGAAGTCTGGCCTCCTCATTAAACTGACAATTGTTGGATAAATTCTTCATACTTATCTAGTTATCCATTTATTGGATTTATGAAGATACTGGGGAATCCCTCCTAGGACCTTGCCCATAGCAGTCAAATGTTCTATCACTACACGCCCAATTCTTTGTTTTTAAATCAGGCCTGACAGAGGCCTCAAAGCCCATTTAGGATAATTTAATACTTGTGATAATTCTTTCAGGGACTTGGTTTACTATCAGTACCTGGTGCTGTTAACAATGGTAATGATGTATAAAGAATAGTTAAATAAAAGATAGCAAAAAAGAGAAGTATGACCAATGGATTTATATTAAATAGCTAACTTGAAAGAAAATGTATTAGGTAATAAAATTCATGATGCTTGGTTTGAAATAAAGGGTTTGATTATTTGATGGACTCATCTCTATATGGCTGAGAGATACCAACATTACATTGGCTACCTATGGCCATGCCTTCCAGCTACTGGAATCCCTATGAAACGATGAAGTAAGCAGAATTTCAGAAAGAAAGAAAAAGCCAATTGAAGTTGACATTTATCATCAAATTCAACTTGTGTTGAACCAAATTTGGCCTTACTCAAGATTTGAATCCATTGTAGGGGAGAAATTGGATTCTGATAAAAATGCAGCATCATTGCAGATTAGCCAAAGATGCTAAAGGCTTTCAGAAATGGTGCTGTTTGAGATTGGTTTGAAATCTGTACCTTAACTTGGAACTACCAAGCAGGGACTGTAGATTATGTAGGAGGGTATGTATCTGGCAACATGCTGCACTTGTTTGTCCCTGACTATTTTGGGAAAGGAGAAAACTAAGCTCTGAAAACTATTCATTTAGAGACATGATTAAGAGGAACAGCGGTTGTATACAGTTGAAGGATAGCTGCATGCTATCTGAATGTGCTGTCTGTGAGTTTCTTTTTGGCATGATTATTCAGACCTAGTTTCATATCATAATAAGCACTCTACCTTTCTGAACTCATGTGCTTTCTTTTAATCCTTTTAAAGGCTCTTATCTACAATACCTATGTGAACATGAAGAAGTATGGCTCAAGTCCAAGAACTAGACGTTGATGGTGGTACAACAAGAACCTTGATGGTGTGGCATTGCAGTGGTACACACTCCTTCAGTCATGAGCCTGACCAATGAGCAGAAGACCAAGACCTAACATTCACTATAGGCTATATCATATACACATGTAACAACAACTTAAAAATGGAGCAAGCTCAATAGCGTGCGTAAACTCTTCCTTTTTTCTTGTCATCTTTACAAATACAAAACCCAATCAAAAATGGACTGTCTTTCAAAGGTCAGAGTCAACGCTCCTCCTTGGCTCCCTAAGTCCACACCTAATATCTTAGCTAGTATGCATCTCCTTTTATGCATCTCTTTTGATGAACCATTCTTGTTCCTAAATTAAATATATCATATCTGCAAATCCAATCAGACCATACTTCCGTGCCCTTGAGCATTGTTGAATGTCTGTTTTCATTCATGACATGCCCTCTAATAAAATCCTATATGCTATTCACCACATTTTTTTCTATCACAAGTGGGATTTCTTTGGGAAGCTGTCTGTAGAAAGAAAGAAATATATTTTATTGTTGATAAAAATGGACATGTGCATACAAAAGTGAGGAGATAAGTCACACAGAGG
Source organism: Apodemus sylvaticus (assembly GCF_947179515.1). Lineage (NCBI taxonomy): Eukaryota > Metazoa > Chordata > Mammalia > Rodentia > Muridae > Apodemus > Apodemus sylvaticus. The sequence goes on from NC_067472.1 coordinate 113,986,398, forward strand.
TAAAAGCTGAGGTGTTTTCATCTGATGAATATTAACCTTCAGAATGCCCTGGGCATGGAAGCACACGTCTAGCCTTTCAATATTTGGGAAGTAGAAGCAAAAAAATCGGGAGCCCAAAGTCCTCCTTAGCTACATGGTGAGTTTAAGAGCAGCCTGGACAACATGGCACTCTATGTTAAAAACATAACAACAAATGAATGAGTAAATGAATCAAATAATAAATATATTTCCCAATATCAGACTCACAGGATTCCATGAATACAACTGGTTATCCACCAGAATGGGAGTTCTTATGGTGGAGCCTGCTTTATTTATTACAGCCTGTTTATCAGGTATATTAAGGGGTTACTGTAGTCTCTGCCATGTAATGAGATTAGAATTAGAATATGAGTTCTTCCAAATCCTTAGCCTGGCATGCAAGGCTATTGAGATCTGCTTTCATCTCCATCTTTAGTCCTGTGGTCAGCACTCCTTACAGAAGTACAGTGGACCACACTCTGCATTTACACTCACGCTTCTTTCTTTTTTCTGTATCTTACAATGATGCTTTTTTTTTATTTTTTATTTTTTTGTCTTCCTATCTGAACCAATCTTTGGACCCAGAACAACTACCGCTTTCTCCCAATACATCTTTAGTCTTCTGGCTCACTGAAGCCATGGTGTTTCTCTTACACATCGCCAAACAATCTGTTGATGGCCATGCCTTGACTTGTATTTTTACAGTAATTTGTCCCAAAGGACACATCCTGGAAGGATGTAAGACATCTCCTATTTATTCCTGTAAAATGTCTAGCAAAGGATCTTAGATGCAGTGAGTGTTAAAAATTGCTGGAGAAGTGGAAATTGATAGTTGAATATGTGGTAGACTTCCCTTAGGACATTGAGAATGAGGTTAGGGTATGCAGGAAACTAACACATTTATGATAGGACAAGACTTTGGTCCTAGAATTTATAAGGAGCTGGGGATAAGAACATAGGTAAGATATCTTGGGGGCTGACTAGTCTGGGCGTGCGAAAACAAACAAAGAAATAAAATCCATCATCATCATTACCATCATCATCAACAAAAACTTACCACAAACCACACATGTTCTGTGGTAGGCCTGTGTAAGCTGGGTGGCAACCTGTATCTCAAGGTAACCTGATGTATGATAGATGCTCTTTGCTTACAGTCAGCTACTCAGTGTTTCTCTTCATCCTCTTATCTGCTACCAAACTATAAAGTGACTTCTTTGTCCCTCATCACTGAGGACTAGAATATTAGCACCTATTTCCATATTACTACATTTCCAAATCTAGACAGATCAATACATGTTCAACAGATGGAGAAAATGAAAAGATGAGAAGTAAAGATAAGAACCACATACCTGACAGTATCCTTGGCCATTTATTGGAATCACAGTACTGACTGTGAGCATTATGGGAAAGATATCATTTCTGGCTTTCTGGCAATTCAGAAAAAGTTTAGCTTGGGTATGGTAGGCATGTTTGTCAGAGTGAATATTCTGGGTCAACTGGGACATGTTTTGAGAGCAGATGGTTAAATCCCATCTCTCTGCCCAGACCTCAGCAGTAATTGTTCTGTAACTCTGGGAATTTATGGGTATGTGCACACAGTCATGTGAATTTACAGAAGTAATAACTTACATCCTCAGGAAAGTCTTAAGAGCTTTGATTTTTATCATTCAATTCCTTAAAAAATTAACTTAAGATATTTGTTATCAATTGAAAGTATAAAACAGTTCCCTATACCCCTACACTCTGGCCCATTAGCCCACTACTATTTTTTTAGTGCTAAAGCTTCATTCCTTAAATTCAGATCCTAAAGGCTTAAGCAACTTCACCTGATACAGTGTTTATTTCCATGGCATTGCTATGTAGTGATTTGGTACTGATCTGGGGCACTCATGTTAATTCAAGCCCTGGCATTTCATCAAAAGTGCTGAAACAGAGGATTTCCATAGAAATTCTATAGTTACAACCTGAATTCTAAGAGGCTGTCACCATGTACCCTGCCCCTCTGACCATAACTACTAAGACCCCACAGAACAGGGACATGCTTCAGGCTCTCCAGTGCTAACAGATGGCTGGCAGAAGACAGCCCTGATCAAGTCAGCAGGGTGACACTCATTAAGAGTCATCACCGAATCCATTTCCAGCAAAATCCCATTCCAATGAAATATCACTTCCAAAAACATTGTCAATCTGCTTGAATGAACTTTACTCCAGAGGACTCTAACCAGGTCTGGGTGAAGCGCCACAGATAACCAGAACTCTCTCTGAGCCTCAGGGCCTTTCTGCCAATCATTTTCTGGATTGGTCCCAGTCCATCTTCCTTTCATCTCTTCTAGCCTCCATAGGTGGTGCAGGACGCAAGGTCATTGACATCCCTTCCAGATCCTGCCATTCCTTCCCCTGTTTACTTGTTTTCCCTGATGAGAGAATCAAGGAGAACTTATGGCAAAGAACACAGGCACCTTGTCCCATTGGTCAGAACCCCTTCACAATAGACATTTATTCATCCTTCTGCTTCAAGCATTTTAACAACTTGTTTTTTCAATGAAAATTAATCTCTCCCCCTGTTGTCCTCTCTCTCTCTCTCTCTCTCCACACACATAATGGAACACATTGATCTAATGCATCCCATTAAAACTGCATTTTGCTGTATTTTAGATGCCATTAGTGAATCAAAATATTGCTGTGCTAACAGAGGGTCAGATGTCCACAATTCCAACCTTGGCTAGTGATGCTTGGGTCACCAAGCCCAGGTTGCTGTGCTTGATTTAAAAGTCATCCTCTGTCACCACTGAATCCTCATTTTCCCTCATCAACAGGTAAAACTGTAACAGTTACAGCTTCACACCTCCAGGTCTCTCTACTGGGCTCCTCTCATGTGCTGCCTCCTGGAGAGCCTTCTATAATCCTACTTAACCTGCAAACCCAGTACACAAGCCTCTTCTTCAATCGACCGACCAGGAAGCCTCAGTTGCCAAGCCTTGTTCTCTCACCTGCATTCCCACAGTCCTTTGCTGGAACACCTGCACTGTGATTTCTCTTATTCTCCTGATCTCCTGCTGCTACAATTGCAATGAAGATGTGTTAAAGCCATAGCTACCCATGGACCATAAACTCAGATTCTGTTTGTGAACACATACAAAGGAACATATGACTGCAGAAGAAAGCTGTAGCTTTGTTGTATGCATGGCTAAGTTAGTTAACCTCTCTGAGGTAAGGACAATAACCACACCAGGCTAGTCTGCATGGATAAGGAATGCAAGAGCTGGCTTCTGGAAATGTCATATATGACCTGATATGAAGAGTCAATTGGGTAAGTAAATAAAGAGATCTCTTAGGTTAATTCTCCTACCTCATTCACCCCATTGTTAGGGCTGAAGAGAGAAAGCATGAATGAGATGCACTGTCTAGATGAAAGGCTGATACCAAGTAGTTAGTGACAGGTTGAGAACAAGTTCTAATTCCTCCTATACCACTAACATTTTCCCCAAGCTCCCACACTCCATCATAAATCAAAGTTCCCCTTTCCCACTGTACTCTGTGCTTACCACTAATTTACCTGCTTCATAAGTCTAATCAGTAAACACTGGCTCAGTTTCACCATTATTCATCATAGTTCATGGTTTTGTGTGTACTTCTCTCCATTTATTTTTTCTTCCATTTTCCTCACTACAGGAAAATAGCAGACCAAGAGAACATCTGTGCCCTCCCCCTAGCCTTTGATCAGGAATTTCAGACTCTGATGCTAGCCACTACTTCCTACCTAATGTGGAGCTGAAGCCCGTTGTTCTTCAAGGACCTGCAGTTTCCTGAGAGGCACTATCCCACTGCTGAGCAACCGAATCTGTTCTGAGGATGTTTCCAACCTTTGGGGGAAGGGTCTCTACCCCCACCCGTCCTCCACTACCCCCTCCCACCTGCCCTCCATTAAATCTTGAGACTTTGAACAGCAGCTGTTGTCTTGGTCTCCTTTCCTCTCTCACAGGCCCATTCTATTTCATCCCCATCTTTCCTTCCAGGTAACCTGTTCAATGTAACTGTGTGCACTTACAAACATTCATAGCTACCCATGGACCATAAACTCAGATTCTGTTTATGAACACATACGAAGGAACATATGACTGCAGAAAAAAGCTGTAGCTTTGTTGTATGGCATGGCTAAGTTAGTTAACTTCTCTGAGGTAAGGACAATAACCACACCAGGCTAGTCTGCATGGATAAAGGAATGCAAGAGCTGGCTTCTGGAAAGCACTTTTTAAGGAAATACCCTAAATATCAGTGACTAAGAAAACATCTGTTCTCTCTCTTCATTTCCATTCAATCTTAGAGTGCTTTCCTATTATTAACAGTTTCCTATTATTTCCTATTATTGACAGTTTCCTATTATCGACCTGGAGAAGGAGAGAAAGAAGTGAGGAAGGGAGGGAGGAAGAGAGGAAAAGAAAGAGGGGAGAAGGAAGGAGAGAAAGGGAGGAAGAGGAGGGAGGAGAGAGGAGAAGAGGAGAGGATGAAGAAGAGGAGGAGGAGGAGAAGGAGAGGAGGAAAAAGAGGAGGAGGAGGAAAAGGAGGAGGAGAAAGAGGAGGAGGAAGAAGAGGAGGAAGAGGAAGAGGAGGAGGAGGAAGAGGAGGAGGAGGAAGAGGAGGAGGAGGGAGAGGAGGAGGAGGAGGAAGAGGAGGAGGAGGAAGAGGAGGAGGAGGCGAGATCCTTAAGTCACTTTAGTATATTCCAAGCCCTCAACAAAATTTCAACTGGGTACTTCTTAAAATGATGTTTTGAAAATTTGCATTTAAAAAGTTTCAAGTGTGTGTGTGTGTGTGTGTGTGTGTTTGTGGCCATCTTTCCAGAGAGATTACATTTTTATTGTTTCTATTTTCTTACTAAGAATTTCAAACACATTGAAACCTCATTTTTTTAAAAAGAAAATACAGCTTTACTGTTCTAATATTCATCTCCTAGAGACATGGAAGGAGAAAAAATTTCTTGCCAGAAATGATCAGGACGACTAACCATAATCATGTTAATTATATTCAACTGGCTGAAAAGAGGTCAAAGGCGAAGTCTATTTTCTTCAGAGATAATGATAAGTTATTCTTAGTAGCAACTGTATATTTTGTAGTTGTAATGATGTCATTGGACTTTGATATTTTTGTAAGCTAAGCTAAATGATTTTTAGTGCACTGTCTTGTCTGAAACAAAAGATGAGATTAGATTTGTGAAATTCACCTTTGCCCAGTGTGGCCCATCTTCCTTCTTACACTGTGCTGTATTTATTGCTTGATGGCTTCTCTTAACAAAGGACTTAGAAAAAGTCATCTCCAGCTTTCCATGTTTTATATGTCTTTTGGTAGAAGAGAGAAGGGGAAAGAAAAGAGGAAAGGAAAAGGAGAAAACCTGGAGAAGGGGAAAAAGAAGGGAGGGGGAGGGAGAAAGAGAGAGGAAAAGAAAATGGGAGGGAAGGAAGGAGAGGGAGGGAGAAGTGGGAGGAGACAGGTGAAGGGGAGAGGAGAGGAGAGGAGGAGGGAGAGGAGAAGGTGGAAGAGGAGGAGGCAGAGGAGGAGGAGGAAGAGAGGAGGAGAGATTCTTAACTCACTTTAATATATTCCAAATTGCAGAGTATGCAAAAGTCCTAATACTTTATTTGGTCTAAGTACATACAGGAATTTGCCTCCTTTGTTTTTCTTTTGTGTGTGTTTGTGAGTGTGTGTGTGTGTGTGTGTGTTATTTCAATTTCCCTTTTTGCCCTACACTACCAAGTCTTCTATCCAGGAGATTTTTTTCTCCCTGATGCTACCAGGTTCTTTTCATTGAGCAAGCAATAGGTTTGAATTCTCTGACAATCTTATCCATCCAGTTCCACATGCCAATGAGGATCTGTCTTTATGATGAGTAAAAGTGATGAGTGAAAGTGGATCTGGATTTAGTCAGAGACTCTGGCTCCAGACCCTAGCCTTTATTTAACCCACACAACACAACACCGATTCTTTCAAACTTACCCAACTATCTCTGTGTGCAGATCCATGTGAAAGTCGTGTATGATGTTCTGCATCCTAACATGCTGTACTGGTTTTACTTTAAACTGTGTGGGTATATAAATGCTTTCTAACATAGGGATTATATGATTGTGTGGTGTTTAGGGGATCATACCTTGTCATAGGACTCTCAGCATACCTATTTGAATATTAGCCTTTTAACTTGCTGAATCCTGAAGGATAGGCTGCATCTCAGATTAAACATCAGCATAAACAGAGCCAGAAATATATTTCCAGGCCATTAGAAGAGTTTTCCAAGAGCAAACGCAAGTCTACTACCACTCCCTTCTCTTGTTATTCTTCATCTGTCCCCGAGCACGCTCAGTTTCACTCAGCTACCAACTCTACTTGACATCTGTCTCCATAGCATTAGTTTACAATTCTCAACTACAACCTTCCTTCTGACGACCTTCAGACATCTCAGCACGTTAAGACAACCTGTAACTCTCCAGTCTTCATTCAAAGGAAACCGCAAACTGCCCTGTTTCCCCACTCGAAAATGCCAGTAGCAATCAGCTTCTAAAATTTGTGTCAAAGGTACAATATGAAAAATAATAACATCAGTTGTACACAGTTTATTTAACTTCTGTAATATTGGTATGCAGCCTCTAAGTATAGAAAACATTTTTCTTCTTTGAAAACTCTGGGATTTTATGTATTTTCAAACTTTCCACAATTTTAATCACTTTTTGGTTTCAGAGGAGAAAGAGAGGGAAGGAGGGAGAGAAGGGGAGAGGCAGTGGACCCAGAAGGGCAGAGCTACCTAGGCCTTTGGAACCTAGAAGATTCCATCATGAGCCTCAGATGGCTAACATGGAGTTTCATGTTTTGTGTTTTTTACCTGCTAGGTTTCAGTCTTGCTTTGGATGAATCTTTGCTTTGACCATTTTTTCTCTTTTGGAATGTGAAATTATACTCTGTGTCAGCAATGTTTTCCAGTGCTATAGGTCTCACAGTTAAGATATTGCCTGTGTTTCAGAAGACACTTAAAAAGTGTTAGACTTCTTAAAAAGTATGGGGGATTTTATAGTTCTACTGGATGCATTTTTCATTATTAGATGTAATGAGCTTATGGGATCACGAATCATGTGATAAGTCAATAATATACAAACTAGTTGGCTGTGGCAGTTGTATGCATTTAATACCAGCATTTGAGAGGCAGAGAGAGGTACACCTCTGTGAGTTTGAGGTCAGCTTGGTTTATAGAGTGAGTTCTAGAATAACCAGGGCTACACAAAGAAACCCTATCTCAAAAAACAAAAACAAACAAAAAATACAATCTAGCTTTTGGGGGGGTGTATGTCAATGTAGGCTGACTTTATTGTCACTGCTGATATGTTAGATTAATAAGCTACACCATATCCCTCAGGGGCTCTTTGCTCAGTAGGGAGAACACACAGAAACAATATGTCATCATGAAGTCCATAGTCTATGATGAAATATGCTGTGTTGACCATGGACCAACAACCTTCCAATCATGTCACCCACGGACTTTCTTTGGCTTCACTGTATTTTCAAAGACATGAGTAAGGGTTAACATTTAAAAACTGAGAAATATCACAAAAATTTCAGCTATTTGTAGCCCCCCAAGAAGTCACAAATAAGTTTGATGATAGACCTCAGAATATTCCTGAGTGGCCACCATAAACCTGAGAACCATAGTGACTGTTTCCAAATGTGTGTATTTGTTACAAAGGCTCCTGTTTCTTCAACAATTCTTTCAGGGAGTTACTTAAAGCCACCTCATTATCAGAAACATATTTGATATGGTTTCTAACCTGGTTAATAAAGTCTGTGTGACTATAGGTAAGTTCCTTCACTGACGTTTAAGATGATGTGATAATAATTACTAAAACAGTATTTATAGAAGGACTAAAGTACATAAATGTGTGAGGATGCTACTGGAGAGGCATGATGGGAAGACAGATGGAAAGAGATAGCATTGTACTACCCTCCCTACACTCACTACACTCCATCCTCCCTTCCTGTCTCCCTTCCCCCCCTCTGTGTGTGTGTGTGTGTGTGTGTATACCTCCTCTCCCAACTCTACAATGAAACCCACATTTCTATATTCAAGCACCTGGTGAGTATAAGAGACTATATAAGTTTTAGGAGTAACAGCCCCACATATTGTTATTATTTTACTAGAAAGATGTCTATTAAAGATTCTAGTCACCATATTCTTTATATGATGTTTTTCCTGCACTTCATAACACAAAAAATTTAAATGAAAAATTTACAAACTCCTGCTTTGCACAAAGTTAGTGTTTAGTGTAGGAGAGCCTTGAAGGTTTGCAGGCTCTGAGGAGTGTGTCCATTTACATGCTACTGTGTCAGTTAAATTGTTCAGTGACCTTGAACAAGTTGTTCAAATTCCTTTGTGCTTGGAGCACAAGTGTATTAAATAAGACCAACATGGTTATTAATCATGTAGCCATTTATAAAACTATAACCATTCATATATTATTTATATAACTCTTAATATAGTTATTACAGAGCTTAAATAAAATGCCCATATGAAACATAAATATCCAGTTATTATTTAGAATGATAATAAAGAACAAAATTAAAACCACAAAAAAGGAAGCACACTATATTATCAGTGTGTACATAAGTCAGTGTTTGGGACAGCTACCGTGTACCAAGACAATATGTATTTGTCACCATGATCCTCCTGCTACTGTAGCAAGTTAAATTTCATTATTCGATGTTTCGGAGAGGACATGGGCAGTAGAACAAGAAAGCACTTTGACATTTCCAACTCTATTAGGAGGCCCAGACTTGTCTGGCTACAAAGCTTATGTCCACCTGCTGAGGCTCACAGCTTGGAAGACAGACAAATGCAAGTACAAGTGCCCAGGACACCTTCCAGCCCACGCTCTGATGGGCACCGCAGAGCTGCCTTGGTGCAGAGGTTACATGAGTCAGCACTGTGACTTCTGACTCACAGCGAGGAGCAAAGCAGAGTGACCTTCCTTTGGAAGCAGAGATGCAAGTGACTGGCAAGTCCTTGGGATCAAGTGAATGAATCATTTGTAAAAGTAAAATTATTAACCCGTGCATATCTTCTCTTAAGCATGTAGTGTTTATATCTCTATAAGGGCCTTAACAGCCCAATGCATGTGTACTGAATCAGTAGGATGAGCTGCTGCTAACTGTCTTCAAAGATGGCCTATGTTACCCAAATGAGATAGGATATGCTCTGAAATACGTCCAAATGCAGATAGAACCGTGTCTCTGACAGGTAAGCAATTAAAACTCATCACCTGAGCTCTTGCCTATATAATCCCCAAATACTTTCTCTGATCAAAAATCTCCCATTCTTTGAGAACTGTTCCTGTCATGTAGGAGGTGATTGGTCTGGCTCCTGTTCCTGGCTTTAGCACCATTCCTCAACCCTGCACCCTCATGCTTTCCCTGGGACCAAAGGGCTGGGAAGCCTGACCACTACAGTCTCATAATCTCATGTCAGCAGAGTCAAAGCTCATGTCCTTGCAACCAGAGTGACTTGTGTTGGGGATTTGAAAAGTGACATGGCCGACTAACACCCGTTGTCACCGGTGGTACCATTGGTTACATTGCTTCAGACTCTATGATCTCATGTTTCCAAAGTGTCTCAATGTTTAATAATATTTGTTAAACTGAGTAAACAAGCCATCTATGTAATGAGATTATTATCCCTTCTCCAAAGTTACAAAACAGAAGCTTCCAGAGATGAGGCAGTAGAAAATCTCCTGTCCAGGTATCAGCTGTCAGGGCCAAGGTTTGGTCCCCGTGCTTTCCCATCCCTGTGCTTTATCTTTTTGTGCTCAGCTCTGCCTTCAGGGGCTGTAATCCTCGGTGTTGCTGCCCCAATCTTCTCTCTGCGGTCAAGCACTGTGTTCAGCTCTCCTTCTGCTGGTGTACCAAACTGCAGCTGCAACCATCCCCATAGCTTGGAAGTATACATTAACTGTCAAAATGAGCAGCTTATTAAATAGGCACTATACCTGCTGAGACTTCCTGTCAAAAATGTACCTTGTGTCTGCAGTGCCACTGAAGATCCAGGGTGTGGATGGCCCAGAGCGTACCAACTGAGTGAATAATTGAATTAAAGTTCACTGGTCTTGCTTGGGCCACAAACTCATTTCCTGATCATATGCTCTGAATGAGAAGTCACAAGGGTCAGGAACTGCTTGCAGGGTGGTAATATCATTGATCTTAACACCTACGCTCTGCACCTCATTTTTAATGCCTCCTAGGTCCTGGTACAGGGCTGCATCTTGTCCTGGAGATACCCCACTGTCGAGGGCACTGCACTTGTGGGGTAGGGACAAAAAAAAGTAGGTATCCCCACTTTTTAATTGATAAGGTAATGGAAGCACTGAAAATTAGTACACTTCCGCTACGGTATAGTAGAAGATATCCAGAAAGTAGAAGTAGGTGGATCTGGGTTCTCATGCCAGCTCCTGCCTTAATAGCCTCTAAATCTCAGGCAACTTGTTCCTGTCGCCTCAATTTTCTCATGTTCATGATGGCAGCTCTGTTTTGGTTGTGACCTCTGCCCTCCAAAGATCAAGTGGTGGAAGTTTGGTCCTGGTGTGTCATGTTTAGAGGTGGTGAGACCTTAATGGGACAGAAAGGACTTAATTGGAAATTTTGATATCATTGGAGGAATGTACTTCAAAGGGATTTAAATTAGTTCTGGTGGTGGAAAACCCCTGTCACTCTGTGACCTCTGTATCAAAATGGAGTCTCTGTCCTCTCTGCCCACCTCCACCATGAAACTTATCACAGCAGCCTAACTGATGCTGGTGTTATGTTCCTGAACCTCCAGTGAGCTAGACAAACTTCTTTATGAAATTACCTGGCAATAGGAGTCTGATCTTAGCAACATAAACTAGACCAGTGCAACAGTGGATATCTTGGTAATGCTGTTACAGAGTCTTCTGCACAGCTACACTAGCACAGACAGGAAATTTCTAGTTTAGCGTCAGCATCTGGCCTGTGACATGAGCTCACTGAATGAAAACAGGGTGGTCAGCATAAACACCAAGTAAGGGTCTGTGTTTACACAAGCTGTCATCCTGTAGGCTAGTCTGTACTTGTAAACAATGCTCTCCAGTCCCAAATCTGAAGCACTTGTGTAAAGGAATGCCTAAAGCACATTTTCATAGTCACAGACTCAGAGAGCTTCTGCAACTGTAAATGTACATATGTTGGAGATTTCATATGCTTCACGGTGTCTGGACCCTTGGGGTGGGAGGGACAGGGGGTGAAGACAGTTGGTACAGAGTAGATACCGCAGAACCATCACATCCCATTTTCTGTAAAGAAGAAAACCAAAATTAAGCTAAGTAGAAGAATCTGGGGGTGGACAGGTAGTACTGGGTGCCTTTTCCATGGGAAGGAAGGTAGTAGTTAAAGCTGCAGGAATGGATGAGGTCATAGGGAGTTCAGGGTGAAACAGGAAAAAAACTGAACTGCACTTGACCTCAGGAAACTCACAGTGCTCAGCTCCGCTCTGCGAGTGGCATGAAGCAGATGTCCAGGGACTATTTGTTGAATTAACAAATGAGTATCAGGTTGAAGAGTACATTACCTTTCTCTAAAAGGCTCACTCCTACTTGTTTTATAAGCTAGACTCGTAGTGTTTTCAATGATATCTGAAATCTGAGTTTCTTGCAGAATCTGGTTTTCTCCTTATTGAAAAATCTTCCCCTAAAAGCTAATCAAAACACCACCAAAATGTTAGTGGTGTGTGTGTGTGTGTGTGCGCTCGTGTCTGTGTATATGTGTGTGTGTATGTGTGTGAGTGTGAGTGTGTGTGTGTGTGTGTGTGTGTGTGTGTGTGTGTGTGTGTGTGTAGGAACATGTGAAGGCCATGAAGTAATACAGGCTATCTTCTTTATCTTCTTTAACTGTTCCCAGTCTCAGATTTTGAGATAGGGTTGCAGTGAACAGGAAGCTCACTGAGCAGCAGACTACTGAGCTTCTAGTCTCCTTCTGTTTTTTCTTTCTTTCTTTTTTTTTTATGTAGGTGTGGAGACACAACTCAGGTCCTTGTGCTAGCCATCTCCTCAGCTCCTCAATTCAGATATTTACTAAGCACTTAATGGGGTTCTGACAGGCTCTATGAATTTTCCCATCCTATTGATATACCCTAGCACCAATTAGACTTGGCAATTAGAGAACATGCTTCTTGTGCAATTGAAAAGTCTTCAGTATCTAGCAGAGTTCTTGATACAGCAAGATCTCAATAAATGGAGGTGTTTGTTTAGTCTTAATTAATCAACTAGTATAAAGTCTTCTTGAAGAAGGCAGTGAAATTGAAGGCACTGGAACCTTAGGGTGCTGAGAAATGAAGTGTCTGCTTTGTAAGAAACAACTGGTGCTTGAAGAAGAAAACACAGGAAGAACCAGGACATGGGAGCTGAGCTTCCAATACAAGGTTTTATTGGGTCTACCGGAGAATCACACTGGGGAGACCATAGGCAGACTAGGTTCTAGAAAAAGCAGAAATGTGTTTTCCTTCATTCCTCAACTGTATGTTCATGGTTATTTTCTGTCAAGTGCTGCTCTCAGTAATGGCAATAAAGGGATGATCGGGCCACTGCATCTGGTCAGAAGGGCCTGACATTGTGCTATAAAAGCCCTCCTGAGTAGACACACCCATGAAGAGGCCTTATGACCTACAGCAAGTGAGAACATGAGCACTGAGAACCATGACCTACAGCAAGGCAGGGCACAAACAGCAAGTGTACTTTTGAAGGCAAATCATCTCTTGGGTGCTCTGACACTGCCACAGATAACCTAAGGGGTAAAACAGATGTCACACACAACTTAAGCAAGGTTAAAGGAAGTGATGTGAGAGAAATGATTTCAGGACCACAAAGCCTACCATTTCCTTTTATCTTTCAAATGTAATTATTGCAGAAACAATAATAAGGGCATTCAGATCCATATGTGCTCCAGATAAGGGGATGGCGATCCAATGTGCATTTCTGCCTATCATTGGGCAACCTGCCTAAAAGGAAGTTAAAGACTGCTACTGCCCTTTTACTATGGTCCTGTGGAAGTTCTGAGAAAATACAACTGTGTCAGCATTGGACCAGGAAGCTCTGAATTTCTCTATAAACTGCTATGATTTAGGGGAGACAGGGAGTTCAAGACAGCATTGGTCTGTGTAACAACTTTGGCTGTCCTGGAACTAGCTCTATAGATCAAGCTGACCTCAAACTCAAAGAGATCTATCTACCTGCCTCTGTCTCCCAAGTACTGGGACTAAAGGTGTGGGCTATCACTGCTGGGATAACTGCATCAATTTTTAGAATCAAAGACAATGAAGTGGAACTTACAAAGGTACAAGGGAGTTGGAAGACATTGGAGAATTATTTACCATTTTTCCATGGGGGATTTTCATAGGTATCGTCCACACTTGACCCATGTCTTCTACATGATTTTATGAACATCCCTGTTAAGATATCTTCATGCTTTCACTTGTACTGGTTTTAATATTTGCTCCATATTGCTAGATGGCTACTAACTTAAAGGTTTTCTTTGTCCTTAACAGAGTACTGAAATACTTTTAGTTTTCTCCTATGAGACCTACTTCTGCCCTTTGCAGTTACATAAAATGACTTTATGGTCTCTCTTCTCCTCAAAAGTCTTTCCTGTGCTTGAATAATGTCACTATGACAGCAATTCTCAGAGTGGAACAAGCAGGACTGACTTGCTGATATGGTCTGCCAACCTTTTTACCTAAGTGGATACCTTTAGACATAGATGACTGTAGCTAATGAAACTCTCTCTCACATATACTAAGTACCAGGCACCACTGTGGGCTGAAAAGCAGTGATTGTCAAGAGAAGGTCCACAGCTTGCTCTAAGTGTTCATAACTAGAAGATGCATAGTTCAAGGGTAGGGCATCCATCTTCTGTTGACATCCTCATCCAGCTTCTAACTATAGCAAAGACCTAAATATAGTGCTACATGCATTATATAATTCTAATATTCAGGAGACTAAGCGAGGAGTTCAAGGCTATACTAGGCTACACAGCTAGAATCTGACCCTAAAATTAGAAGGGAAAAAAAGAGAACAAACAATATGCTCTCGTTCCAGCCCTGTTTGCCTGTGATCAACAATTTTCCAGGACCAAACATACAACAAGACTAGCCCAAACAAACTGACTGCACTGACCACCTTTCAATTCCCTTAGCAACTTGCCTTTTGATAATAAAACATGTGCTGTGCTTGTGGGCATATGTTAAGACAAATATATAAAAATAGAATAGAGGTGATTTTAAGCAAAAAATTACTTTAAAAGTTTTCATGTATTGCTTTTGGTGGTGTTTAGATAACCTTTCTTGGCATGTCCAATGAGTTTTCAAGGGCATTTTTCATTCATTTGACCTTTGAAATTGAATTATTGCCATTTAAAGGTGATCTGCCAGCACTGTCCTACCCATGCTCATTATAGCTGTCTAAGGATATGACATTCAGACTGATGGGTGCTGCCGCTGGGTACTGGCTTGATGTTAATGTATTCTCTGATTCCCTAGTAAGCAATTCCATTTTCATTCCCATCAAACCAGATTTTTAGAATGAACTGTAGTTGCCCAGTCTCTAGCATCTGTATGAAAATGGGCAGCGCCCTGCGATCCTCTCAAATCCCTGTTACCTGAATACAAAGGTCTACAAAGGCATGGCAGTTGGTTCTCAAAATGCATTCAGTCTGCTTAAGATTCATAGAATCCATGTAGGGGAAAGTTTATTGTCTTCTTTTCAGAAATAATTAACCTTCTTGTAATTGGAGCAGGATCTACTACTAGACATATAGAGAAATAAAAGGAGGGAAAGAAAGCCTGGGCCTTTTCTGTATAATTCACAACCTCCTAGGAGGAAATACAGTGGAAAAAGAAATGGAGCAGGGTTTCTCCCTCTGACTATGAGCTTGTAAGGTTCATGACTGAGGGTTTATTCAGCACCTAATCCCTTGTTCCTGTGAAAAATTAGAAGATAGCATTTGCTTTATGACTTTAGTAGAATATACACCTAACAAAGATTTCTTTATTTCATGGCCAAGGATGTCCCAACAAAATACATGATTATAATATTTTTCCAACCTTTAATTTGTATTAATGGATTAGATCATTCACTGAATGCCTACTATGTGCCAGTTGTAATAATAGGTCTTGCAGGATAATGATATGCAAACAGACATGGTCCTTTCTCCGACAGGTCCCTTCTCTTTACAAAAACTCACCCAAAATACTCATGTTTGTGAACTTACTAAAAAATAATACTCTTGCAATTAGCAATAAAATTTCAATGTGGAGCGCCACAAGTGAAATCAAACTGGTTCTGGTTATTCTCTAGCTAGAAAACATCTAAGGAAACACGTTATGTCAGGATGCCCCTGTACATTCTATACTTATTTTTATATAAATGGTCATTTACTATAGTATAAAATTAAGATTCATAAAAGAAGCAATCTGTTCATAAGCAGAACAATCCTGTGGGTCTTCAAACTTAATGAAAAATGGATTTTTAGGGTTTTCTGTCAGCCCAAAACATACAGAATTCAAGACCCAACATTGTCTATATATTGAGTTCCAGGCCTACAGGGAGAAACTTGTCTAAACAAACACCATCCTGAACCCAACAACATTAAAACCCCCAAAACAACAATAACAATACCCTGAGGAAAAAAGGAATCTCACAGATTTACTGTGTATCTTTTTTTTTTTTTCAGGGCTATGATATACAATTTGACTGGTTTGGTCAACCCAATTATCTAATAGAAGGAGATTATTCTGGTGATACTAGGAACTATGAACAGTTCAATGAACTTCAGTGAAGCAGAGGGTAAACACACATATAATTAACCTCAACTTTCCCCAATAATCCTGCTAGGCACTGTAGATACTCCTGCAGCATCTGCGATTTGATTATCTCCAGGCTGGCACTATGCATCACAAATAAACTGGATGCTTGTTATGGTTATGGGTCATAAAGCTCATAGAGGAAGGTGGATGGAGTTAGAGCAATCAATAGACGTATCCTACACATAGACTCTGGGCTAGGCTCTGAAAATATAGGAGTAAAAACATACCACTCCAAGACAGAACTATCTGGGGAGACTTTGCTTGCTAGGCACTATAATAAGTCTTGGTATACATAGCTTGTATCTGCAATCCAATATCTGGTGTTGCATCTGGACCATGGAAAGAAACAAATCCCTTTGGGTTTGATTACAGTCACATTTCATGAAGTTCTAAGATGTAGGGAAATTTATTTTGTTTTCATATGTGAAGAAATTTCATTAAAAAAAAATAGAAAATTCAATCTGGTCTGTGAAGCAGGTTCTCTGGGGGGTGTTATGGGTGCTTTAATGAACTCATCTTGCTAGATTATCCCCAAGTCAGTTGCTAAGAACTCTGAAGAATAGATGGATTCTGTTGTACTGTTAAAATATCCAGGCTGGTATGGAGAGATGGCTCAGTAAGTATGAGGAACTGTGAAGATGGAAGTTTGAATCCCTAGAGTCTACTTAAATCTGAGAAGATGTGACCAGTTATTTGTAATCCCAGGGCATGGGAAGTGGCAACAACATGCATGGAGTGGGCTAGCTTGCAGAGAAGCCTAAATGGTCACGTCTGGTTTCAGGGAGAGACTCAATAGACAAGATGGAGGATTGAGAAGACACCTATAGTCTCTCATCCTCAGGTCTTCACACACATGTGCACAAATGACCACACAGGTGAATCACAGACCACATGTGTATATACATACATAACAGAAGAAAGAGTACGCATGATAAAGGGTATTTGACAAATGACTTGAAAACATAAGGAAACTATCCTTTCCAATGTTACATGCTGTCATGAAGTATGTATTTTGATTAAAACATTCTTCAAACAGTAAACAGAGACTGACTTCAGAGCTTCAGCACAATTTGAATCAAAAGCAAGAACATTGGCCAAACAAGCCCCGCAAAGCCCCCTCTAGCTTATTACTTCTGAAATTGCTACTGATACAAAATAAACACCTAAAAAGGATCAAAAGATGGCCCTAAAACCATAGCAAAGGAACTGTGGTGATCTAAACGACCCCTATAGGCTCATATGTTTAAATACTTGCTTCCCAGCTAGGGGAACTATTTGAAAAGGATTAGGAGATGTGACTTTGTTGAAGGAGGTGTATCACTGTGAGTAGGCTTTGGTGTTTCAAAAACCAAGGCTAAGTCAGGCAGTGGTGGTACACACCTTTAATCCCAGCACCTGGGAGGCAGAGGCAGGCGGATTTCTGAGTTTGAGGCTAGCCTGGTCTACAGAGTGAGTTCCAGGACAGCCAGGGCTACACAGAGAGACCCTGTCTCAAAAAACAAATAAGCAACACAAAACCCAAAACAACCAACCAAACAAAAAACAAAACCCTAGGCCCAAGTCCAGGCTCCGCCCAGGTCCAGGCTCCACCCAGGTCCAGGCTATCCTTCTTTTTGCAGATTTCAGCTTGGCTTTTAATGATGTCTAGTGTGTATGACAAGACTTACTCAATTTTAAGACGGTAATAGTCTCAGGGTGTATCAATATCTACATATTCTCTCTCTCTCTCTCTCTCTCTCTCTCTCTCTCTCTCTCTCTCTCTCTCTCTCTCTCTCTCTGCCTATAGATTATGATGTACCTTTAACACCATGAATACCTGCCTGCCAACACACTCTCTGCAATGATGATAAAGGACTAACCCTCTAAACTGTAAGTAAGCCCTCAAATTAAATGCTTTTTATTTAAAATAATCACCATGATGCTGCTTCAGAGGAGTAGAACAGTAACAAAGACAGGAACCTCGGAGAAAGCCTGTTCTACAGGACTGGAGAGATGGTTCAGTGGTTTAAGAGAATTTATTGCTCTTTCAGAGAATCAGTTTGTGTTTCCAGCACCTGTATGGCAGCTCACAAATGCCTGAACCCCAGTTACAGGGGATCTAATGCCCCTTCTGGCCTCCATGGACATTAGACACACATTCGGTACACATACAGACTTGCAGGCAAAATACTCATATATAGAAAATAAATTTAAAAATTAGATGAAGATAATCACAGTGTTTTTCTATTATTTTGATTATATCACCATGTCATTTTTGTCTTATTTCTTTACATATTGTCTCACTATGTAGTCCTCCCTGTCTGGCCTCAACCTCAGGACTTGGTAGATCAAGCTGGACTCCTATTTCACCTGTTTCTGCCTCCCAAATGCTTTAGAGATTAAAGCTGTACTTTTTAATCTCTAAAACTTTTGATATGTACGTTTGTTGTGGAATGGCTATGTCAAGCTGTTGAATATATAGTCATTTCACATACACATTTCAACACAATGTGTTGTTGTGAGAACACAAAAATCTACTCTCAGAAACATTTTCTTTCTTTACGCTAGCATGATTTAAACACAAGGAAAATGTTTCTTGCCTTTTTCTTACTTCATGACAACTCATTGAGTTTCAAACAAGGGCATCTCGTGGTACTTAAAACATGACCTCACATGCGGCATACCAGGGACCATTAAACACACATGTGAGTCATTTAGTTCCAGTTAGGCCACTGCAGTTTGCAGCTTTCTGTTGTGAGCAAGTGTTGTTTTGTATATGGAACATAAATTGATATGGTTCTTAAGAATTAGGTTAAAGTAGAGAAAATCAAAGGTTGGAGCCCAAGGCTTGAATCTGTTGAGCCCAGTAAACATTGTATGCAAAGCCAATCATGCTGAGTTTGAACTAATAGGAATGAAAACAATCCTTAAGAATCAAAGCCTCTTTGCCCTTCTCCTACTCTACACCTTCTTCCTGCTTTGAAGGAAGTGATAAGAACCAGAATTCCTCTTCTCTGAGTGAGCACACAAACTCTGACTATTAGACACAGCTGGCTGTAAGAGCTTCCAATGTCATACTCGCCCTTTATTCTGAAGCTTCCATTCCCAGCAACTCCTACTTGGCTGTCTATCCATTCTTCATCAAACCTAAGCACAAAAATACTCATTTTCCTTGTGCCTTGGGGGTCTTATTTCTGCAGGTTTTCCTGCCACATAAAATGTGGATTAAATAAATTTTGTTAGACTTTGCCCTGATAACCTCTTTTGCAGATGTTGATCATGCCTCTCATTATAAGTGTGGTGTCACACCTTCCTCCTCTTTACCTTATACAACCTGACACAATGTGGAAGTCTGTATCCACTCTGTTAATCTGTTCAGTCTCCTGCCCCAAATGACCAGGTCCAATGAAAACTGGCCCTAAAGCCCATAGGAGGGCCACCTAAAGAGTCTCTGTCCTTCCTAAGGAGCTCATGTGGACAATGAGATTTACAAATAAATAAAGGAGTGGAGGGGAGAGAGAGAGAGAGAGAGAGAGAGAGAGAGAGAGAGACAGAGACAGAGACAGAGACAGAGACAGAGAGACAGACAGACAGATAACAACCACCAGGTAATTATGAAAGGTTGAGATGAACACAGCTAGAAACTAGCCTGGAGTGTGTGTGGTGGAAGAAAAGTTCATCGGTGCTTTTCCTCCGGAAGACTGCCTCCAGGAAGAAAATCCGCCAGTCAACGGACCACCAACAATTACATGGTACTGTCTGATCTCACCTAGAGCCCTACTCACTTTCTCTTTTTCAATGGCATGATGGCATGTCAGTGTCCATATCTAAACAGAGAAGTTGCTTGTTTTCAGCAAGACTACTATTTCAATAGCACATCAAACGCATCACAGAAGTTGGTCTAAAACCTCAAGTTGTCTAGTGAGCATCATGCATTGTATTTTTGTATAGTTTGTTTGATTTCAAATAGATTTTGGTATTTTGAAACTCACCTATTTTTTCCTTTGCTACTTGTGTTTTATTAAAGGATGAGTGGACTGTGGTTGTACAGGATGCTGGGTATACAAAGATGAATGAAGCCAAACGTCTGTGGCTTTCAAGAAATTCCATGCAGGGTATTTTAGTAGGAAAGGAGGTGCTTCCCGTATACCTCACACAATTTCACCTCTAGTTTTTAAGCATGGCAATCTCATCTTTTTGGGACGCACATCCTGAAAGGAGAGCTGGAAAAGTTCCATTGGCTGTGGAACCATTAAGCACGAATGTTGGGTTTTCCATTTTCAGTCAAGGATGGGAAGAGAGAATATATGTGGGATTTGGAGTCTGTTCCTTTGTGCACAATAGCAAATGATGCAATGGTCAGGCAAATACTAATATTGGGAGATTGCATAATCGAATTGTAAGTAGTTTAGCTTGCACTCTGCATCATAGTGAGGCAACTGAAGTGTAAAATATAAAAAACAATATTCAGTCATATTTGAAAATGATGCTCTTTATTGTTGGAGGCCCACAAGCTATCATTTAACAAATTGTTAGGAGAGGAGTGACTAACATTTCTTAGAGTAGGCTATTACTCAGTACAAGTTGGAAAGCACATGCTCGTGTTCATTATGCTGGCATCTACTATGTTGTGGTGTTTGTACTAGAAAGTGGTGAACAATATGTGGACTGTCCTGACCCTTTCTAGCTATGGTCAAGTGTCATCTTCTCTTCTATCCCTACACTGCTGTCTTGAGAAACAAGTGAAGCTGTATGCCAAGTGCTTTGTACAAAGTGACAAACAATAAACTTAGAAAATTTGGGACATTGAGGTGGCTTGATGGCTAAAGTGTAAGGAACGGAATTAAATTCCTGGGACTCACATAGAGGGAAAAACTATTTTCTCTGACCAAGTTGTCCTCTGACTTACACACACACACACACACACACACACAATTTTTACTCACACACACAATTCACTCATACACACTTAATTTTTTAATTAGAAATTTTGTTATTATCTGACAAATGACTAAAAACTACAAAGTCTGCCACTATCCATTACTCCTATGGTATCCATTTCTTAGCCAATCCTTCCTCTCAGACAATAGCCCCTTAGCAACCAGGAAACACTCCTCATGTCAGCCTCCAGCCTGCATGCACAGAAGCACCCACATCCGCATGAATGTGCACACCCTCATGCAAAATGTATCCTATGTGGGATAAGCACGCGGAATAAAAAAAAGAGAGAGTGTGTGTTTTCCAAATTTCTACTTTTGAATGTTATTATTATCATACACAATTGCAACTGTACTACTTAAAACATAAGGCAGACTTATACAAAATTTATTCCTCTGTATTTAATAATCAGCAGTACTTTGCATTAATATTTTAGTTCTTAACTATGGATATATATCCATATATATCCATATATATACATATAAATAAATTCTGGGGACTGGGGTGCTTGAAGTAGCAGGGAAAGGGACACCCAGAGGGTTCTACGTAGAAGCTATTACCAATCAGGGTGTTCTGTGCTTCACCATTTTAAGAACCAGAAGCATTGTACATTGCTGGAATATGGGTACTGGTCTCTGGTCTTTCTCAGCCCCACCCCCAACTCACAGTACCAGACATAAGAAATTTAGCCAAGAAACAGTTTCAGTGGTGGTGTCTTCACTTGTACAAGAAAGCTCTAGAAGAAGATAAAAAAGATTGTATCAGGTTTATACTACAGGAAAGCAAGACAATGCTGTGTGATAACCTCAGACCTTTGAATGCTTACGTGTGATGGGCTGTGCTTTGAAAGGAACATTATCTATCACCCTTCCACAGTATTACATTTTTGAGCTTTATGTACAAGTGAACCTGAAAAGAAGACTCCAGCATTCTAGAGAGCGCTGTCCACATGGTCCTGAATCCTCCTCTTAAGTTTTAGGATCCTCTCTGATACAGCTAGATGGAGACCTGTCATCTGCACCAGGCTGCTTGCTGATTTTCTGAGCAATCAGCGTGAAGATTGTCCTCTATCCTTGTTTCCTGCCATTCCAGAGTGTTTTCTGAGCAGAGTCTGGATACATGGACCGAGTTTTTAGAAGCTCAGACACCAGGTAGGTGGACTGACAGCAGCTAGAGAAGCCACAGCAGTGAGGAAGGCTTCAGCACACTAGCAGATTGTGAGCAATGTGGAACTGATTCCTACAGAAAGGAAACGGCCTTATAAGCTCTTCTTTGCGAAGTGACCCAAAGGCAGCTCTCTGAATTTGGAAACAGAAGTTTGAGTGGGAAACTGTTCCCAAGCCCACTTATAACAACTTTATCAAGAAAGCAAATTTACTTAATGGGGGAAAAAAGAGGAGTATAGTAAAAAACAGAACTTATAAAATATATAAATTATACATACTGCAGAGAACACAGTGAAGTCTGATTTTCCATGGAGCATTTGCATTTGGATAAAACAATTTCGTTCTGCTGTATGTCATTATCAATATGATACACATCATATGTGTGACCTGGTGAGTACTCCCATTCATCTTACAACATGTTAGCATCCTTAGTTTCATGACACCAAAATACAAATGCATTTGAGGTACTATGTCAGTTAGGAACCATCTTTCTGTAGGTTTCATTAGAAGGGAAAATGTAGGGATGAGGACAAAGATGGTGTAGCCAGCTCTAAAATACTGTCACTCTGAACCTTAGGACAAAAAATTTTAAGGTTCACATTGAGTTGAATCTAAATCTACATTTATACTGAGGAGGGAGGGAGGGAGGGAGAGAGAGAGAGAGAGAGAGAGAGAGAGAGAGAGAGAGAGAGAGAGAGAGAGAGAGACACAGACAGAGAGACAGACACAGACAGAGAGACAGACAGACAGAGAGACAGAGATACAGAGACAGAGACAGACAGACAGAGACAGACAGAGACAGAGACAGAGACAGAACACAAACATGAGAGTATTTGTCTAAGGCAGAGTCAAATAGCTAGTTTTGGTGAAGTTGATACTTTAGATTTTCTGCTCATTACATTTTGGGACAGATGGTTTCTGGCTGGTGAGTCTTGTAATATGCCAGGGTAACAGCTACCTGGATGAAATCTCTGAACACAAAAAGATTTTATTCTATGCCTTGAAGCCTGTCTTTTTCTTTTATTAAAATTTTCATTGCTAGGGAGTTGAACCTGGAGGTTTGTGTCTGCTGGGCAAGCACTTTTCCACTGCACCACACCACAGCTTTCTCAGTCTTATTCTCTAGAAAGTCCCTACGCATGCTGGGCGTGGATGTCTGGACATTAAGCATCATCTGATATGGCTGTCTCTCGCTATGTTATTCTATGTACTGACTCGAGAGGGCATTTGTTCATTATGTGTTTTACATTTAACAAGTTGTGGATGTCTCAAACCTATTGACAGCCTCTACCAACTCCACCAAACCCAAGTAGCAGCAGCAGCTGAAAAATGTTATTTAGAGACTTGTAAAGTTCTAGGAAGACTATCTTTATTCTAAATTTCAGAATGAGGCAAGTGATTTGCTCTTGGGTTCAGAATAGATATAAACCAGCCTACTCAAAGTGAACTCTAGGGACCATTGACAAAATTTGGTTTTGGCTGAATGTGACCATGTAAACAAGCTGTCCGGGAGTCCTTAGAATAATCCCAGCGCTATCAAGGTAAAACGGTCACTCTTGGGATAGAGCAAGACCAGCAACACAGCAAAACCAAAAGAAATGGGTTCCTTGAAAGCATTGTAAGGCAAATGGTATGACCTCTTAAACAAGGACGGACTATTGTACTTTTAAGTTATAATCACCAATATGCCCTTTATCGAGCAAGTTGGTTTTAGTCATGATTTTTGTTCATTGCAACAGAAAGCAAAGTGACTTGCACATGCCATGGTAAGGTAGGACTCTCCCATAGAACTGCAAGCCATCCAGGCCTCACATTACCATTACAGGCTCTCTGGGTTCAAGGATTCATATTTCCAGCTTGGCAATATTGTCACCTTTTCATACTTAGTTCATGTTTCATAAACCCTTCAGAACAGACAATAAATAAACCATATCAAATAAATGACTGCATCACTCAGGCCAGAGCACATCCCTTTAGCAATTATTTTGCACATTTTTAACATTGGACTTGACTCTCCTTGCAGTGTTTGCTCCTCTCAATATAGCATTAGTCATTTCCCAAGCTCGTTTAATCTGCTTTTCCTCCCCTTCCCTAAGTACATAAATAATATATGTTATAAAAGTTTAGATGACACATAAAGTGAAAGCAAAAATGAGCAGTGCACCTGCATTCAATATTTGCCCTGTTAAGAGTCATCAGTGTAGAACTCAACTGGACAATTTTGTCTTTATTTCTTTATTTTCCTGACTATCCTTATTACCATCTCATCTATGAAAAATAACTATAGTATAAATATAGTACATGATGTTAGTCATCAGAGCAATCATTTTATTTCTCTGTTTCAGACTGCGTAGATATTTTAATCTAGACACCGTTTGCTGAGTATTTATTGTACCCTATACTTACATAGGGACGAAGCCCAGCTAATTCCTGGATATAAGTTATAACAGTGACCTTTTTCTGAAATGGAGAGAAAGGAATTCCTATATTTACTGTATGGTAAAAACAAAATAAGAATGAAACAAACAAACAAACAAACAACAACAACAACAACAAAAAACCCAAGGTTACAAGATTCAGTTGCAGGGAATACTTCCTAAGACATTCCAAACAGGAAAACCTTGTGAAAATAAAGGTAACAACTACACAAATACAAGCAAAAAATCACCTGTGTTAATTGATAATTCTCATTGTATTTACACACACACACACACACACATTCCTGGTTTTTAATATTTACAGAGATCTGCTGCCTGGAACTCCTAACTGATAATTTCTCCTAGGAGGGTCTTTGTTTCAACTACAACTTGAGATGAAAAGGAGCGTTTGGGAGAATGAACCATTGAAAAGGAGTGCACTAATAGCCATTTGGCCACATGGAGCTGTGTAGTCTGGGGCTGGCTTCAAGCCAGCTTGTAAAGCAAGGCTCCTTCTGGCACCTTCTAATTGTACCCAGCCCCACAGGTTTCAAACCACAACTTAAAACTACAGGCACAAAGCACACCTGAAATTCACCATAGTACCTCCAAGCAATCATGACTTGCAATGGCAGAAATGGTAAATGGCAAAGGGTTTTAGTCCAGTTGGCCCCCAAATTGCCTGCCAAAGTAAATTGATGTCTCTGGATGTAAAGAAAAGCAACACTTATCCTTGATGGATCAAATTGTTGTCCACTCCAGAACGGCATTTCAAAGCTTTTAGTCTGACACTTTGATTCCAGTTTCTTACTCAAGTAATTGTTTGCTCATTTAATAGGGGGAAAGTTGAAAGCAAAAGTGAACAGAAGCCCCAGGAAAACCAACGCATTGGAATCTTAGGCTTACTGCTCACAAACATAAATGAGGGTTTTTGCAGGGATGTCTCCAGTATCGAGAGCAAACAAATTTCCAAACTTCAAATTTTAAAATCAACTCCCAAACTCTGATAGGGATTCAATATTCAAAAAAGAAGAAAGTCAAAGCTTATGGCCAAGGTCCAAAAAATGGAACCATGCACAACTTAGCAAAGTCTATTGGGTAAATCTAAGCTAGGGTCACACTGTAGAGTCTGGAATCAGAAAGATGTGAGTCTAAATCCCAGGAATGCCATATGCTATATTAAACCCATCAAATTAGTAATATTTGGATGAGTCTATCTCTAATTTCATTTTGCCACTTGATAAAAAATAAAAGCATCCACCAGGTAAGGCTGTGAGGGTTATTAGAGAAGAAAATACACGTGAAACATTCAGCAAAGTGGTTTGGACATCATCAAATACATGACTCTTCTATTCTCATACTTTAATGTAATGTCAGAGATGAGGCTGTGGCCTAATTGTTATTTGGCAGATCCACTAAAGAGCTATGGTATATTATTTGGCATCAGTTTATTCCCATGATTTCTTCTCAAAATGAAATTTAGTCTTTGAATAATTCCATGAGGATTTGGGTGCCACTTTAGAAATTAAGTAAAAGTGAACAGAAATGTAATAACTGTCTTTTAATAAATGTTTTTGAAGTAGAAATAGAAACAAATTATCAAGCTATCAGAAATAAACCTTTTAAAATCAGAAAAAGTCATGATTTCCTT
Organism: Apodemus sylvaticus; assembly: GCF_947179515.1. Taxonomy (NCBI): domain Eukaryota; kingdom Metazoa; phylum Chordata; class Mammalia; order Rodentia; family Muridae; genus Apodemus; species Apodemus sylvaticus. The sequence goes on from NC_067472.1 coordinate 114,012,462, forward strand.
GACTACTGTGTATATTTTTCCACAATTAACTTCCATCGCAATAAGTTAATAATATCTACAAAACACAATTTATGAAAATTATGACTACCTTTTTAAAAGGTGTCCCTTTTGTGCAAAATACTGGGTTCAGTGGTTATACCCTACCCACTTGGCTTAATGCTCCCGCCTTTCCCCTGTCCCATTATACAGATAAGGAGAGTGGGACAGACACCATTAACTCTCCATAGGAGACAGACCTCTCTTGTTCCATTTGCGCCCTGCTCCGCTTTACCCTTTTCCCATTTTCTGAAAGGAAATTCTGTATGTCACAAGGGCAAAATTCAGTTTGCTACTTTCCCCTTTAATCCATTGGGCAGTGGGGAATGAATTTGCCACCTTGTGGCATACCTCGTTTTGACAGCTAAGAAAAATCATCTCATGACAAATTGCTTGAGACACATGATTTGTCTATGTGTGTCTTATTTCTTTCTAAAATATTCTTGTCACAGTTTTGTCTTGCTTTGAAACCCTCCCTTACTGAGATAGGGTTTCTTGTAAATCGGGCTGACCTTCAGCTTGATACACAGTAAAGATAGCCTTCTGTCTCCAGCTTCCGGTTATTGGGATTACAGGTATGTCCCACTATGCTGGCTTTATGCTATTCTGGAGATCAACCCCAGGGCGTGCTAATCAAGCCCTCTACCAACCAAGCTGCATGCCAGCCCCTCTTGCTATAAATGTAATTGTGAATAACTCATGCTAAATTGTCTTTTGTTTTTATAAATAGAGCTCATCTTTTGTGGGTGGAATAGATGGAAAAACCATCACTAGATGCGAAGAAACTCAGTTTCCTGAGTTTGGCACATTGCTTTATTTCTCTATAAAGCCACATGAATTGAAACCCAGATACTGAATAATAAAGTCTGGATTCTGGCATGTCATTTGTTTTAAAAGTGTGTCACAATAAAACTCACTGCATAATACATATCTCAAGGGTACTTCATAACTCTATTTTTCTTGGCAGGAAGGTAGACTCACACTTTTAGGAGCCTTTAGCCATGTGTCCCAAGCTTTATAAAATGCCACAGGCTGGCCGCACCATTAAACACAGATGTTCATTTATATCTGCAGTGATTTTCTAGATTTCCTACCTGGATTGTTACTGTGAATGCCCAGAGGCTTTGAGCTGAACACAGAAATTTTACAGACCCCTCCTGGGGGACCGATTGTAGATTAGAAACCAAGTTTTGGGTTACACACCCTAAGTGCCAACCACAACACATCGCCGCCCTTTCCTCTTTAAGCAAAGCTTATTCAGAGAAACAGAAAAATATAGAAAACCTATTTGTGGGGGGGAAAGTATGGGAGAGAAATGTGTTTGTAGAAAAAAATATATTCTGTGACCTCAAATTTCCCAAGTCTTTTGGAACAGTCAGAAAGAATCCTGGAAGAGAAGACCCAACTTTATGTGCAATGTGACAGTTCCAGTGACCAAATCACTTATTAAAGAGAAGCAAGGAGAAAGCTAAGAAGCCAAGTTTCCTGATGAAATAGAAAGGCATGCATTTTCTTTGTAGAGAGATGTCAAAGCAAATTGCTCTCCTTCAGGATAAGAGTATTTCTGTCAGTTCTACAGCTATCTAGAGAGAAAGTGGGCACATTCAATACACAAGGCAAACACATCGCCCAGACAGTTAGGGACCAGAGGACAGTAGCTTCTTGCAGGTGAAAGAAAGGAAGCATCATCAAGCCAGGCACACTAGAAACATTTAAGAAAATGTTTTTGCTATTCCTCTCCATATATAATATGCCATATGACACTATAGTTAAATCTGCTTCTCAAAAAAAAAAGAAGAAAGAAAGAAAAGGAAAAAAAAGTATATTAAGCTGTTGGTTTCTGAGAGAGATTTGGGCAGAGGTAAAAAACAGGACAGAAAACAGTTTGGAAATAAAGACCTTGCAAGGAAATAACACTGTACAGTTCACAGACCAGGAGTTAGCACACATTCTGTGCAGCCAGGACCTGGAATCTGGATACAGAGCAGCACACCCAGAGATCCACAAGACAGCTTCAGGTAGTTGTTAATGGCAAGAGGGAAGTACTGGAGCACACAGCCAGAAGTTACATAGACCCCAGGCATGTCTTCCGCATCTTTCTGTCCTGAGGGAATGACTCCGGTCTCTCTCTCTCTCTCTCTCTCTCTCTCTCTCTCTCTCTCTCTCTCTCTCTCTCTCTCTCTCTCTCTTTCTCTCTCTCTCTCTCCATCAACAGGCACATCAAATGCAAATCTGATCCCAGCCTAGCAAAATGCAGAGCCGACCACCATACTGTGTTTGACAATAATCTCCACAATGCCAATTATTCACAGCCCCTCAGTTCTGTTCACACAAAAGATTGCAATTTGAATCTTGCCTTGCACAGGTTCAGCTCGGTCGGAGCTGGTAACCAGGCGAACAGTCTGTTTTAAGATTTACAGATCGCAGGGGAGAGTCAGTTGGGGGGTGGGGATGGATAAATTGCCCTGTACATGCCTCGTTTTGGCAGCTAAGGCAAACAATTTTATGACAAAGAGACTTGTTCTTTTCAAAGCTCACCAACAAATGAAACTGACAGAACGAAACCCGAGAAACTTTAGTAACCACAGAAAGCAGCCTTCCAAGGATCGAGGTAAATAATTGATCCCTCAGGTTTTGTTTCATCTTTTAAGCTATTTTGATCATTAAAGGGAAATTGTGGAATTTGTCAGAAGCCCAAACACTGACACACAGACTTCTGACAGCAAGTGCATATTGCAAGCTACAGATAGATTTGCCAATCTTATTCAACAACAATTGGCCGTCAAGCCAGGAAACTTACCGAGCACAAAATTAGGGAACAAAGCAGGGAGGAGGCAGGAGACACTGAGAGCAGGTTTCGCGTTTCCTTGGTGCCAGATCCTCCTGTCTCCTGTCCGGTTCACACTTGCCTTGATAACTAAGACTCCGGCAGAACTCACTAGCGGAACCTGATGAATTATAAAACAGCCCCTCCTAGACGCTCATATTTTACATCACAGGGGGTGACCAGGCAGCATCCTCAGTGGCTGGGTACATATATTTCCTTGTAACTCATCCTGAAGAAAATAACAGCTTCAGAGGCAGTGACAGTAATTGGTGTTTGGGATGTACCAGTACTAACCAATAGGATGCTTTCCCACCATCCATACAGCACTCTCATTCTCCTCGCTTGTATTCCCCTATACCTTGTTAAGGTGGATCCACCCAAATCAGTAGGGAGAAGGCAAAAACAGCGAAATGTGGAAAAGAGCCCTGAATCGGAGAGATGCATATATATGCACGCATACAGAACTGTGCTATTTGGGGTTTTTATAACAGTTCTGTAAAGACTCAGCCCTGCAGTGGCACAGTGTGCCATAGTGCATCAAATATGTCCACTCTGATGAGTCTCCCAGTGACCAGGAAGGTTTCAGAATCTACCAAATGCCAGAGATCAGAGGCCAAGGAACTTTTGGTACTTGCTGAACTTGGAGGAGACAAATAATTCTAGAGATTAACAAGTGCACTCTGCTCACTGTGTCTGCAAAGATATTGTGGCAAGAAAGGTTAATGACTTGCCCAGGTCTCCTATTTCATAACTCCTAAGTGTGGCAGGAACTTGAACCTAAGCCCAGGTCTTCTGATATCAAGCACAAAGTCTTTCTATCCTCCTATGCTGACCCCAAGAATAGAAGCCATGCAAATTGTAAAATATGGAATGAAAAAGGATATTATTAAACAAGAATTATTAAAAGGACGATTGCAGGTGAGCATCACACTTGAGCCTTGTTTCCCATCTGACAAAGGTTATTGAGACATCAGAAGGTTCATCTGGTATCAATTACCCTAGAAGGCACATTTTGAAATGACAGCCAGTTATTGGGCACACACTGCCAAGCACTTTTCTAAAGCTTAGTGTGCATCAATTCATTTTATTTTTAGAATGCTCCTACAAAGTGGGTCTTAGCATTACAAATACGTTACAGATGAAAAAACAACAAACAAACCCAGGATTCAGAGAGTAACCAATCTTCTAGACATGATCACATATCAACTACCCAGCAGAAATGAAGTCATTCCCTAGACTGCTCAGTTCAAAGCCCACACTCCCACATACTGTCCTACCATAGAAATTACGTGTGTTAAACTGCTCACAACTAATGGGCAATGGGCACATTTTATTGATGATGATCTTTTGTAGAAATAATAAGATAGTGGTTGGTGATTAATTGATATTTTTTAAAGCTCCACCTCTGCCAGTAACTGACTATGTACACCTCTGCCAGTAACTGACTATATAAGCTGCTGTTTTACCTTTAATGGGTACACTTATACCTACCTCAAAAAAATCAAGCAGAATATATAAGAAAAATAGTAACTCCCCCTTTTAAATAACATATATACAGACTGGTAATATTGTTCCTATCACACTTCTATTATGAATATTTATGTGTGACTTTTCTTTTCTCCCAAGTATCTTTTTAAATGTCAGTTGTTCTTTGCCAAAATGTCTTCCTGGATGTTATGAAAGTATAGGGGGTAAATCCAGAGATGTCTGGTATTCAGGCCGCCAAACATCACTAGTATGCAGGATTTCATGTGAGAATGGAAGACTGCAGGGGCCTTACTTGGGGATGCAAAATCAGTTCATCAGCTTTTCTCTCAACTTTACCTCTTCCTTCTACTCCAATCAGCTAAGATCACTAGCTTCTTTCTACTTTATAAAATGAACTTGCCAGTCTAGGAAATCATATTTACAGTGTTTCCTATCTATTCTGATGCTCCACTGATGTATTTTGACCTTCTTTCAAATGAACATCTGTCACCAATCCCATAAAAACTAATGAATTTTTGCACGGACCCATTATTTCCTGACATTAAATCAAGGTGTGCCAGGGGAGACACTCATCTCTCTTGTCCAACTCCTCTGAAGTCAGCATAAATTATTATTGTTGGTATTAAAAACTGCTATCTGGGGGCTAGGAAAATAGCTCACCTGTTAAAGCAATTGCAGAGCAAGTATGAGAACCAGGGTTTGGATTCCCAGAGCCCATGTAAATGCCAGATGGGTACACAGCCCACCTGCAATTTCAGCTCTATCGACAAGAGAGTCCCCAGTGCAAGCAGGCTGGCTGTAGTAGCTATTCTGGTTAGCTCTAAGTTCAGCTGTGAGACCTTGCTTTAACGAGGAAAGAAATGAAGAACTGACAGTAGCCTTAGGCCTTCATATGCATGTACATGCACACACATCACACACACACACACACACACACATACACATGCATCCATACATATGTGAGTGTGCAAATACACATATGCTTACGATTCACACCTACATTTTAGAGGAAAAGGAAACTGCTTTCTTTAGGTGGGGTACCAGTACACATCTATTATGCTTAGCACTTGGGAGGTAGAGATGGGAATATGAGAAGTTCAAGGACAACCTGCACTACATAGCAACAACCTGTCTTTTAAAAAGGATGGGGGTGGGGAGATAAAAGAAGAAAGAAACTGGTGTCATAAAGGTATACAATCATCATTCCTTGGTAACCCTCAGGGTTGGTTAAGTCCTAGGGCTTTAGAGATGCTTCCGTGTTATGTAGAATATGCAGGTCTGTAATGACAGACTTTCTCAGCTCTCTAATTTCCAGAGAATGACTTTGTAGCCAACTTAATTTGATCAAAGACAGGCTGCCCTCTCCTTTGATCAAACACAGGCTACCCTCTCCTTATTTTAAACAGTCTCTAAGTATCTAAGTAAAATATGCAGTCAAGTTCATACATACATATATGCACCCATATACATGAGGATGTGCATACACACATACATGCACACCGTTCACACATACGTGTGAAAGGAAAAGGAAACTGCTTTCTTTAGGTGGGGTACTGCTACACACCTATTATGGCTTGCCCCGACTTTTATGGCCATCACTTTTTTTTTTTGCCTCCCCCTACCTTTTCCACAAACATTTTCTTCTACTTTGAAGCTATATTCTATTGTGAATATAATGAAGTCATTTTAGGTTTTATGGCCATTCTTAATACTGAGCTCTGTAGAAGAAACGTATATAATATATTTGAGGGTGTGGGGAGATTTTGAGCATGTAAGTTCATAAGAAAAGCCAAGCACTAGCTCCATGTGTAGCAAAGAGCAGATGACAACTATGTTTTCAACATCAGTAGCTACTTCCTGTGTGTGTGTGTGTGTGTGTGTGTGTGTGGTGGGGGAGGGGGATAGTTAGTCACCTCTTACCTGAAATAGTTTGATCCTTTCAGTGATTTCCAGGTTCTTTGACTTGCTATGATCCTCCCAAATTTCCCTGAAGCTACTCCTTTTCTTTTAAAATTATATTACCTATTTTTATAGATACATTCCACGGTGCATGTGCCAAAGTCAGAGGACAGCCCCAGAGAGTCCACTCTCTCCTTCTACCATATGGATACTAAGGGAATAAACTCGTCAGGTTTATAGCAAGTGCCTCTACTTACTTGCATGGCCATCCTGCCAAGCCCCCAGAAGCCATTTCTGTTTTGTCCATTCTCCCCATCACTTAGTTTCTCCATTGGCCTGCCCCATGAAAAGTTAACACAGGTGAGCATAATAGCTTCCACATATTTCTCAGCCTCCCTTTGATGAGTGATCACACCTTTACACTACTTCATTTGTGATTGCTAACTCATGTCACCAATTACTCTCAGACATAATGAATTATATAGAGCCTTAAATTTATACAAATCTGTATGTGTATATATCTTATATCACATTAATGATGGTGTTAATATTTATCGGCTAATTAATATAGGCTGATAAGCTAAACCCCACATTTCTCATTTAACCCTTCTCCCCACAATACCTTTTTGAAATACACTGTACTGCCTCTGGTAGATGAGAACATTCAGGCTAGAAAGAAGAGGTGGCTCTATTTACACATGGTACTCAGAGTAATTATCAAGGATTAAGACTGCAGAGCCTATTTCTTACTATTATACCCATAGCTTGTAGGAAATTGAAACAGCAGCGAATATACTGTATCTAGTTTCTCACATATATTCTTTCTTTGGGTGACGTTACTGTCCCTGTACCATGAAGATTGCTCTTATTAAAGAAAACGATGACATCTTCATTGAGACAAGTCAATGGCCAATGTGTAGTCCTGTTTATGTAACCTCTGCTAAGGACTTTGCAGAATCAATTTTCACCTTACTGAATTACGTTTTTCTTTTTTCTTTGTTTCTTAAACTCTTTGACTTTTCTACATTATACGTCCATTCGACTTTTAAAAATTGGAGTGTATATATTTGTGTGTGTGAGCATGCAGGATACATCCACATGAGCCTGAAGACCATAATGGGGCATCAGGTGTCTATCACATCTGCCTTATTCCTTTAAGACAAGGTCTCTCACTGAATCTGGAAATGGGCTGGTATTCAGTAAACACCAGTACAGTAATTCCTCTGCCTCTGTGTCTCACAGTTCTGGGGTTCCAGTCTATGTGATTACACCCAGCCTTTAAACTTGAGTGGTGGGAATTTAAACTTAGATCCTCATGATTGTGCAGACAGTGCTCAGGCAACTGAATCATCTTTGCAATGCCCATTGATCCATTCTTTTAAGTATTCTCAACTGAGCCTTCTACATACCAACCCTTTCAACACAAAGTACCCTACCACTGATCATTAGACCTCTTTGGTTACAGTTACTCTTAAGGCCACAGTGTCTAGCATCAAGGTTCAAAAGACATTTGTGCCCCACCCACCACACTCTCATATTTACCATCCCTATCTAAGCATTTCCACTTGGTTGTTGAAAATCAAACTCTTAGTTTCCTCACCAAATATGCTCTATTTTCAGTATGAGTACTTTTGTGTGTGTACATGTGTGTACATGTGTATACATGTGAATTCTGGGTATTATTCTCCAGGAGCCATGCATTGCTATTTGTTTGTTTGTTTGTTTGGTCAGGCTGGGCCTCTCATTAGCCTTGGACTTGCTGATTAAGGCTGAGTAAGCCCCAGGGATCTGTCTGTCTCTCCCTTCCCGGTATTAGGACATTGTATCCTGTTATTTCACATGAATTTTAAGGGTAGAACTAAGGTCTGCATGCTTGCATGGGAAGTACACTTTACTATCCACTCACCACTTGGTGTAGACCTTAATAAATAATATAATCGCTTAGCTATGCTCGATCAATACCTCAAAGATGTCATATCTCTTCTTACGTTACACTCCAAACCTTATTTGTCATCAAATGCTGTCTTTAAAATATACCTTGAACATTTCCCACTTCTATTTCTACATCTCCCTTATTTATACCACCATCATCTTCCACAAGATTTCTTTGATGCCCTTCTGATTGACTTGCTTTGGCTAGTACCTTTCCTACAATCTCTTATCAATCCTGCAGCCAGAGTCAGGCCCAGTTCATCCTCAGGAGCTTCCCACAGTGCCTCTCACTTCATTACAGCTCTGATCCTCCACTGCAGGTGCAAGTCTCTGGTTGAAGTCCTACTTAGTGGAGAGACACAGACAGCATAGCCTCCCCTGTTCCTCTGTTTATGTTTGCCTTCCCTGTGACTCACTCTGGACTTGCTCTGTGAGGCTAAAGGCCTGGCCTGTTTTGTCTGTGATTCTAGACTTCTGAGTCTAGAACATTGCCTATCACATAATACTTCTATTTGTGATATGAATGGGCTTAAAGTCCTAACTTCAAAATGTCTTGGTTTTGCCTTCAATCCCAGCCCTTGGGAGGTAGAAACAGCCAGATATCTGAATTTTAGGCCAGGCTACACTAAAGATTAAGTTCCAGGGTAGCCAGGTTTACACAGAGAAACCCTGTGTCAAAAACAAACAAACAAACAAACAAACAAAAACAGTCTTGGTTTAACATATTTTTACAAATCACTTTATTCTTGAAACAGAAAATTTTCAATTATTATTTTCTTAAGAAACAACCAACATACTCTCACACCTCTCTGGTTTGTTACAAGCATTTCACAGTGTATTTGACACCTCTCATGTTTGAATGGCAAGAATAATTCCTCAAGAAAGGTTGCATGGATTCAATTTTGTCCTTCTTCCAAATTTACATCTTTGAAGTCCTTATGCATAATACCTCACTATGACTTTATTTCAAAATTCAACTGTTGTAGATTGTTATGGGGAAGTCATACTGGAATAGGATGGACTCCCAATCTAATGTTCTTAGACATTAACATGCATATAGTGAGAATACTAACTAACAGCTACTGTTCCACTCCTAAAAAAAAATGAGAATTGGTGGGATCCAGGAGAAGATCCTGGACAGAAATTTTTTTCTAGCACCTTTGGAGGAATAGAAATAAATGAATAAGGACAGGGACCACTGGTACCTTGATGACTACAGATTAACTTGCTTCAATTTCGACATAAAGGAATTAGTGGGCTGAGATTTAAAGCAAGATCTATATGACTCCAAAGTCCATTCACAGTAGCAGAGATTCCTAGACACTGATTCCTGATCTTTGTGGTCCAAAGAAGAATAAGAAAAATTCATAGGCTATAACATTCTCTTACTCAGAAAAACAGGCCTTCTTTTGTCATAGGATTATGTCCTTCCTCCCGTTTGTCTTTCCTTCCTATTGCTATTATCTCTGTTTCTGAAACTGGTGAGGAGAAAGTTCATAAATCTGTTGAACTAGAAGGGTTTATTTTCTGTAATGCTTTTACTCTATAAAATAGAAATTCTGGGAACAGATGTTCTAATATTGTTCCTGTCATAAAACAAATTAAAGAAAGCTTTTCATATATATAGCCAAGTTGGGGGATGGGAAGAGGAAAGCTGTGTTCTGAGTTATCTCTGCTTTGTACAAAATATCACATTAGTGACCACAATGTCTTATCAGCAATAAATTAATCTACTGTCTTCTCATATGAAGGTTATAACTAAAATTTAACAGTATTTATTAACTCGGCATTGCCTAGTCATGATACACCCCCCCACACACACTAGTAAAGATTGCCTGTTTTCTTTTCTTTTTATTTTTTTTTTAAAATCTTGGCTTGTTTTTGACCTGATCCACTTTCTTTTGGGTTCAGGACCTGCGGGCTTGTGCAAATGTTTAAGGATTAAATGAGATCACTTCTGCTAAGTATCTAGAACACCATAAAAGCTTTTAGTAAATGCTAATTCTCTTCTAAGAAAGAGGTAAAGCTTTATGCCCCCAGAAGGGAAATGGCTTTAGGATTAAGGAGATTCAGAGCTACTGGGTAATTCAGTGAGATTGGTCCAGCAGCCCTGAAGAATGGAAATGGACTTTACCCTTTTGCTGAGCATTCAATAATCTACAGACTGTCTAGAAAACTGGGGTAATCTACTCTTAGGCATTCATGTTCACTAAATACACATGTATTTATAGAAGTAGCTACATATAAGTCATATATAGCTAGTACAAAATCCACTGGGGTGTATGTATGTGTGTTCTCTTTAGCATCTGATGGGTAAAAATGAAAAAGTCTCCACATATAAAAGCTTATTTTCCTAATTTTATGATTACTTGACCAATCTACTGCCTTAGGATCCTTAGAAGAAGAAAAACTTTAATGCATTTCTTTGTCTAAGTTTTATCTCAGATTCTCTGTCCGTTAAAGAAATCTCTATGATTATTTGTAAAGAGCCTACCTGGTATGTCTGGGCACTATATGATCACACTGAAAACTAGCAAAACAATATAGTCAGCATCAGATTCTTTCTGCCCTAAGAGGCTACAGTTCAGGAAGTAAGGAAAGAGCAATAGGTAACTGTACAGAGGCCTAACATGTTAGAACGACTTTATCTATGGTGAACAGCACTCAGTGTAGCCTGTGACTGTTAGGCCATTCTAACTTCTTGGAAAAATGAGATCATTAATTCCCTCTGTCTCTCTGTGTCTTTGTTTCTCTGTCTCTCTGTCTCTGTCTCTCAAGTTTCTTGTTCTCTGTCTCTGTCACTGTCTGTCTATGTGTCTCTCTTTATGTATGTGTCATGTTGTATATGTATTGTATGGTACATGCATAAGCGTATGTGGAATCCATGTAGAAGCTAGAACAGGACATCTGGTGTCTTCCTTGTAGCTTATCCCCTGGAGACAAGGTCTCTCTTTGAGATAGAAGCTGGGCGTGCATAGCTCTGCTCAGTTTGTAGCATGGGCGATAATGATTAGAAGCATTCATATCTATTAGGCAATGTTTCCCGTGCCCTTTATACTGAGTCTTAAATGGACATAGTCTGAAGGTACCCTACAAAATTCATGTGTTGAACTTGACTCCAATGGCATAGCAGGAGGGTCTATTAAAGGGTGATTAAAAAAAGGCTCAAAGAAGAATTAGTGTCTGTGTTAGAGCAGTGGATTCATGTCCAGAAGAAAAGCCTTGCTATAAAACCCAGCTAGGTACTCTTTATCAAGTGATATCTTCTGCATGTTCAGACACAGCAGCAATGCCCTCCCCAGTGGCAAACCCTTGCTCCGGGACTCATAGACTCTAGAGACTTAAAAAAAATGTTTTGTTTGTTTGTTTTTCGTTTCTAAAGTATCTACTCTCAGGTATTAGTATTGTCACATAAAATGGACTAATGTTGATAAGGGGGGAAGGACCAGGATATGCTCTAGAGTGAGGAGCCTGTTCCAAGAAGCTGGGCAGAGTGGTTTGATCAAGGAACTCTGGAGAAGTGAAACTCTTACTGGTTTAGCACTTAGTAACCCAGGTCTGGTTGATAAAAACTAAACCAAAGCAACAGGAGCTGCAGGCAACAGTGGTGCAGGCCTTTGATCCCAGAACTTGAGAGGCACAGGCAGGCAGATGGATTTATCTATGAGTCTGAGACCAGCCTGGTCTACAGAGCTAGTTTCAGGACAGCCAGGGCTACATGAAGAAACCCTTTCTAGAAAAACCAAAGAGTAAAAAAGCAAAGAGGAAAGGAGTTTGGGAACATATATATAAAAAAAACTATTTTTATGAACTTTTTCAATGTAAGGAAGGCTGGAGCATAAAATGTCAGATGTTTTATAGTTAGACAGTTCTGATTCATTCAAGCGACCTTTGCAGGTTGCTTAATGTCTTGGAATTGAACCCTACTTTCTTTTCTATAAAATGAGAATAATATTATCTATCTTATTCTCCTGCTATATTCTTATGAAATTCAAGATATACAGTATTTTGTTTCCTGTCTGCCCCAAAGTAGACACCAGAGTAAATGTCAATTCATGTGTGAATAATGTTTGTGCCCCTATGAAGGGCCTGTGCCATTCAGAGAAACTCCTGCCTCTCACTGGCATGTGCTTGTTTTCTCCCTAGGCCAGTGGTCTCAAAGCTTGGTTAATATCATTATTTAAAGCCATATGACCACACACACACACACACACACACACACACACACACACACACACATTGTCTGAAACTTTTATATGTATAAATTAGAAACTACACAACAAGATTATAAAACTATGATATGCTATAGATACAATAAAGCACATATATTGAGCTTTAAATGTTAACATAAAAATTAGTAAGAAGAAAAGGTCTTATGTACCTCTGAGGTACACATAACCACTTCCTGAAACAGTAAAAATTCTCTTGAAAGACCCAATTTCCTTTATTCCTGGAGCAGCAGGTAGCACAGATCAATCATTAAAGAAATATCTATAGGCTATTGAGGCAACACTGAAACAGAAAAAGAAAAAATCCAAGCTGGGTAGCTTACTAATTCCCCTAACTAACTGAACAAATTATTTCTATGTGTGAGCATGGGTGTAGAGGACAATCTTGGGCAAGATTCTGCAGGGATCGTCCTCCTTGTTTTTGTTGTTACTGAGAGGGTTTTGTTTTTTGTTTTGTTTGTTGGTCTATTTGTTAAGAGGAGGTCTTTTACAGGCCTTAGGCTTCCCAAGTAGGCTAGGTTGACCAGTTAGCATCCCTAGGGATCTGCTGGCCCTGCCTCCCTCCCTGGAGCCAAGTGCATGTCACCATGCTCAGTGTTTTAAAATGTGTGTTCTGGGGACCAAACTCAGGTCCTCTGTCTAAGCCGTATTCTCAGCCCCCGAACCAGTTAGCTTTCAAATGTTAACGTAAGTTTTATTTGTAATAATAGAGGAATAAGCAAACTGCCTCTCTTTCCAAAAGTCAATGGTAAATAGAAAAGTAATTTCCTGTTTTTTTTAAACAGGGCTAATAATTGTGATAGCAATTTGCTGAGCTTTGTTAAGGGACAGACATTATGCTGATCATTTTCATGCACTTTCCTCTGTCTTTACAATAATCAGGATATTATAAGACATTGGACACATTTCAGCTTGTATACTGCAAACCATGGCCAGTGGACCAAATCTGTTGTAACTGTCTGCCATGATACCATCTACAAGTCCCCATAAATTTTTGAAATTCATAAATGGTTAGGGAAAAATTAAAATTAAATAATATATTATCACACATGAAAAATAAATGACATTCTCATAGATAAAGCGCTCTAGCCATGTACATGTATTTTTTCATTTATAGATCACCTTTGGATGCTTATATACTACCATGACAGGGTTCACTATTTCAATAAAAGCATATTCTATGTACAGCTTAAAACACTTAGCTCAAGCCAGGCAGTGGTGGTGCATTTCTTTCATCCCAGCACTTGGGAGGCAGAGGCAGGCAGATTTCAGAGTTTGAGACCAGACTGGTCTATAGAGTGAGTTCCAGGAGAGCCAGAGCTATGCAGAGAAACCCTGTCTCAAAAAACAAAACAAAACAAACAGCCAAACAACCAAAAAAAAAAAAAAAACCACTTAGCTCTAGTCCTTTGAAAAAGACATTTGATGGCTCGTTATGTGAATGGAGTCTCTTGGAATTCTATAGGTTGTAACATGTACTGTTACAAGTCATACTCACAGCAACATTTTTTTAAATGGAGGATAAAAGGGGTTAAGTCACTTGTCTATAGACTTAGAAAACAACCAAGGCAGTGGCTTGTAGAAAACAATTTTAATACTGACATATGCCTGTCACCATCCCTTTTCTCTGATGGCCACTTCTGTCTACATAACGTCGGTGGTCACACCCAATATAACTTCCTCACTCTGTCTTCTGTCTTCTCTGCTCTCACACTTTAGTTTTAATGTGAGCATGGCTCAGGCCCAAGTTAGGTGGGGAATAGTTCAATAAAACAGCAGCAGGGTTTACTCATCCTTTCATCCTACTTCCTCCTTGGGTCTCTGAAGTCTGCATTTGGTTCCTGAGTAGAAGGCTCTGACATCTCTGTCTGAGCAGAAAGTGATGAAGACAGACATGGGATGCTATGCTGGAAGCCTCATTATTGGCTCTTTGCCTACAGAAACTCAACCAGCTTATCTTCTTTCCTAAGGAGCTTCAAACCTACACTGGCTCAGCTGGTTCCTTGCAGATCCTCTAACAAGCTGCTCTGCCCAGTTGAGATGGGAAGCTGATAGGAGGCTTTTCATAAGCTTGTCGGTCCCGGAGAATACCTGGTTTCCTTCCTAATTCTCATTGTATCAGAGCTTCCTGGGGTCTCTCAGCCACTCCTGGATTGTCGTCAGCTTACTGTAGACTGCAAATAACAATGGCATTTTTCTGTCCATACATGGAACATAATTTATAACCCAGTTATGGTGAGAGCTTTACTTCTATGCAAGCACAACTAACGCTGGCAGGTCATCAATTACATAAGGCTGTAAGATCAGGTTTCATGTATGGTAAGCTTACTGAATGCTTCTAGCAAATGGGGTTTATTATTTCCATTGTAGAGAAGATGACATTGAGATGCCTGCAGGATTAAGCAGTATATACCTGGAGAGTAGAGGGTTCAGGCATTACACCTTGAGCTCTCTGTCTCCTAAGTGTTTTTGCTATGAAGTCAGTTTCTCACCATGACAGTTATGAAGAAGAAGAAGAAGAAGAAGAAGAAGAAGAAGAAGAAGAAGAAGAAGAAGAAGAAGAGGAGGAGGAGGAGGAGGAGGAGGAAGAAGAGGAAGAAGAGGAAGAAAAAAGGAAAAATAAGAGAAAGAAAGAAAGAAAGAAAGAAAGAAAGAAAGAAAGAAAGAAAGGAAAAAAGAAGGAATGAAAGATTGGGATGTACTAATTTGCTACAGTATTATCAATTTCAACAATGGGCAAATTAGTAAATTATTCAAAACAATATAATCTGCAAATTCATCTGTGAAATGGTAGCAACAACATGTCTGCCTTGCAGAGCTATGAGAATTATATTAAATAGCACAGACATTCTACTTGTATAAAATGTTTAGCAAAGGAAGTCCAGATGAACATAAACTAGATTGGTAATTTTGGGGGATTTGGGGTGAATGCTGGGAGCCAATGAGGAATTACTAACAGGCATGAAGCTTACTTGTGGGGGTGGGGAAGGGGATGATGAAAATGCTCTAAAACTGATTGTGGTAATGGTTGCATAACTCTGAATATATTAAAAATCACTGAATTACATGCTTTAAAGGAATGAATTATATGCCATATGAAGTCACGATTAACGTAGAAAAAGCTCCTTTCCTAAACAGACAGAGCACAAAGCCTTGCAGGGAACAAGAGCTTTGTAGGCATTGCTTTCTGTCATAGTGA
Organism: Apodemus sylvaticus; assembly: GCF_947179515.1. NCBI lineage: Eukaryota > Metazoa > Chordata > Mammalia > Rodentia > Muridae > Apodemus > Apodemus sylvaticus. The sequence continues at coordinate 114,028,072 of NC_067472.1, forward strand.
TCCTGAGCCAGAGCCTAGCTACTCTGCCAAATTGATGTACTTTTTCTTCCAGAGGTTAAAACTAGACCTCGCCCTGGAAGTTGGGTGTGGCCATGTGTTTGAGCTCTGGCCAAGGGAATGTGAGCTCTGGCCCACGTCATAGAACAGAACAGATCTGTCCCACAAAAACATTCCCTTCCCAAGCCTTCAGGTTTTCTTTCCCTCCCATCTGATTCATGAAAAGCAATCCTTTGCCTTAAAAAAAAATTCAAATGTTGGAGACAGAGGAGCCATAGGGTTGGGGGGTGGGGAGGGACTTCCTAAATTATTAGGCAAAAAAATTGTCTACTGGGCCTAAGGACTAGTTTTAGGTTTTAGACTCTAAGAAAGGAAGTTTCTGTGTTGTTCAAATCATTATTCTATTAGGAATGTTACAACTAATACATTATGATTAGTTTTAACCCTACCAATCTGAGGACAAATTGGTTAGGCTGACTTTGCTAGGTTGGGGGTCCTGAGCAGATATCATAAAGGTTGTCTGGCTACTTTAATTATGGTTTTCCTAGAGACAACACCAGACATTTTTGAGAGAGTATGAAACTTTTAAATTACCTGTGTTAACCTGGGGAACTGAGTCCTTGTTTTGCCCTCTAGCCCTCTGAGGACAGGCTAAATGAACAGCAGGCATCATGCTACCAGACTGTGAGCAGCAGAAGCAGAAACACCACCACCAGCAGCAGCAGCAGCAGCAGCAGCAGCAGCAGCAGCAGCAGCAGGGTGTGGTCATAACAGGCAGCCTTAGTCTGCTGTTCCAGGCTTCTCTCCTATTCTCCTTCATGGAGAATATGACACCGCTGACCTCATCTCCTTTGCTAAGGGGGTAAACAATACAAATCAGAGACTCTATCCAACTGGGTTATGGACAGTCCTTGCTAAGTGCTTTCTAAACTAATATCCATCATTCTCTAAAAAAGGAAGACAAAAAAGAGCTATTATCTTTTCCAGTGAATAATGCCAAAATATTTGCTATTGTCTCTCCTTCTGAGGATCTGCTGTTAAAAGGAAGAGATCTGAGTCATTCTTTAGAAAGAGTGAACAGAGGACATGCAGGCAAAACCAAAAGGTAACAGGATAGAGGAGTCAACGGTCTGGGTGAGTTTCTTAGGTTTATGAGTCCGTTCCCTTATTTAAGTGTGTCAAACTGAGCCAACAACTGTGAGGAGCACTGGAAGGCACAGGGGAGAAAGTAGGGGTGCATTAAGATCGTATAAACAAAATAATCATTGTTGAGTCTTTAGTATGTACTGTGATGTTATTTTACAAAGCTTAATTTTTGGCAAGTCTATCACTTAAGTATGATAACAAATGTAGGAGACAGGGAAACTGAGGCATGAAAGGCTGATGAAGCAGCATCCCTATGGTCACATAGGTAGTAAATAACAGGTGTGCCTGGACCTGGACCCGAGAAATGCCAAATGACTTACTTCTCTAGGCACTTATGACTCTAGACCAATAAATGAATTATCACAGACAATGGAGCTTCTGGAGAATCCATCCAGAGAGTCATAGTGTTCCCACAGCCAATGGCCTGTCTGTGAGGTGCTCTGCACTGAGACTCATTGAGTGGCTAAAGGAATAACACACACACACACACACACACACACACACAGAGGGAGAGAGAGAGAGAGAGAGAGAGAGAGAGAGAGAGAGAGAGAGAGAGAGAGAGAGAGAGAGAGAGAGAGAGAGAGGGAGAGAGAGGGAGAGAGAGAGAGGGAGATGGAGAGGGAGATGGAGAGGGAGAGGGAGAGGGAGAGGGAGAGGGAGAGGGAGAGGGAGAGAGAGAGAGAGAGAGAGAGAGAGAGAGAGAGAGAGAGAGAAATGACCACAACCACAACTACAACCACAACAACAACAACAATAGAAGGGCCAGTGAAGTAGCTTAGTAGTTATAGAAGATTACCACCAAGTTTGAGATCCTGAGTTCAATTCCCAGAACTCACATGGTAAAGAGAAAACTGATATCCAAAAAGTTGTTCTGATCTCCACATATGTGCCATAGTAACACACACACACACACACACACACACACACACACACACACACACAGAGAGAGAGAGAGAGAGAGAGAGAGAGAGAGAGAGAGAGAGAGAGAGAAAATTTTTTCTATTAATAATAAGAGGTTTAAAGAAGAAAGGCCGTTGTCCTGGGCTTAGAGACCAGACTGCCTAGACAGAATTCACAATCCATTCATTGACTCAGACTCACAGACTTTGAAAATCAGATCATTTCATGTAGAACTTCCAGATAAAAAGTGTTAGATACCTTGCTGAAAATACCTTCCCTTTCCTAAACATATCACCACAAAAGAAGAAAAGGAAAAGAATCTGAAATTCTTGCTTCTATCCATTTACCAGACAGTTCCTTTTTCCTCTCTCACACATGGTCTCATTGTGTCTCTATTGCTCCTTAGCATGCTCTATTTAAGCCAGATGGGGCAGGAACATTTTAAAGCGAGTTCAGTAGCCCAGGGGACTGGCTTCATAAATATATAAATAATGACCGCTTCAGCATGTAGGAAATCAGGTGGGAATGTTTGCCAAGTGAGCTGGGAGAGCAGCTGAAGTCTACTCTGATAAAGGTTGGAATGTTAACGTATGTAACCACACTCACTTCTCCTTAGAGTAAACAAGGGTCTAGTGAGGAACCAGCTGGGAAGACCTGACGAAGGGTTCAGAGAACTATTCTGTCGTCCTCTCTGCTGGGCCTCCCCAACATGCTCATAGGTTAGTGGGCACTCAGTGGATGTGGTATGTGTTTACCAGTTATAAAACAGGTATTTTCAAGTGCTGATTCTCTCTTTCCTTTGAGGCTATAATCCATCATGGCTTAATTTAAAAGAAACTATAAGCTGAGTCAATTCTCTGTGAAGGGTTATGACAATATACAGGAATCAGCCACAATATAATAAAGTGTTTCTATTGTCTGATTTGCCATCAGGCCCTGGGAAAACAAATACAGGGCCTAGTCCCTGCCCTGAAGACGTTCATGGTCTTCTCGGGGAATTATGTATTCACAACTAAAATGGAAGAATTGTTATATCTATGAACATAGAAGAATGTGTATGAGCTGCTCAGTGATCAGCTCTAATGAGAGAACAAAGGGGTGGGAAGAAGGCTGCTGATGGTTCAGTGAAGGGGATTCCTCTGTTACCTACCCCTTAAGTCCCAAGGATGTTAACCATCCAGAAAGGTGTATGAGATATGGTCTGGATGGAGACAGCAAGGTGAATGGAAACAGTTCACAGTGACATAAAGCAACCTGAAGTCTGTGGTTGTGAACAAGGCTCGTATTCAATAGGAGACAGGCTCTGAGGGAAAGAAATGACAGGTGAGTCTCAGCAGCAAGAGGGAGGATCATCTGCCACAGCACAGGTCATGGGACCCTCTGCAGCAGCCAGCCAAGTTTCTGAAAGCTGCTCAACGGTGTGAACATGATCTGGTTAGCACGTTAGAAGATCACCTTGGTAACCATGTGGAGGATGGACTGGAGGTGTTAGAGAGAACAGTGAGGGGGTGGATGCAGCAGGCCAGGTGGGAGGGATGAGGCCTGGTCTTAAGCAGCACCAGTGGGGACGGATTGAGGAGGAGACAGATGTTCTGTTGGGGAAAAACTGGGGTGGAGGTAATGGGGACTGGGTTCTGCTCTCAGCTTTTGTACAACATCCTTGCATGACCTTAGAGAAGCCTTATTTTCCTAGATCTTTCTTCCAAACTTGTCAGGTAAAAGAGAAACAACGTATGTATGTTTGGTGACTACTCATTCACCAGGCAGGGCAGGCCATCAGTGAATGTTCTAATGCCTTGATTCATACTATTGGATATATTGTTGTATATGTTATAAAAATTATTACAAAGCATCATTCAATGAAACAAATTAGTTTGAAACATATTAGCACTTACTAATCAGGTGTCTTGTAATATTACAGACCTATCATGAACTAATAATGACTGTCACTATGCTCAGAAAAGATGCCGCCAGTGATCAACTCAAGTCAACCAACACTGAGAAGGAAGTTCTGTGTGTGGTACTGTGGCTGTGTCAGTCAGAGAGAAGAAAAAGAGGTGTAGGACATGGTTCCTGAGATAAAGGCTTCTTAATTACAAATGGAATAAAAGTATTGTTACTATAAGAGATCTGCAAAGCACCACAGGAATGCAGAAGTAAAAGAGAACTTTAACCAAGTTTTAAAAGTAAATTCTTCTTTGCTTTTTGCCACAGCAAGCTGAAGTTTGGTTGTCTTTTCCTTAGTTCACACCTGCTAAGAGTCCTCTTCAAGACACCAGTTGAAGGAGGCCATTTACACTAAGAAAGGATTCTTGTATGGGTGTGGCTTTCGAGTAGGCTTTCCATGCCACTAAACACATTCTTTGAACTCAAAACAATCCGTCAGCAGCGATGACACAGAGATTGTGACAGAAAGTGGAGAAGTAGCAATCCTAGATTTTCTACAAGCCAAAGTACCCTGAACAGTGCCTAGCATACAACATGGGGCTCAGCAATGTTCAACTGACAGGAACAAAATCAAAACCTTCGATGAAATAATGAAGTTAAGTCAAAACCAAACCAAACCAAAACACTTCAAATGTAATTAGCTAGAGAATACACTCAAGAAAACTTATTTTAATATAAGAAGTCAATGAAGAATTTCTCAAAGCACGGGCTTATAAAACAAGCTACTGCAAGGTTTGAAAGGTCATACCCACAGTCCTAAAGTCTTAGAAAGTTGATGCCATCCCGTTTGCTGCAAGATGCATTTGGTTGGCCAAGTCGGATGTTTAAGCCAAAGTGAGCTCAGTGTCTTATGCTTTCCTTAAGAAAAAATGATTTTCATTCCTTAAAATACAGCCAGCTGATTAGATTTTCAACATCAAATCTGTAAAGACCATGTTTGGTAAGTGTATTGTGTAGTGAGAATTTGATGTCTTATGAATAGGGTAAATAGAATTCTATTAGGAACCAGCTGAACAAAGTTCTGACTTGGGATGTGAGATACTGTATGGAAAACGCTTCAAAATGGATTGAGAGTGCTAGGTTAACAATGCAGGTAGAAGTAAAATAACATGTGCTGGATTGTGATGCATTTTGTGAACAAAAGAGCCTTGAGCATTGATGTCTCAGCTGGAAAGTATTATAATATATACTTGAAAGATCTTTAGCTAGTAAAGACCAGTCATACAAGATGTGGAATAGACTTAGCCTTGGGATTGTAAGCCTTATTAGAGACCAGCTCAGATGGCAACCTCACTGACCGCCATTGGAAGAAGGAGGTCATGGTGAGACAGACATTTCTCCTAGAGGCTTTGGATACAGGCTGCCCTGGTTGTCACCCAGGCTCTGTAATTCATTACTTGTTATTGTGCTGAACAATCACGTTACCTCATTTAAGTATGAGTCCTGACTATAAAGAATGCCAACAATAGGGATTGGTATATGGAAAGGCAGTGGGACAACAGATGTAAATGCCTTAGTACAGTGCCAGCCACACAACGCGCATGGCAACTATTACAAGTATAATTAGTTTTGCTGAAAAAGAAATGTTCTTTCCAAAATTGGCTAGAAATCATTTCAGACATGTATGAGACTGAAATAAAATGTATGGATGATGAATTTGCAGAAAAGAGAGTGGGTGTTTCATTTTAATATAATTGTGATGTGCTGATCTTCGCAGAATCTTCTGTCAGTCATAAGCCTTCCTTAATAGTAAAATGATTCTGTGAGTGAACTTGGACCTTATATACAATGTTTGACTAAATATGTTCTGCTTTCATATGCAGTTGGGGTGGATGGGTCTTTTCTGCATGCTTTGCTACTACTAAGACCAGTAGCCTGGAAGGACTTAATTTGAATCTCAGCCAACGTTTCAAGGCTATAAATCCTGGCTATAAATGAAACAAAATATGAGCCTCAGTCTCCATGTCTGTATAGTGCAAATAATCATCACAGTCAAGTCATTCACATGGTTTTGAAAGAGTTTCTCGTGAGATTAAAATGTATTTCCTGAGTTCTTTCTAAATTTGTACGAGTCTTTTCCAAACTAAAATCCCCTTATCATGTTACCTCCCAGAACTGTGGCTGTATAGTAAGGTTCTGTAGCCAAGAGTTCAGAGTCAGCCAGGTAGAATCAAGTGACCTGAGAGAAACAGAGAGTGGGAATGATCTCTCCAAACATCTGTTGTTCTTCCTGTGTTTCAGATAGTTAGGTCTTTGACTAGGAGTACAGTGAGTGTCAAGTGTAGGTACAGTAGGAGCAAGATGCACAATTCTCAATATACTAAATATCAGAAGCTCTGGGGACTGTGGCCCAGCTATATACTTCCAAAACTCATCACAAATGACTGCTTCTGCATGTCTATCTAGAGCAAACACCTAAAGGATTACAATAAAGCAGACAGAGACAGGAATCCAAATAGGTCACTGAAATAGAATAACATCCAAATGAAAACTTAAGGCACATAGCTCAGTTATGATCCAAGCAGGCACTACAAGATCCCGAGTAGGCACTCAAAGAGCAGGTCTAAAAGGGAGCAGCAGAGGAGTTCTGAATGTGTGTGTGTGTGTGTGTGTGTGTGTGTGTGTGTGTACATGAGTGCACATGTGTCTATGTTACTCTTTATGTCTTTAACAAATGAGCAGGCTTCTATAGCTCTCTGAATCAGAACTAAAGGACAGAAAACAGAAAACAATTTATATTCTCTTACATATAAAAAGAAGTTAATTAAGTCATGTAGTGGTGGCACACACCTTTAACCCCAGTACCCAGGAGGCTAAATAAATAAATAAATAAATAAAATTTTAAAAAAGGGCAGATCTCTGAATTTGAGGCCAGCCTTGTCTACAAAGTAAGTTCCAGGCAGCCAGGGATACACAGAGAAACCCTGTTTCAAAGAAAACCCCAAACAACAAACAAAACAAAACAAAACCAATAAAAACCCAAAGAAAATACTTAACTTCAGAGCCTGATTTCTTATTCAAAACTGTGACAAGAAAGCTATGGTGGAATATTAGAGATGTTGATCATAGTTGAGGGCTTGCCTAACAGAGGTTAGGTCCTGGGTTTGATCCCTAGCAATTTCACAGCAAGAAGAAAATGAAAGTCACCATACAATTTACACTGGGCTTGAGTAGTCCTAAGATAGGAGATACTTTCTATATAGTTCCATAAAAGATATCTAAGATACACCATTACATGTAAAACAGTACACAGGATGCTCCTTTAATAAAAACTCTTCCTGTCTATCTTATACACACACACACACACACACACACACACACACACACACAGGTTGTGCTGTCTTTGCACAGGACATCCCAAGAATAGACTCTCCTAATATAAAAAATAATGGTTTATCTACATGAAGTGGGTGAGAAATAAAACTCCTAAATCTTATAAAAACAAATATTTAATATTTAATAATAATTATTACTTATCTGTTACTTATACCATGAAATTGTCTTGTTTTTGTTTTTTGATATGAGGATTTTAAACCCAGGGTCTCACATATGTTAGGCAAATGCTCTCTCACTGAGCTGAATCACCAACCCTGTAAAGTTGAGATAAATGGCATGTATTTCACTAGCCTAGTATGTAGCTAGACACCTAGCAAACATTCAATACATATTTTGTGGACATTGTCTTTCTACTACACAAAGGCTAAAGAGAGATAGAGACAAGGTACAGGTGGCTGCTGGGCTCACAGTGAGGCTAAGGAGGAGAGGCACCATGAGACTTTCTGATTTCTACCCAGGTCACTTTATTTGGGGCTTTGGCAAAAGATGAAGCCAAAATTAAGGTGGAGCCTTTTGCCAAAAAAACAAAGAACAGAGGAAAGAATTGTAACTCCAACATAGATCTGGTCAGATCATGTTTCCAAGAGTGAGAGTTGACTGAAAAGGTGAGGATGCTATAGAGCAAAATGTAAAGATGAAAACAGATGCCGGGGACATGTTCTTGTTGTCTCCTGTGCATTTACGGGGACTTTAATACCTTCAAAACATATATTTTGATAGAGTAATTGGAAAATGTCAAATGGATTGGGGATTATTAAAAAAAAACATGACATGAATGAAAAGAAGAGTTAAAAATGGGTTATATCCTTTTTCTTAAAAGATTTTAAAATTAAAAAGATAGAAAACTGTGATTCCTGAGTGTTTAGGTATTGCAATCCAAACAAATGCTTTCATATTCCTATTTTACTTAGAGCAATGGTAAGTAGCTGATAAAGACTCTTAACTCTTACAGTTCTCTTAGACTTAAAACATCTGTTTGACTGTTTTTTTTTTTAAATCACAGAACAGTACCATTTGGGATACTTTAGAAGGAATAGTACACAATGGGATGTCTTATCTTTGTTATATACTTCTTTTAGTAGGCTCTTTGAAGGCAATAAGCAAGAATTGATCCTGCTTAGCCACCAGATTGTTAGCTATGGTTAAAATTTCCACCTCACAGGGCAGACAGGTCTGAGCACAAATTCTGTCAATCATTAGTTGAGTAACCTTGGGTAAGTTACTTGACCCTGCTGAACTTCAATCTTCCCATTGGCAAAATCAGGATAAATATACATATCTATACTAAGGAAGCAATAGAGATCAGAATGTTTTGAAGATCCTGACAATGTTTGGGACCCAATAGAAATGTTGTTAATGTGAAAGGCTCTCTGTATTACCTATATTGGCACATGCCCACACACAAGCTTCTTTAGAGAGTGATTATATTAGGCCAAGCTCTGAACAGACAAAAACAAAACAAAACAAAACAAAAAAACCAAAAACCAAAAACCAACCAACCAACCAAACAAACAAAAAACAGGGAGAGTGAGACAGTGTTTGTGCAAAAAAGCCTTAGCCCAAGGTGGGGGGAGGGGTGGGTGAACAAAAAAGGAAATATGGCCCTGGGGATATTATAGCAAAAGTCAGTGCAAGTACTCAGGAGTATAAAGGGTATGGATAAGTCTGATCCAAGGATAGAACAGGGATTCATGGGCTGCTTATGTTCAGCACAAAGCATGGGATGTATATATTAAAGGTACTTAGGAGAAAAGCACCATACTGCCACAAACACAGGGAACAAGAGGCCTCATGAAGAGGGGTGAATGTCTGTACAGCTGGCCTTAGCAGGTTATTGGGCAGACTGTTAGCAGGGCCAGTGGTCACATCACACAGAGCCAATGAGACACAGAAAGTCTCTGTGATTTGCTGTGTTTAACAAGTCAACTTGAAAACTAGAAATTTATAGATATCTAGCATGGCTCTGACATGGGAATGTCCTGAGGGTGGAAGGGCTATTTTTGTTATGGAAAGTTATGTTACTTTCTCGGCAAGGATTATAAGAGACCTCTGAAAGTGTGTCTTGCTTGAATTTGCCAAGAACTTAACCATTTTTGCAAACTCCATGTTGACTCTCAATTCAGCACAAGATCTGTCACTAACTACTCTATCCTCATTAAAACAGACATTTTAAATAAATACTTCATCTTAATGCAAAAGGTAGACAGAGAAAGTACTGGTTTAAAGCTTTATTTTTAAACCAGTATTTAAAAATAAAAAAACTTTTTTAAAATAGAGTATGGTAAAATGGAGCCACGAATGTGCCATTTTGAATGTCTTCTACTTAACAAAGGTGAGAACTGAAGATTTTTTTTCCTGTACATTTGTGAATCTTCTTGATCTATCAAGAGATTACAGATTTGGATTTATCTTCTGGGTATGGAATCTACCGGATAACTAGAAGTATCTATTACAAAGAATGGCACAGTTCTTCAATAGAAGGAGTCAGTAAAGGAGGTTATCTGGAAGGTAGCCTTAGAAGAGAGAAATCTGACGGAAGCTGGGCATGGATAAGGGCACACAGCCTGTACTGCTGTGTTCACTGCCATGGCTGGGATGGACTCAGTGAGGGCTGCAATCTCTGTGCAGTAATGAGGCTGAAGAGCCTCTCATCTTGACTTAATAAGTATCTCTACTTGCTCTGCCTCCTCCCCACCCCCACCGCCCTCTTCTCCCCTTCCTTTTCTAAGTACATATGGAAACTTCCTTAGAAGCCTGTGCATCTTTCATCAGTCAACACTCACTAAAGCATTACCTTTTAGAAGTTTCAAGATATTTCAGGTCTGTTGACCAGGGAGAGAAAGAGATGCTGAAAGATGAAGTTTACTACATTTAAGCATTAAAAAATAAGTCATGCAGACAATCCTATAAGGGTTGATGGAAAGAAAGCAAATGCATTCAGTTGGAAAGAAATTTGACCCCTTCCCAAATGCACTATAAATAGTAACAGTGCAGCACAGGTGTAAATGCCTCATCCTTTACACGCATCAGTGCTGCTCAAAGAGGAGCTTGAAATCTCACGTGGCCCCTAGCAAACTGCATGCCCTTGCCCTTTAACCCGATATCTTTAACTGGTGAGAGTACATTAGCTCCTCAGTCCACAGGTGTGTTTATACCAAAGGTTACTTATTATGGAAAATAAGGGGAATCTGCTTTAGCACATCTCAGAGGTCCTACAATCTGGTGACCAGGGATGAAAATGAGGCGCGATGAACCTGAGCACACAATTTATCAGAAATGGGAAGGTGCACAGTGAAGTTCAGGAACCCTTAACGTTCTACTTTGTGCACTTTAAAAATGCAACTACCTTGAAAGCTTTGGTTCTTAGATAAGAGCTCCCAAAAGTCCTATAAAGACCCCATATCAATAAACTAACACTCACTGTGCTGAGGTAAGAAAGGAAAAACCTAAATATGCAGTCATGGCAAACTAGGTGACAACACAAAAGCAACACATCTATTTTACAGAATCTAGGCTTCCTGAAATGCACACACACACACACACACACACACACACACACAAGTACAACTTGTTGAGTTCATTTAGGGCTGCTCATATGCATATGTGCTTTGGGATGACCATTTGGGACTGGATAAAGATTAGCAAGGGGCTCATCCCTAGAGAAGACTGATTCTTCCTCTTTTAGCAGTCAATTGTTTATAACTATTTATGGGTGGGGCCTTGTGAGATTTCTCACATCCATACTGGCTGTCAACTGGTGATTGTGCAGGTCTTATTTAGTCAACCACACTGTTAAGATTTCATGGGGGTAGCTGGGCTGTAAAGGCAAACTGCTTTAATCCCAACATTAGGGAGGAAGAGGCAGGTGGATTTGTGAGTTTGAGGCCTGCCTAGTCTACAGAGTGAGTTCAAGGACAGCCAGAGCTATACCTACACACACACACACACACACACACACACACACACACACACACATACACACACACACACACACTTACTCACACACACCTGTCTCAAAACCACACACACACACACACACACATCAAAAAATATTTCATAGGTATAACTAGTAGTTATCTATAGAAGATGCTGTCTTCTTAATATGATGGGAATGGGGAACGGCCTATGGCAATTACATAATCTAGAATTCATATGTCCTACTTACTCACATTAGCTTATTTTTTAAAATATACAATTAAAAGATTTATAGGTCTCCTGGAAATAAAACCCTTGTGAAAAAGATAAAACCCAAAAGCTTATAAAAATGTATACACTTTCTTGAAAAATTATCTTTAATGCTTTACGGGCAAAGAAAGGCAGATTTCAGCCATTATATAAACTAACATGATTTTTTGTCAATTTTTAAACGCTAACAAAAAAATTCACTTACAATTCATTTAAAAATATTTATTCCTTTATTCCACGTCAGGTGTTCCTCTAGGCACCAAGGATATAGAAGTTTGTGTAATGAGGCCTGGGCATAGCACATTTCTCTTGTTGGATGTAAAGCAGTGACTAGGTGAACACTTGGCTAGGATGCTATAAAAAGAATCCGGTGTGTGACGTCACGCTCTGGAGCCATTTCTCACCCTGCAAATCTGTCTTGCCACCCCTAACTCCAGTTCCACAATCCTCTGGAGAGCGGAGCCTGATAAAGAGGTTGTCTGGGAGTTATTCAACTGTTTCCATATGATGGGCCATTTTGAGCAGCAACGTGGGGCAGGCATGAAGAAGCACAGTTAAGGAAGGAGAGAACAGCACAACATAAGATGTTACCATGAGCTGTGTATCCCTGTGGGCATTGGGCCTCATTCCCTTGGGACCTCTGAGGAGTATACACAAAGCGACTCAGAATTTTCCTTTCAAAGGATGAGAAGGAGAGCCATTGTGTAAGCCTTTAGTCCCATGCCCTCCCTGCTAATTATAAGAGTTGCCACATAGGGAGCTGACTCCCTGTACTTCCAGTTTGTGCATACCAAGGTGGTGACTAGACTCTTGGGTAGAGAGGAACTATAGGTGTGGCAGCAGAGGCAAAATGGTTGGACCTGCATGAACTTGGCTGCCGCAGCAATGTCTTGAGTTAGTTTGGCAGAAAAACAAAACAAAACAAAACAACCAAACAACCAAACAAACAAGCAAAGGCACAAAGAAACAAAAACAAAACAATAACAAAATCAAGAACTAACACAAAACAAACAAACAAACCCAATTACCAAAACCCAAAAAGCTCAAAGTCAACTGAAACGCTGATCCCACAGTTAAGATCCCTATGCCATAAGGCAGCACAGTAACTATTACTGAGTCACAAACATGGAGTCACAAAAGTATGTAATGTGCATATATATTTTTAACACATAATTCTCAAAGCAAACTACATGTTATAGATCACATTTGGACTTCAAATTTAAATACAGTAAAATAGCTTTTTAGAATCTAGTGATATGTTTGAGGTAGGCAAAGATGAGGCTGAAGTTCTGGCTACCAAGCCATTTGTGTCGAAATGTTTCCTAGATGGGTTAGAAAGGCAGGAGTCACTCATTCTTAGGATTTCCTAGCTTTACATCTGTTTTTTGACCAGAGTGTAAGCCTAGAAGGAAGAAACTGCCATATACACGCAGTATCTAGCAGTGTGTAGCATATAGCAAGGGCTCAATATTTTTGAAACTAGTTGAGTATCTTCCTTCATGGGATGAGGGAACTATTCCAAGATCCTGACAACAAGAAGCATCATTATCCTTTCATCTTTAGATCTGAGTACCCAATACGTGGTTAAACAAATCTTTGTTTTTCCTAATAATTACTATTTAATGAGTGATTAAATGTAGTCTGCACAGTAAGAATTCACAATTCTTTTATATTGCTGGATTTTGTTGTGCATCATTTAAAACATTTTGTATGTTTCTTATCTGTGTATATAGTATGTCCTTGAATAATGTTCATTTGTCTGGAGAACTGTGAGAAATAAACTATGTGGATATGTTTGTTTATATTATTAAAAAAATGGAAAGCTTCTCGGCCTTTTGGCTAAGATCAAGTGTAAAAAAATGGAAGTTTTCAGAAAGCAGAAAATATTGGAAAAGAATGTTGGTTTTAAATCAGGAGGCCTGGCTTATTTATATATGACCTCGAACAAATTATGTACTGATTTTTCTAAGCTACAGGTTTCTTGTTTGTGGAAAAAAATTACAGAGATGTTAATTGTACTCTATCAGAGACTTGTAAAGATTACAAGTAGTGTCAAAACATTCACTATCAGATCTGGCTCATAGGAAACATGATAAACACCAGCTATTATTTCATTATTGGGAACACTACAGTTTTAAGAGTTAAACTGTATTTCAAGCTAGATGCAAACACCTTTGGAATTCACTGTGGCATGGAAAAACCTGTGATGCTCAAACCACCTAATGAAAAGATTATACCCCAAACCTAACTGGTGCTCAATAATTCTCTGTGACTATTCAATGAACCAGTGCTTTTGGTACACATTAGTAGCCTGCTTGTTGAGAACAGTGAATGTGTTATCAATCACTCACTAACATTTGATAGAGAAAAACACCAGTGAAGAAGTGAGTGAAAGTTGTGAGCATTCCACCCCCATTCCAAAAACAAAAAACAACAAAAAATCCAAAACAAAACAAAACAAAAACTAATACCAGATCTCTGGTGCTCATTTTCAATATAATCTGATCACACATCTTTTGTAATACTTGGCCTTATGCACCACCAAATTAAATATCTCTTGTGGAGGCACAGTGGCTAAAAGCCCACACTGTTCTTGCAGAGGATCCTCTTTTGATTCCTAGAACTTGTGCTGGGTGGCTCCCAATTGTCAGGAACTTCAAGATCAGGGAAGTGTAAAGCTTTTTAATTTCCTCAAACACCTGTACAGACTCAAACAGAGAGAAAAGCACATATGTATGATGAAAAGTTTAAAAATCTAGGAACTTTAACTCCAGCACCCCAGAGAGAGAGGTAGATTTCCATGCGTTCAGACCCGAGTGAGCGTAGTGTAGACCAGCCAGCCTGGCCTACAGAGGATTTCTAGGACAGCCAGAGCTACACAGAGAAATCCTGTCTTGAAAAACCAAACCAAATCTAACTAAAAACAAACAAAACAAAACCACCATACACACACACACACACACACACACACACACACCCCTTTTGTTTTCAATGTAACACATTACATTATTAGAAGTTGTAAGATAGCTAAATTTATTAGATGCTTTCTTATAGGGGATATATAGGGACTCCAGAAACATTTTTCATGGCCTGCTTATCAGTGAGACACAAGTATAACCATTTCTTGGTTTTGATGATCTAAAATTGTTTAATTCATAATTAACTTTTGTTCTTATTTTAGAAATATGATTTCCTCAAAGTACTTAGTTACTATTGTTACAATCTAATCATAAAATTTCAAGACTTAAGGATCTTTTTTAGAACCATGATTTGGTAGGATAAGAAACTAGGAAAACTGAATGATTGAAGGTTAGTATCCAAGGCTATGAGAGATTTGTAGACATACTTTTTGAACTACAGTGGACCCATCCATAGCCCTGGCACATGCTAGATGAGTAAGACTGGACTTACCATCAGGTCTAATTTTCATGGTGTAATATGAGACTGCTAGTGGCCATTTCTCTGATCTTCATCTAATGGTTTATTGGGAAAGCAGTGGAATGCCTGCCATGTGGTATATACTCAATAATACTACTGCCTTTCCCTTGCTATTCAACACCACTCATTCAGCTATTCTGCCCAAAGTCCTAATGTAGATTATACAATTCTTTACCAATAATCTTCCTGAAAGGAAAAAAGTTTCAAATCAGAGTGTCTAGGGTTAATTTTTAAAATATGTTTTTTAACAAGATTGTTCATTAAGCACCAAACCACATTGTAAAAGTTCAACTCAACCACAGCTAATATTTCTGGCCAATTAATTGGGCAGACTAGAAGATGAAGATAAGTGTTTTACTGGGCATCATTAAAATTATTATCCTGGTGTTAGTAATTTATTCAGGCTTCCCATGATGCTTAATGACCGACAGGTAAGTTGGGAGTTTAATTTAGCTTTCTAAGCATCTGTAGGTTTTGTTCTCAGCAAAGAACATTCAGTTATGTAATTGTCTTGGCATCTGCTATTGAAGATGAACCCTGACTCTTCAGTTAACCACTGATCCTCTGGTCTTCAGCAGCTGTACCTCGAGTGGATTTCCCATAAATCACCTGGAAGGCAAAGGTTATACCTAATTTCCTTAGATATTTGTCAGGAAAGAGAAGGGTTTAAGCTAAGCAGACAGTCACTGAAAAGACAGTCTAAAAATTGTGCTAGATTTTTCCTCCAAGGGTTTTCTACTTCTGCCCTTTTGCTCTCTGTGATGGCTTGAAGATGTCGCTTGTATTCTTGGGTATCTAAATACTTGGTCCCCAGTCTCCCCCCTCCCCTACCCCCCAGTGTACTCTTTTTGATTCTTGTTTGACATTTGAGATGTGAGCTCTCAGCTGCTGGACCAGCTATCATGTTTCCTGACCATAATGATGATGGGCTCTTAACCTCCCGTATCCTAAGTCAAACATAAACCCTTCCTTCTATACATTGCCTTGGTAACAGTGTTTCATCAGAGTAATAGAAAAGTAACAGAAATACTGCCTATATTACACTAGACTGTCCTGTTCCCCTTTCTAATCTCAGTTTGGCATTTTGAAAAGCATTTCCAAGAATGTGTTAAAGAGGAAACTATCACAGGATAAAAATGAGGTTAGAGAGAATAGATAAGAGAAAGAGAAGTTACTGTGTCATAGACAGTTTGACACAAGTATGGCCAAACTGTAAAGTAACGTAACTGTGAAGGTAAAGTAATGCATGCTCACAAAATACATTTCATTTGCTAAAGAAGATACATAGAGCCAGAGAGATGACTCAGCAGTTAGGAGCACTGATTGTGTTTCCAAAGGACTGAGGTTCAAGCACCAGCTCCTATATGGTGGTTCACAACCATACATCCATAACTCTTGGTTTAAGGAATACAATTCCTTCATTTGGCCTCAATGGGCACTACATGTAAGAGGTACAGATAGGAGCAGACGGGGTGCATATGTATGTGTGTGTGTGTGTGTGTGTATGAATGACAGGACACATAGGGATAACAATTTTCCCTTAACATAGTACATATGTTTTAGAAACACAGAATAAAGGCATTGGGTAGAGAGAAAATGCAACCAAAGACTAATGTAACATACTGTTTACAGAGCATATTTCTGTTTGCAATTGTAGGTAGAATGATTAAACCTTGTAAGCAGTATAAACACTCTTGTGTAAATACTGGGACACAGAGGACACTCATCTTATTCTTTTAAGTTTTCTATGTACGTCTTCAATAGCGATAGAAATCTGACTCACAGAGTCATTTCATATCAATACCAAACATTAAACAAAACTGTACCCCAGCACTGTAAACAAAACCAAAATGAATCCAAAAAGTAATATTAGATAATAAAGTCTTAAAAGCTAGTCACTCTCATTTGTAGTACTAATAAACACAGCTAATAATTATAGATACGAATGTGTGCCACAGTCTTTAGTAAACACTTATCACAGACTATCTCCTATAGTCTGTTATTCTATTTTGATGAAAATAAAAGTCATACCATATCATCTGACGGACATCCCATGAGCTTGTCTGACTGGAATGCCACAGCCTCTCCGGGCATTCTTTCTTAACTGTGGATTCAAAATTAACTGTATAGACTTTTTTCTTGCCTTGTGCACATGTTGAGAACTAGAGAAACAAAATATGACAACTCAGCAGGCCTGGGTGATAGCTTAGTTAGACAGGTACTTCCAGTGCAGGCATGAAGGCCTGGATTTGGTTCCCTAAGAACTCATTTAAAAAGAAAGAAAGCTGGGTGTGGTGGCACATTCTGGTAATTATAACATGGGGAAGGCTGAGAAAGCAGAAACTGGAGAATCCCTGAAACTCACAGACCAACCAGCCCAGTTGTTGAGTTCCTGGTCTTAAAGAATGGGCTGGATAGCACCTGAAGATTAACAACCAAGTTTATCTTCTGGCCTAGACACAGACAGACAGACAGACAGACACACACACACACACACACACACACACACACACTCATATACATACACATATAGAGTATGTCCACCCACAGGCCAGACTATCACCTAAGCCTTGATGTAAGCCAGGGACTGTGGATGCTATGATCTCTCTGGCTAGCAGTGGCACCACCCAGCCTAGATGCTTAGACGACTGCCTTTTCAAGTCTCTCCTTTAGATGCATCTGTGGCCCCGTTTACCACAGAAGGAAGTCTTCCCAGGTAACTGGATGACGTCTGTCTATGACTTGACATTGTGAGTCATTTGACTGTCATCCTGCAGCAGGCATATGGTGCAGATCAAGCTCACCCCGTGGGAGTCCTGCAAGTTTCCTGGTGTATTTTGTACTTACTTTGAAGCGATTGTACTTGACACCCAGAGCTGACTAATATCTGCGTGTGACAAAGATAAGTACCCTGCTCCCATCTTTTAGAATTGTAAACAAAGTTTTAGGCAGAAAAACAGAATTGCCATTAAGATGAAGGTGACCCTGTGAATACCATGTCTAGATTAGTCAGAGAGGGCAGTATGAGAAGGGTCTTTATGCTATCAGGATTTGTGCAAGGATTTCCAGGGAGCTTTGGACATCCCCCTGTGTGAGATGCTCCAGCACGCAACATGCACATTCTCATTTCCAAGAGTTGGGTTTAGCTAGCTTTCTGCTGATGATAATGGTCAGGGTGTCATGGTTGACATTATGGCCATAGCAGTCATGGTGAACTTAACCAGATTCTGTGAACCAGAATGTCTGAGTTCATATACTTGTCCCTATGGGAGTTGTCACTGCATGTTATCTAGACAGGAAGAATTGGAAAAAGCCAACTGCCTTCCAGAATAAGAGTACATGGTCACAAGGGAATTGTGCCCTAGAAAAATAGAATTAGAAGTAAAGACACTGACACCATCACAGAATGCTCACATTTAAAAATTTACAGAAAAGCACAAAATGTTTATTATTTTAAAAATAATTTTAATTCATTAAATATTTAATTGGAAAATGAATTAACTTTTTATTTGTTAATAATAACTGGACATAATAGATTACTATACTATTTACAAATGGTTTCAAGTCTTTTCCATGTTAATTTTAAAATAAATAAAAAGCAAACACAGATACACACATAAACACACACACACACACACACTCACACACATACACACACACATAAAACCTTAACTATCTTCATATAGATAGGGACACTGGTCCAGAGAGCTCTTTGGTGTCATCCTCACAAGAATGTGTTTCATTATTGCATCTCAAAAGTTCTCCTGTAAGGCATACTGTCCCTCAGTGGAGACACACAGAAAGCCAATTTAAAGTTGAAGTAGTCAGAAAAATCAGAGATAAAACAAAGCTTAGAAGAATGGAAATTGTAGGAAATGGTGTTTGAGAGGAACGAAGACCATCAGGAGTAAAATGCTTTGGAATGGGCATGAAAAGGCTTTTCAGAGAAGGAAGAAGGGAATACTGAAATGCAGCGTTCACATCCTCACACAATAGTTGCTGGGAGGGGGGGAGAGAGAGAGAGAGAGAGAGAGAGAGAAGAGGAGAGGAGAGGAGAGGAGAGGAGAGGAGAGGAGAGGAGAGGAGAGGAGAGGAGAGGAGAGGAGAGATACAATATACAATTAGGATGTATGTATAAACCAGATGGCGGAAAGCCCTGTGAGCGGGGCTGGAGCACCGGGCTATTTGGCAACCCAAAGACTGGCATAAGGAATATGTTTTCAGAATTTAGATATTCTAGTTTTGGTCATATAGTTTTAGCAGTGGTTTTAAAATACACTAGGAAATATGCTTTTAAAAAGAGAGAAACAACAACCACCACAAGACGGACATGGTTTTGAAGACTCTCTGTTGCACTGTGGTACTCATACCATCTACAATTGTGCACTTGTCTCATCCAGCTAACTGCTGGCCAGGAGCCCTGACATCACTGTTTTCTGACCGGGGCGTAGAGTATATGCCAGCAGTCATGAAAGTGCAAAATGAGGGGACATTTGGCTCAGGATGCATGCAGTTTGCAGGTACCATCGAGGGGATGGTTCACCTTTCGAATATCAATTTGCTGAGGTAGGCTTGAAAATGCAATTTTAGTTTAATAGAGTGCTATGGGTCACATACTCAAAGCAGTTTGCTCCTAAAAGCATTTTATTTTTTATTTTCCAATATACCAATATAATATTTTAATAAATATCTCATTAATATATATATAATGAATTTTGATTATCTTAAGACCTATAATATCCTCCTAACTTCTCCCAGATCCACCCTCTCCTATTATTCTTTTAAAGCAACTCATGATTCCTATTTGTGCTATGCATACAGTCATAGATATGTGACCATTAACTAGAATATAGTACACCTACCAGGGCTCACTCCCTTAAAGATACTGAATCTTCCTTAAATAGAAGACACAGACTGTAACACATCCTTCAGTTGGGATGTGAGATTTCGAGCTTTTTCCCTTCCATCCTATGATCTTAGACAGGATCACTGCATGGATAGAAAGAAGGGCTATGGTAAGGCTTAACTGCTGATGAAAGTACCTAAATGAATCATAGAATGTAGAGAAGACTATCTGGTGACAACAAAGAGCCTCTACACCTATGCACTAGGGTAAGTATCTTTGGCACCAGAAGGTACTCTGTATGCTACCCAAGAAGAAATGTAAAAGTAAACTCAAAACTATCAACAGGAAATTTCACAGGATACAGTGAAGAATGTCTTTCGGATGTGTCCTGAAGGAGAAGAGAGGCGAAGAAGGGATGAGAGCAGAAGAAAAGTAGAAAGCCAGGAGGAGAAGTTAAGACTCCCACACTCTTGTTACAGAGCTTTGATCCTTGTGCTCAAGATCACCAGATCACCGGTGTGACTGTGTTTGACAGTAATTATCTTCACGCAGACCCTGACCCCAGTTAAAGCTGGTTGGACTTCGAGTATTCCACTTTTAGTTTCAAGAAGAGATCAAAAACATTTATTCCATAACATTTGTCCTTGGCCCTGCTTGGCTTTCTGTCCTGACTTCCTTTGGTGATGAACAGCAATGGGGTGGGGGGAAGGGGAGTGTAAGCTGAATAAACCCTTTTCTCGCCAACTTGCTTGTTGGTCCTGAAGTTGCATCACAGCAATAGAAACTCTAAGATAGCATATATCAATGACTTCAAAGACAGCAATATTTCCTGCACATATGTCCAACTGAGTATTTAACGCATGTAGGCTATGCTTTGACTAAATCACCTCATCCCTGAGATCATCTCTAGCAACAGAGCCTAAACGCATCAACTACTCTCAGGAAGGTAATCCTGAGAGCTGCCACCTGTCAGCCGGTATTGCACACTGCCCAGGACAGTGAGAGAAGCCATGTGTTGGGTCCACACCTACCTCTCAGTTGATGCCTGTCCCTTGTCTTTAGGACTGCCATCCCTCCAGCCCATTCTGCTCATGGAGAAAACTTTTTTTTTCCTAACGATAAAACTGATGCTTTCGTGCTTAAAATCACTTAAGTGGTCTTAGTGTCTTTGCACATTCAAACTCCAACTGAACATAGGATCCTTCCGTGATCAGAGTCGTCTCTGACCACCAGATTCCCCCAGATACTTGTAGAAGCTCCAGCCTGCAGAACTACTCTTTCTTCACAGCTAAGACTGAGAGCCAGGACACTCTCCTACTTTCCTAACATTGTTTGTCCTGTCCACTCTTCAGGGCTGAGTTCTTGACCCTTCACATCTCACGATGTGGGTTCCTGCCTCACGACGGAGCCTTCTTTGGTCATCTTTTCAAGGACAGGTAAGGATTTCTTTCCTAACAGTTGAGAAGGTTGCATTATACTAAACAAACAAACAAACAAACAAACAACAACAACAACAACAAAAAAAACCCTACCTTTTCTGTTGTTTGTTTTGCTTTGCTTTTTGAGACAGGGCAGCCCTGGCTGTCCTGAAACTCACTCTGCAGACCAGGCTGGCCTTGAACTCAGAGATCTGCCTGCCTCTGCCTCCCAAGTGGTGAGATTAAAGGCATGTGACACCAGTGTCCTTAACCAAAGTCTACACAGAGACCTTGCCTGATTTTACTCTGACATTCGGTGCAGTTCCTGGCACACGAAGTCACAGGTGCTCAGTGAAGGTGCTCAACACTCCACGAAGCTCTCAGTTCTAACAGCTGGGGACACAGGGCTTCGTTATTTGTTTCCTTCTTTGTCTTAAGTGTTTTCAGAAGAAAAGCACATACCAACAAATTCACAGTCAAATCTCCAAGAGCAGAGACAAGAGAAGGGAGAGAACAGAATTGTAGAAATTGATTGATTGATGGCAATAGGACCTTGCCCAGGCCTCTTTCTCTTGTGCCTGGCTTTTTCTATCCACCCTGTAAAAGCACTACTGCCTACTCAGATTTTCATTTCCATTTGTCCCTCTGGTAAGTTTTATAAGGAACTGATGATAAAATTGAGCCGAAGCTGAGTGTCCCTTGCTTTAGATTTAAGACGCAGCTCTGCATCCTGAGTTCCACATTTACGGATTCAGCCAAACTTGTATTGAAAATATCAGGAAAAGGAAAATTGTATTTAATGCATACAGACATTTTTCTGTGTTACTATTCTCTAAAGAAAATAACATGACAACTATTTACATTGTATTTACATTGTATTAAGTATTGGTAAGTGGTCTGAAGATAATTTAGAAGTCTGTGAGAAGGACTGGAGTGACAGTTCAGTAGTGAAGACCTCTTACTGCTCTTGTAACTAAAGGAGCTGGGTTTAGCTTGCAGCACCCACATGACAGCTCCTAACACTCTGTGACTCTAACTTCAGAAAATCCGATTCCTTATCACTTCTCAGCCTTTTGGCTAAGATCAAGTGTAGAAAATCCGATTCCTCTTCTGATCTTCATAGGCTCCCGCACACACATGGGACACATATACACTTGGGCACACACAAATATACATGGAATTAAACAAATAGATTTTTTTCTCCTTGTTGACAATTTTATAAGCCATAATAAGGTTTAAAATTATAAATATGTAAACTTTGTCAATATACTTTTCAGGTTTAGAAAGAAAACTTAGTTCCAAACTCTCAATTGAAAAATGCAAATTTCAGCATATAAGCATGTTTGGTGTTTTTAGTTCTAATAAGATGTAATTGATAATAGTTAAAAATGAACTGCCAACAGTGATGAGGTAGATGAACACATTTCAAATGGATAGAAGACCTATGTGCTCAGACATCACTTAAAGGATCTCAGACATCACTTAAAAAATTAGAAACACTGAACTATTAAGAGAAATCTGATACATTTTTACAAAATCAACATAGTAACAACACACTAAAAGGTATGTAAGTACATAAGAAAACAGTGTGGAGGTTCCTAAAAGTTACCACAAAACAAACTGTGTATGTATGTATGTATGTATGTATGTATGTATGTGTTTACTGTGTATGCAAAAGATAAGAAGAGATATCAAAGAGATACCTGTGCTTCTCTTTTTAATAGCACTATGAATAAAAGCTAAGATGTGGAAATTAACCTAGATGTTTATCAACAGCTGAATCAATAAAGAAAACATACAAAGGCATATCCAGCCACAAAGATTGAATCCTGCCCTTTGCTGCAGAACCTGGAGGGCAGCATGCTGAACACAGTAACTTGCACACCGTAAGACAAGTACCACATATTCTCCCATATGTGAAAGGCTGAAAATGTCGACTCAGATATAGAAGAGCGATTACTGACAGTTGTGAAAGACAAGGGAGAAGGTGACGATCAGGAGGCTGGATTTCATAGGGCACTCGGTTTGCATGCATACATATTCATATTTTTTAAAAAGACACTGAAGATGCAGTCAGTGTATAGCAGAACATGCACAAGCTACATGAGAATACTGTGCTACTTGTGAAAGTGACCAGAGCATCTGCAGAACCAGTTGAAGGCATGGGGGTCACAGAGCCCCTCTTCTGTGGGTCTCAAGAGGCACTTGGTTTTAACATGACCAACATACAATGCCTATGCTTGGACATGCATGAGCTGTTGTCTGTCCTTCCCAATTGATCTTTAAAGTGGACCCCAAAATATTTGGTTGTGACCATTTTTCAGTCAGAAACCTGAACACTCAGGAGTCAGGGGTGATCTCATTTTGAGCAGAGGGCAGAACATTTTGAAAAACATCTGCTTCTTTTTCTAGTTCTACTTCTGACCTTTCAGCCCAGTGCACAGACCTCTCTCACACCATCTTAGCCACCATACTGATTGCTCACAAGGCTTTCTTTTCCTACTGTTAAGAGGGCCTAGATCTCACTTTTTTTTCCCTAATTTAGAATCTAATATTTGTAGCAAACAACAAAGCATTACTGAAATATTTGTGCAAGTTACATAGCTACTGTGCCAATCATGTCCTTAGGTTTACTGCCAGGGAAACATCCAGGTTGTGTCATTTATTGGAGAGAAATCTTCGTTTCAAAAGAAACTTGAATGTTTTCTACTAACCATTACCTCTCCCCTTTTCTTCTACCCACCCTAGGCTCCACTTAAGCATCTTTGTTAGCTGGCAGCTCTCATCTTTTTATACTTCTTATATGGAAATGTAAAGTAACTCTCACTAGTAGGAAGTCCCAGATATCGGCTTTTACATTACAGAAGAACATAATTTGCACATAGTAGGTCCCAACAATGACACAATGTCACAAGTGAACAATCATCAGATTTAGATGAATCAGGTTTTGGCTTTTGCTTCTGGAGCAGAAAGCCAGCTTAAACGTATTTTTCAAATGAACAAGCTCTCTTAGAAATAAGTGTGACGTGAAATGGTCTGGGGATGAAGGGGTTACTGACTGCACATCTCACAAGAGGCAGCAGGTTTCATAGGGGCTTAGTCACAGGGTTCCATAGTAACACTCAGGAACTGAGCAGAGGGAAAAGTGAAAATAAAAACAGAATCAACTGTTCAATTAGAGCAGACAGAGAAAAACACTGCATAAGCTAATTGATTATAGCTATCGTGACAGCTGATTACAGTGTCTGCCTGTAAAAACACAGGGGCAAAACCACAAAAACCCTCCTGGCACTGCTTGCCTGTCTTCATGAAATATCCTTCAAATGGATGATGTCATATAATTTGGTCCCATTCTGGTAACAGAGTAAACCCATTGATGTGGCAATATAGAGGTAGGTCTGTTCTGCTGAACACAAAAAGCTAGGCATCTTTTACTGCCTGTGGTTTGGGATGTTCTAGGTTAACATGGCATGATGTCACAGGACTATAACAGCAGAGCTTTTGGGATACATTTGGTTTTCTACCCAAATGACTTCATAGTTAGTGACATGTCAGTGCCTACTGATCCAATGTTAGAAGGAATCATGAATGTCCAGGTGTTTCTTAGGGTGTGGTTATCAGTTTGTCCTTAGAACCTCTCCCAAATTCCCTCTGCTACACATTCTGCTCAACCAAATAAGACAAATGCATCACAAAGCTTTGAGATGACAGAGCAAGTATATACAAAAATCACAATGACACAAGTTTAACCCTGAGCGCTCTCTAAGGACACGGCTGGAACTCACGGGCAACTCACTATGAGCAACAAGGCTTTGCAAATAAGTCTAGAACTGGACGTCTAAAGCCATGGGGGGTGGGGGTGGGTTGTCAGACCTACACAGAACACTTAGTACAGAAGCTGGTGAAGATTCAATTCTTAATAAAAAAAACTGCATTACAATTCACAACAGGAGGCACTTTCAATGCTTTGGACTGGAGGAACTTTGTGCTGAGCAGGAAACACTGTGCTAAGGATACAAGATCTGGAGACTTGCTCTATGGCTGGGTAGGTCATGGTAATGCACTGCTCATTCTAGCAAGGTGACTGACCGAGCAGAGTATATTGAGAACTAGTGAGGGAGGGGAGATCTAGGAGGCCCTTTTAGGCAGTTGTTATAAAAATCCTGAGTCAAGATAAGTAGGGCTACCGTCAAAGAGGCTACTACTCAGGGAATCAGAGCTGGGTGTGGTGGTGCACACCTTCAATTTCAGCACTCCAAAGTCAGAGACAGGTGCATCTCTGGGAATTTGAAGCTAGTTCCAGGCCAGACAAGGCTACATAGTGATACATTTCTCAAAACTAAATATTAAAAAAAATCAGGACCAATCCAGTTTTAACACGCCAGAGAGTCAACTTTGGACCTTCAAAACTAGACACTCTTTAGAAAAGTACAAGTGACATTATTACCAGACAAATACAGTCCATAATAGATTTGATCTTAGACTCTGGCACATATGCACATATAGGCACCAAAGCAGTAGCTCTTAGCTTGCCCTGTACTTTCAGTATTAGAAAAGGTAGATGTTCAAACTTTTCTCTTCACCTAGGAAACCAGAATCCTTAAGAGGAGTTGCACTTCTTAAATGCTGCACTCATATTCAGAACAGAAGACCTTGATCTACATAGCAGTCAGTCAAGTACTGAAGATTATGACTTATGTAAAATGTCCCCGCCCCCCAACCAAAGTGTTTTTTTTTTTTTTTAATGAGGGGACGGAAGTTTTGAGTGGAGAGAAACCCAACCAAAGTATTGAAGACATGTTTTCCAATAGGTAGTGCTATTGAGAGGTAGTTGGAT
Organism: Apodemus sylvaticus; assembly: GCF_947179515.1. Lineage (NCBI taxonomy): Eukaryota > Metazoa > Chordata > Mammalia > Rodentia > Muridae > Apodemus > Apodemus sylvaticus. The sequence continues at coordinate 114,054,122 of NC_067472.1, forward strand.
CATGACCACATCAATGGACTGTTAGATGGTAGGGCTTAGCTGGAGAATGTAGGCTATAGGGACAGTTAAGAGTGCTTGCTGCTCTACAGAGGACCCAAGTTTGATTCCCAGTCACTGTCTGTGACTCCAGCTCCTGGGGATCTGACACCTTCTTTTGGCTTTTATTAGGTACTTCCATGTTCATAATGCATGTTCATGCATGCACACATGTACCCTCTTCCCCACATACACAAATAAAAATAATAAAAACAAAATTTTAAAGGAATGCATCTTGACCTTTGGCCTTCTCCTCTGCTTCCTGGTTCCCCTGGAGTAAGCATTTCTCCTCTGGTACATCCGGCATTATGCTCGTCTGGCCACAGACCCAGAAACAGGGAAACAAATTGACCATGGAAAGAAAATTCTACAACAGTAAGTCAAAATAACCATTTTCTCTTTTAAGGTGATTTTCTCTGGTATCTTGTTATAGTAGTGGGAACTGATTACCACAATGACCTTTAGTTGTTTTCTCAAAACACTTTAAATGTGTACATCCAGATAGGGACACACTGAAACAGACATAGTGTTACTACATGAGAAGCCCCTGCGCAAGCTGGCCTTTCCAGAGAAAGGAGGAGGAGGAGGAATCTGGCTACCACATGTTCTTGTGTCTTGTTCCCTAAAGCTATGAAAATGCCTTATTATACACCCAGCCAAAGGAGAGATTCCAAAAGGATTTGGTGGACTGATTCTCCAGGGTCCAAAATAATGCAAATCCTTACTCATCCAATGACGTCAATAAGGACACGGGAGAAAAACAGTCTCTAGCCTTAGTCCCCCACAAAGTGACTGAGTAAACTTCCCTTGGCCTCCATCTATGTATCACACTACAGAGTGTGGTCAAGACCATCTTAGTGCAGCCACTGAGGGTCCCTGGAAGAGTGCTAGGACCGAGAGACTGCTGGCTGCTGGCTGTGGGGCCATGCCTCTTCAAGGAGAACAGCCAGGCATGGGAAATGCCGGAGGTGCTAAGAGGCAAAATAGCCCATACGCTTTCTGTGCAAGCCAGCCGGGAGAGGCACAAAAGCAGAAACCAGATGTTTCAATCAAGTTTTCAGAATTTTCTAAGCACTCAGAGGTGAGAGACCATGTTTGCTTTAAGGAGGATGGGGAGGAGAGGAGGAGGAGGAAGACAAGAGAAGGAGGAAGAAGTAGGAGGAGGAGAAGGAGGAAGAGGAGGAAGAGGAGGAAAAGTAGGAGGAGGAGCAGGAGGAGCAGGAAGAGCAGAAGGAGCAGGAGGAGGAAGAGGGGGAAAGACTTTAAAAGACATGCCAGAAGCGGATAAAAATACTACTCATGCAAGCTGAAAACCTAAATGTGATTCCATGACCCCAAGAAACCACACACAAAAAAGCGTCAGCTGTGATGGGCTACAACTGTAACCCCAGCATGCCTATGGTGAGATGGAAAGTGGAGACAGGGGAATGACTTTAAATCTCACAGGCTGCCTAGCCTGGAGTACACAGCACAGGAGCAAGAGAGACCCTGTCTCAACAAGGCACAAGGTGAGAACTGACTCCCAAGAGATGCTCTCCCACACCCACACCCACACTCTCACACACACAACTGAAATAAACTAACTTTAAAAACCCGATACCCACCCCCAAAAGAAATGAAGAAGTTGCTGTAGGATCCCAAGGTGTTTAAGAGCTTCCTTTCCTCTTCTCCCTTTGTTCTGAGCATTGTCCCTAAACTGAAGGAGGACATCGCAGGCTGCCAGCTGTGAAGGACTGGTAGAGGCGCCAGGTAGCATCACTGTAGCTGACAGGCAGCCTGGTGAACAGAGAAGACTCCTAGGCTGCAGGAGAAATGGGAGGAGGATACTGCTGCCTTCAGAGTGGAAAGAAACTGACGTGTCGAGCCAGGGAGACGGCAAGGCGACAGAGAGCACGGAACAGGAGGATGAAGAGGCCGAGGAAGATGGAAATGGGTTCCAGCACATTAGTCTTTCAGTTTATTTTATTTCTATGTTTCTTTTATCAGACATTTAACCCCCTTATGCCATATACAAATCAGTTCTTTTAAACAAAAGTGTTGATATGCAAGGCTGTGTGGAGTTTGTTTTGAAATATATACAAGATGCTTGTCATTTGGAAATAGTGAATATATTGTTGATTGTGTTATTAGATAACCTCTTTTGGGTGGAATTTTCAATAACCACTAACTGTGTGCCATAGAACAGACATATTCAGCTTCCATGCCCATTTAAAGCATGTTCTTGTTGGTGTGTAGCGTGCAGTAGCTTTCTATAGGGATGGTAGCTGTTTCCTCTTCAGTGTCTCTGCTGTGTCATATATGAAGGATTTGTTCAGTTTTCTGAATTCTGTAATGTTGTGACTGAGACTGTTTTGTTGACACCAGTGGATGCTTCTAACACAAATTCTATTAAGTAACCAAGATTGTCATCTACCTGCACATGTGTCAGCAGCTACAATCTTTTCTGCTTGCCAGACTTTCTGTCTGTACCAGATATGACTTTATAAGCATTTCCAGATTTATCTTGGCCAAACCTCTCCAAAGCACTGGCAAAGAATCACAGCAGACTGCAATGTTTCACCTGTTATGCTCAGCAAACACTAAATTGGATAATTTAGGAAAGTTCACAGAGCTAAGAATGCACAGACCCTAGCCTGGACCCATGGCCAACAAAAGCAGCCCAGGCAGTCACTACACAGCAGCTGCTTCCTTGTCTCCCATCCATGGCTCATCCTGGAATGAAAGCTGTCTGAACTCAGAGACTGCTATGGAATTTGGGGTCCTCTTTACGTCCATTCATCAGCCATCCAAAGCTTCTTGTTTTTGTTGTTGTTTGTTTGAGACAAGATTTCGTGTGGTTGAAGCTGGCCTCAAACTCACTATATAGCCAAGGATTACATGGATCTCCTAGTCCTCTGTCTCCCCAGTACTGGGATGGCAATCATGGACTGCTACCATGCCTGATTTACATGATGCTGGGATTGAACCCTGATATGAACCTATCATATGTATCAAAGGGGCTACATTCCCAATCTATCTTTATTATTGCTGTTTGTGTTGTTACTGGGTTTCAGAATGAGCGAAGGAAGGCCAGGGTGGCCTGTCTCATTCAAGACCCTCTTATTCAAAGTTCTAAGACTGGCGCACGGACTGCCCCTCCTGCAGGAGACATTCGAGCAGCCTCCTTTGCCAGTGGCATATACCCAACTCCCAGGGAAAGAAACCAGTTCAAACAGGATGCATGCTACAGTACCTCTGTGTGGGATTAGTCAGATTAGATGCTTTCAGATGTGGAGGGCTGAGCATTGAACAGGGGTCATATAAGATAAGGAAGACAGCGTGGGACTGGGCCATCGCATATGAAACAGGAGTCTTAAAAGTTCAAAAGTCTTGCCCCAAACTTCAAAAGAGATGCTCTTATCAAGTATTCTGAGGCCTTGAGAAAGCTAAGGTATAACAGTGGCAAAGCTATCAGGGACAGGACCTGTGACACTCAGATCTGTGTGTGTGTGTGTGTGTGTGTATGTGTGTGTGTGTGTGTGTGTGTGTGTGTATACACGTGTAAAAGCACTTTCAGGTACTTATTATTTAACAACTTCAGATGCTTTTAAGTTTGTGTGACTCTCCTATGCACAGATTTCCCAACTCAGGGTTTAGTTAATCCCAGTTCCTTCATAATAGTATTCATAGGTCAGGTACAAAGGTGTGTTGACTGTGAGTGCTGAAAACAAAACCTTGCTCCTAGCACTTTGGTTCATCAGTTACTACCTATAACTAACTACAAGTGCATCCAGACCGCTGACTCGGCAGCCAATTGCTTCCCAGCTTAGTGGTTACTGAGCACCAGTTATTCAGTTCACATGAGAAAAGAAATCACCAAAATGACATTTTTTTTAAATCACTACCTACAAGAGAGATTTACTAAGCAAAACAAAATGCTACACCATGTGAGTGTGAGATTCATACAATACTGCTGATCACGGGATTGCTGACAAGGAACTGTTGAAGACGCCGCTGATCTTAGAAATGCTTTTTGGGAAGGTCCAGTTTGTCTAGCTTCAGACTGGGGTGGGGTGAGGGATGGGGGACAAGGGGCTGAGGCACTTATTTTACATACCAAAGCACCCCTGGCCTCCAGGTTCTCCCAGAATGCCTCAGTCCCTACTTAGCATACCCTGCCCTGAACCTTGAACTTTGCAGCCCAGGGGTGGACTGCCCTTCCTGCAGAGGCTCCTCCCTACATTATGCACACTCTCCCTCTCTTCCTCTCCCTCTCTCTCTTCCTTCCCCCTCCTTCTTCCCCCCCCCCATGGTTCTCTCCACCTCCCTCTCTATCTCTCTCTCTTCCTCACTGTCTCCTCGCTCTTCTCTCTCTATGCAAATTCTCTTTCTCTTCCTCCCCTACTCAACCCCACTCCCCATGGCCTTTGTCTTTGGAGCTAGTGAACTCACGGGCCCCAGAGTAGCTTCCCAATAAACCTGTCTTTAATATAATCTAATATTAATGGCTTGAATTGGTTTATTTCACCGGTGGCAGAGAAATAACCTATCACAGCTATACATCTGGAGGGACTCAGTCAACACAACCATAGAACCAAAAATGAGGAAAGCCATCGGGATGCAGGGGCTGTGAGTGTCGTTAAGAAAGTTCCATCACTTGGAATTAAAGGCACTGCTACAGATGATTTCTTATATTGAGACTATAAAGAAGGAAAGGTTGCAAACTGACCAGGTTTTTGAGAATAGTATGACAACTCCCTAAACCACATAAAAGAAATGTGCGTGGCATTAGGCTATATGGCCAACGAGAAGGAGAAGGGAAGTACTACACTACATTTCTGTTCAGAAGCTGAGCCACTTTAATGTGCCATCTCTCTAGTATTTTAAACAGTGGACTAAGCAAATGACAATTTTACTTCCCCCTGTCCCCCCGCCCCTGCAGTACACTATATATTTAAAAACAACAGCTTTTGATGCTTTAAGGGAAAGAAATCAATCCAACAAACCTGAAACATCTTAGTTTTGCTAAGGAAAATTACAATGCCATTTCCATGCTCACAAGCACCAAGAATGAGAAGAGGCAGTCTGCCAGTTCGTCTATCTGTCTGCCCACCCCATGTTTCCCTGTAGTCTGTGGTCTGTCAGGTTAATGTTCAACACCTGGGGTTAACTGTTCTCCCTGACAACGGGTGTTTAGCAGATTTCCAAGGAGCTGTGGGAAGGGGTTTGGTACAGTGAGAGGAAAGCCATGCTGTCAGAGATAAGCTCCCCAAGTCTGAGGAAAATCCTCTCTCCTGCCCAGCAACTCTGCTCTCTCACTCCAGGGAGGGTGAGGAGAGACTTGGGCTGGTTCTAAAACAGCTTACCAACTGCTCAGCTGTTATGCCGGATGCAAATTAACTACTGTCAGAATGCAGAGACACCACAGGTTAAGGCTCCCTCCGTCTTAAAAAAAAATCATACACACACACACACACACAGAGAGAGAGAGAGAGAGAGAGAGAGAGAGAGAGAGAGAGAGAGAGAGAGAGAGAGAGAGACTAGAGAAACTAGATAGGTTAACAAATGCTTCTCTCAGCCAGCTTGTGTGAACAGAATGCTTGGATGCAGATGTTGAAGTCTCCAAAGCCATGGAAATGCTACAGCTCGGGGGCTGCGAGTTGTACATGGGAGTAAAGGAAATACACACTTGGCTCTCTGAGCAGGCAGTGATGCTAAGCCCAACACATGCATCATAACCATCTAATATGTCACTATTTCTCCACCCTAAAGCTCATTTGACTTTTAGCTTATGCCCTTTCCAAGAGAAAATATGGGGCGCTAAGACTGGAATGTGGCGACCCTTTGAAACAGCTGCTGTGAGGTAGAAGGCTCTCCCTGGGACACCTTCTCTACCCTTCCATTTCATAATTAAATGAGATAGGTTTATCTCAGAAAGATCAGCTGCTCAGCCCCACACTTTGACTTGGTCAGGCAGTCCTGAGGGCTTTACACGGGAGGGGAGGCGTCTTTTGATTCTCACAAACCTAGGGACTACATTATCATTTCGCAGATGAGGTTGGGTGAATGAGGTGGGTTTCCAAGACAAGCTGTGATTGGAACATGGGTAGGTTGACCTGAAGGGACATTCTTAACTCCTAAGCGACCATTGTTAATCACCTGCTATCTGCAGATATGGAACTGTAAACTCCTAAATAAGGAACCGTGCTTTTTGGAGGGATATCCTAGAATCTAACTTTGTGCACACAACTTGAGTCTTTAAACAACCACACAAAGTAGATAACATCTCCAGTTTACAGATGACAAAGCTGAAGGGAGCACAGTTCAGCGATTTCTTCAAGCTGCATTAGCTGATCCCTGCTAACAGCAAGATTCAGCATTCAAGTCTATCTGGTTCTTTAAGACAAGTGAGCCTGTCTTCCTGCAAGACAACTAGCTTGTCCCCGAAGCAGTATCTAGACTCCGCTTTAAACAGGCATGAACTTAGGCATTTCGGGAACCCGTTTAAATCTGCCGTAGAGTTTCACATTCCTCAACACCAAGTCCCCCTCCCTTACACACACACACACACACATGCCTGTTGACACAAAGAGAGACTTACTGTGAAGAGGCCGCCACTGGTGAAGCAAACTCACCCACAGTGTTAGTTTAGGGGCTGTTGTGCTGAGACAGAGGAACAACTTCAGGGACTGTTGCTTTCTCAGAACACAGCCAGCCACAGACAGGATCACAGAGAAGCAGCAGCAGCAGCGGATGCCTGCGCGCAGCAAGTGCTGAGAAGCAGCAAGGGCCGCTCTTCTGGGAAGGAAGGGAGGGGGGACTGCCTTGCTCTTTGCATCTCAGTGGCAGTCAAACCCTCAACCGGAGCAAAATGCCTGAGGAAAGCAGCTCGGATCTCTCAGCAGAGCGCCCTAGACCGTTTCAGGGGGTTTCAGCACAGCAGGCAGCTGATCTTAAACTCAGCTGAGTGGCGGTTCCGTCGCGGTGCAGCTTCCCGGTGGCGGGGCGTGGAGACTCCACCTGGCCCGCACACACCTGACACTCGGGAGCTGGCCAAAGCCTTTAGGAGTGCAGCGGGTGGGGCCACCCTCCCAGTGTCGCCACAGAGCTGGTTTGAGATGTTTTGCAACACCAAAGGACCAGTTTCAGAAATGGAAAGTCGTCTCCTTTTGCTAGAAAGAGCGCTCTAGGTGAGAAACAAGTTACTTTGCAGGTGTTAAAGGTCCACTCGCCTCCTCTGTCTTCCCTGTCCCTTTTACTTCTTCACAGGAAAAGGAAAAAAAAAAAATCCTTAGCTTTGAGAGTGAGAGGAGAGGAGCCAGGAGGATGCTTACCCCAAATCCCAGCTCACCTCCCAGGAAGCTGGCTGTTTTTGAAATTCTCATACTGAAGTGTGGGAAACTGTCCCCTTTTAGAATGGACCGGGTAGTTAACATTCTGCAGAGAGTGTTAATTGGTCACCTGGCTGGCAGGAACTTTCACCCAAGGTTTTTGTGTCGGAAAACCACGTGGCCAAACTCAAAGAACTCATCAACCTGAGATTGTAATTCACCCTCTTCCTTTGGTTTGAAGTAGGCCATCCAATGCCAGTTCAAGACCCTGCTCTTCCAAGCTTTTCTCCCTATTTGTTGTTGTTCCTTCCTAAAAGCATTTTCAAACCCTGCTTTATAAGGCATTCTTGTTTTGACTGTGCAGTTTGTGCATTTTCTGAAGTCTAGGGTAGTCATACAATGATTGAATATCTAATAAGTGAAGCCAGACATGTTCGTCACCCCTCCCTCACAACCACCCCTAGCATCTCTCTCTCTCTCTCTCTCTCTCTCTCTCTCTCTCTCTCTCTCTCTCTCTCTCTCTCACACACACACACACACACACACACACACACACACACACACACTGATCACTGGTGCAATCCAGCTGAATGTGGCCCTGTTTTCCTGCCCTCTCTTTTGCTACTCAAATCAGATGTTGTGGTCACCATGGTGACACCACCCACCTGTTCTCCCTTTTTTATTTATAAAACTTAAAGTGGACTGTGTCTGTGATTTTTTTCTTTTAAAAGTGAAAACTGAAACAGTTCAATCAAACTTTCCTGACAAATGAAGTAATTTCATGTAAATATTTTATTTAAAATAATTCTAAATGTGTTCATTTATACATGATCTATCTGAAAAACATAACTGAAGATTAGACTCTGTCTAAATACTCAGGGACTAAAAATCCCAAGGGTTCTTGAAGGATAAAATAAGGTTTAGTTTCTACTAACCAAATGGTTGTAATGATGGGATCCATGGCTCTAGATACCTCTAAGGCTTTTCCTAGGGTGAGCAAACTATGCAAATAATTATGGACTTGGGGTTGTAGTACTTCTCTATATGTTTCTTTTATCACACACACAAAGATTCAGGATAAAAACAGACAAGAAAACCAAGCTCTCTTCTTTTGAAAAGTGGTTTGCTTTTCAGTGTCTTGCATTTCTACTGTAGATTTTAGCCATTGCTACCCCCACCCCCAACTCTCATTCTCTTTCCTTTCCTTCTCAAAAAGCCCTGCTCCTCTGCTCATGTTCACGTCTTCTTCATGTCTTCTTTTCTACTTGACCAAGCCTGGGGGGTAGGCTAACCACTGCAGCAAGAGCAACCACTTGTTAGAGGTTCTTTTCCCTGGTGTGCAGTTTGGACTCAAAATTTGGGTGGGTGACTGTAGGTATAGGAATTTATAGCTAGATCTTTAGTCCACTGATCAATATGATGGTGTCATGCCAGTATCTTGCTGTTCTTGTGATGGCCCTAAATATCAGTTTACAGGGACAACAAGTACTGGGACATCAATAGTACTGTATATATTAGCATACTAATTATGGTGGGTACTCATAGAGAGATAAAAGAAATGAGAAAAACATCACAGTGGGATTAGTGGTCAGCATTAGGTTGCTAGATAAGAAGTAGAGGAGGAAAGACATACAGTAAATGGTAGAAGTAAAGGAAAAAAGTTGGGAGGGGCAGGACATAGGAGTTTAAAGGTAAACTCAATGGGATGGGGAAAGATATGTACTGAAATAACACCATCTCAGGAGGTTGAGTCACACAGACTCTAAACTAGGGCAGCCTCTGTTCTTTCTTTTAAGAGAGGGAAAAGAAAGATGATAGGATATGGGGGAAAGGGGGCGTGAATAGTGGGGGACCCAGGTAACCAGCTGCAACAATCTTAGCTATTACATAAATAAGGAAAAGCTGTACACTGTGCAGGACAGTAAGAGCTGGACAGAGATTGGGACTGGGGGCATAGTGTCAGCTGCCTGCCTGACTCCCTTACCTCATAGGGTAGCCTGGTGGTGGCCAGAGTTTCCTTGCAATCTCAAACATCAAATAGCACCTGGGAACTGAGGTATGAAATCTGCCCCATATCCTCAAATGGTGAACCAGTGCTGGTGTGAAAATATGAGTGTCAATGGTGTGTGTGTGTGTGTGTATAAGTTTCTTTAAAGCAATGTTAACTCCAATCATAGTTCTAGATGCTGTGGGAACATGCTGAAAGGTGACACAAACAAACAGGGAGCAGAAAGTTATTGAATTCCTGCAGAAGGATGAAGGCTATACAATTACAGACCTATGGATTGATTTTCTCTGTTAAGCACAAGTTATTTGACCACCATTATGAAATCAGTTAGCTACAAGTAAGAGTTGATCTCTAGGGCAGGTCAGTTACTATAGACTGCATGTCAAGCTGACGTAAAAAGAAACACAGCAATCAAGAGCTTTTATTACAAAGTGCATTCTCTTGAGACATCCTGACAGCATTGCCCCCTTTAGCTCTTATAAACCACTAACGAACCCTGCAGATAAAAGCGCTCCCCTGACCACTCATGTATATATCACCTAAGACAGGCGTCTTGCTGCCTTCTAATCACTAACATGAATAGAAGGAAGAGCCACGGCCCCCTGTGGTGGTACGCATCTGTAATCCCAAGATTAGAGACTAAAGCGGAAGTTTGAGGTCATTCTTCATTAGCAAGAGCCAGACAGAGAAGAAAAGGGACAAGGAAGAGGAGGAGGAGAGAGGAGGAGGAGGAGGAGGAGGAGGAGGAGGAGGAGGAGGAGGAGGAGGAGGAGGAGGAGAAAGAAGAGAAAGAGAAGGAGCCGAAAGAAGAGGAGGAGGAATAAAACTCACAAAATAATTGTATTATCATTGCAAGTAACTTTAGTTAGTTCCATTACTTGAGTGAAGTACTTTTGTTTTTCTGGCTTGTGTGTATCAAGACTGAGTGTTTTCTCTGCTCACTGAGGTTGAGATTCTCCATTGTTTTAATGAAGTAACAACTGTAGCTCCTACTTTCAATTGAAATAGACCTATTTTCATAACCACTGCACAGATAATCTCAGACAACCCAATCAACAAGTCAATCTATCCCCTGGAGACAGATTTGGAGGGTGAGATGCAGGAGCCTCTGAACATGTAGAATGCTGCAGTAATTGTCAGATCTCAGTCACTATCTGGTAAAGGTCTTTTACCACCTTACAGGGTTAATGTGATTTACAGGAACTAGTTTACAGTAAGCCAAAGTGAGAACATTGGTCCTGTAACTGATGTGAATTCTGACAGCTGGAAGCCAGGATCACTCAGTGGCTTTTCTCCTTTCTTCTCAGCTGGTGGCTTCTTCCTCCCAGATGCCTTCAGGGTTTACTTGTAGATCTCCAAACTTCTTTGCTTCTTAATGGATTCTGAAATCTTTCAGAATCTACTATTAATTTAACTTAATTTTATGAGGCAGAGTCTCACTGTGTCTCCTTGGCTGGCCTGGAATTCCCAGAGATTGCTTGCTCTGCCTCTGGAGTGCTGCAATTAAAGGTGTGTGCTACCATGCCCAGCCCAGAATCTATTCTCTTTCATGCCAAATAGGATGAAAGAAATGGAAGAGGCATAGAGTAATGAGCTGTAAAATTTTTGCTCTGAATTAAAGCTTCAACCTGGGGAATATGGAGACTTGGTTTAATTCCTGTCTTTGCCAAATTCAGCTGCATAAGTTTAGCCAAGTCATTTTTTTTTTAAGTCTGTCAAGCTTTACAAGCTTTGAGGAGATCAAGCAAAAGGAAATGTTCGGCGAAGTATAAAGTTTAATATAAATGGCAAATATCACAGAACTATTGTATAGCTAAAGTGATACTGTAGACTGGAGGTTTTGGGAAAACAAATAGATATTAAAAGAACATGGAGTCTTTGATTAAGTCTACCCCAGTTATAGCAATCTAGATAAGAAAATTGAGCTTGAAACCTCAATTCTATATACGACGAAACATCTGATCCCATTGCTCATAGGTCCAGCATGCATCTCTGCTCCCTTAGCTCTTTCTGTTGTCCCTGTATTCATGCGGGCTCTCTTTCAATGTGTCTCCTTTCTGTTACTTTCCTTGCATTTAAACAGAATTTCCCCAAAATGCTCATTTTGTCTTGAATCCCCTCTGCTCCAATTCCTTACTGATTCCCTATTAACAACAGCACCATGCTCTGGTTCCCGGTGAAGAACAACACAAACTTAGAAACTTGATGTACAGAGATGATGACCTCTACTCTTACCATCTTCTTGGAAAACATAATGATGCCATACTGACAGCTTTTCCTTTGGTTAGCCACTTTGTTTATTCTTATAATACATATTCAAACACCACTACCTCTGAGAGTTCTTCTGAATTTCTAGCTCAAATTAAGCACCACCTTATGATTCCCACAGAATCCCCAGCAACATTTATCCCAGCACCCTGGGGTACTTTAGATTCTTCTTTGGCTGAAGGCACCACTAATATAACTCGGCCTAGCATTTTTGGCAGCTTGGATACAATAAACTCTGAAGAGACATTTCTGATTGTGCATAAGTATTTCATAGAAAAGTTTGAAATCAAATCATTTACTTTTCACAGGGAATTATTTTTATATGTATTTAAAATATGCTTAATAGTAACCAATGAGCAAACTGTTAAGGGTTATTGATTTGTCATTCAAATTAGTTCTTACTAGGCTTTATTGAGAACTTTTTTTGGCATGGTTCTGGAAAGTTAGGTGCCATATGGCATTTGGTTATATTGCCAAATGTTTTTTATTGAAAAATTTTAAATTTTATTATTATTATTCCTTGAACTCAAAACACTTACTAGTTAGCCAGATGTCCAATATCAGCTTCAGGTGACATTATACACCTGTTCTGGAAGGATTTCTTTTTTTCCCCTCAGAAGCAAAGTCTTTTGGAGATGTGACAGTTGTGGAAATTCTTAGAAAGACAGACTGTCAATCAGACTAAACTGGCAAGCAGCCTTATAGTTTCCAATGACTATATCAGACACATGATTGTTCTCTACAGACCTAACTGATTAATAAATAAAACAGGCTGAAAAACCTCAACAATGAAAATCAACTCTGTATGATTTATTACCTTTTTCATTGCATTTATTTTTGACAATGAGGCTTCTGTTTATTCTTTAACATATTTCTTCAATGAGTAAAATCCAAAAAGCATCTAAACTTGAGCAACACCTTTGTTTATTTCACAATATACAAAGAAGAGGCCACTATAAGGGCGACTCAGTGTACAGAGAAGTGATGTCACTATAACCAAGTGCTGGCTAAATACTTCTCTATGCATAGTGATGTCTGGTCTCTGAACATCTGTGTAGGACATGGTAATAAAATTTGAGAATATCTACATAAGCCAAGAGGCAAAAATAGCTTGTCTGCAAGCATCATTTTCTTAGGAGAAACAAAGTGTGTGCACACAATCTCCAATTCTCTAACTAAGTGATGGGCCACAATGTGAGACCCAAACAATCACATCTGCATGGATGGATGCCAATTAGTTCAGCAAAGCTGTGCTTCTGCACTAGAAGTTTAGAAGAGATGCTATAATGTGCTGGAAGATTCTTTACCTCCTAGATTCAGAATTGTAGGTTGTTAATGCAAGTGTTTAATCAGGTAAATTGTTATGGCATTATTTTTTACTATAATCCCATGGTTGCTCAAGGAACCATGAAGAAAGATGCATCTCAAGTATCAATATGTTCAGTTGCAAAGAACAAATATGTGTCATCAGGAAACTGTGTCGGTCTGAGTATGAAGGGTTCCCTGAAGCTTGATGACCAGGTGGTAGATCCAATCACTGAGAAGCAGCTGCACCCTGACATCTCTGACCTAATCAGTGGACTGTTCAGACCAATCAACTCTAACACACTGCATGAATTCCTGGTTTGGCTTTTTAAGGTCAATTACGTACCTTTCATGGGTAGCTGTTTTCATATGCAATTAAAAGATGCTGACTAACAACCAGCAAGTGAATTATTAAGGATTATTAAATTGTTACTTCAATTAGTGTCTTACTAGTGTCTAATGAGGATTTTAATTTGGCATTACAATGAAAGGTTATGTGCCATATGGTATTTGGTTATCTTGCCAAATTCGTTTATTGTTAGTATTTTTAATTTTTAATTTTATTATTATTATTCCCCAAACTCAAAACACTACCCAATTATCCAGATGGCCAAGATCAATTTTAGGTGACATTAGACACCTGTTCTGGAAGGCATTTTTTTCAGGTACCAAAGTCTTTTGGAGAGTTGGTGGCACTATTGGAAGACAATAGAAGCTTTTATAGGTGGGGCCCCATTGGAGGAAGTTGGTCACCACATTGGGAGAGTGTGGTCTTGGGGGCTATACTTGGTCTCTGCTGCTTCTCTGTCTCTCACCTCCTGTCTCCCATAAGGTGAGCCATTGGATTGCATCACATGCTCCTTATCCTTTACCTTGTTCAGGCCCAGAATCAACTGAGCTGAGCCACAATGAACTAAAAACTCTCAAAATCTGAGTCTAAATAATATTGTTCCCCTCAAATTGTTCAGATAGTTTGTAATAACAATGAGGATCTGAGTGATACATATAGGTTAGAAATGTAAGACCACTGGAATTGTATACTTGGCCCATTGTTCATTAATTCTACATAACTGGTAACAATAAAACAACAGAGGAATTAATAATTACATATGTGACTTAGTATGAATTTGATGTGGAGGTTTCAAGCAATATTTTGACTGATTCAATTAGCATTCAAGAGTTTGCTATGTACATTATTCAAATAAAGTCATTTTTCTATGTGTTTGCTATAAATGATTAGCAAATTCACAACAATGTTCACACTTATGAAGTTTATAGCATAATGGCCATTCATGTATACCAATAATGACTAGTTGTGTTGTAGAGGGCATACTGAAAGAGGAGCCTAGGTTTTCTGCCAAGAAGATGCATGCCTATCTCCCTACCCCTCTTTTTGCTCTGGAGACAGGAAACCGTTAAAATACCTAGGTTCAGCTTTTTAATTTCGAATCTTGCTTCAGCCTCCTAAACAGTCAGGAGTATAGGTTTGTAACACAATGTCTAGCTGAGTAGCTTTTAATGTACTCTTGCTTCTCTTGGTCTTATAGTCTGTCTTTGCCCATGTAACCTAATCTTTCAAAACCCAACTATCTTAAATCAGTAAGGCAGGATTTAGAAGTTTGTTCTTTCTGGAAACAGGGCTGTGAGGAATACCCCAGGCCAGATGCAGCCTGTGTGATGTGAATCCTAGGTTTTGTTCAACTTGCATGTGATGTAAATGTCTTCCGAAGAATCTAGATTTTCATATTTGTAGTTTTAGAGATATAGATATAATATAGGCTAGCATCCCCCCTCTCTAGGCAGGGTCTGTCCATCTAGCTCTATGTGGCCTTGAATTTACAAAGATACCCCTGCCTCCTGGGATTGCTGGGACTAAAGGCATACATGTTTAGCTTTTTTGTTTTTGAACAAACCCATAGATGAGGAAATTCTTTGCTGTAAATTCCCTTCCTTGTCCTCATTATTTTTTCTGTATTTTAGTGTCAGACACTTAGGTCTCTAAAAGGGTGTTTCTTGACTCATTTTTCTGGATTTATCCTTGTGAATCTCTTCCAGTTTTTCACTTGGTAGTACTGTCTTCAGTTGTCATTGCTGTGGTCATTGTCATCATTGCTCTCCTTCTCTGTCTTGCCTATAACTCATCTTTTCATTCTCTTTCTTCCTCTTCTTTTCATTTTCATTTTTGAGAAAGGTCTTAATTATGTTGTTCAGGATGGCCTTACATGTAATATTCCTGCCTCAGCTTCATGGGTGCTGGGATTGTAAAGATGTGCCACAATGCCTGGATTATCTTTCTTCTCTCCTATACTTCCATGTCTGCCCCCTTCCTGTTCTATGTTTGCTTTTCGTTAATTTTCGTTGACCTAGAAACTGGAGGGACTAAGAACATGATACAGGGTAGCTTGGGGTGAATAGTTCATTTGTTCATGATGATGGAAATTCCCTTCTTCCTGATTCTTCTCTGAGTAAAAACAAAAAAAATGTAGATCAAGTTCAGATTTCAAAGGTCTCTGTTTTTCAGAAGTTTCAAATGTACCATCACAAATTATATAGTACTGTTCTAACGATACCCAGCTACCATTACTGTGTTTAACGAAACCCACATTAGAAACTATTTACACTGATGGTGTAATTTTCTAAGTTAGAGTGCCTAGAGATGATAGGAAGTCAGCATACAGACAGAATTTTTTTTTCTAAATGTTACATTTCAAAGAGGGAAGACTTCTAACTAGAGAGTATTTTTCTAGAGATTCATACTAGAGACACATGCACGGGCATGTGCACATGAACACAAATGTATACTGCAGCATTTATGTGTAGGTCTTGCAGGAGTCATCTCTCCTTCCAGCCATGGGGTTTAGGGCTAAAACTCAAGTCATCAGGCTTCACACCAAATGGAACCATCTTGCTGGCCTTTACTAGCATTTTTTAAAATTTATTTATTTATTATATGTAAGTACACTGTAGCTGTTTTGGGACACTCCAGAAGAGGGCATCAGATCTCATTGCAGATGTTTGTGAGCCACCATGTGGTTGCTGGGATTTGAACTCAGGGCCTTCGGAAGAACAGTCAGTGCTCCTAACCACTGAGCCATCTCTCCAGCCCTAGCATTTTGTTTCTATGAAAGGTATTTGTCAAGGACATCCAATTAAGTTTGCTGTGCTTTGCTAGACAGACAAGCTGGGGACTCATTCAAATTTCATCCTAATTTCCTGTGCCTCAACAGCAGGAGGTACAGTCAGACTGGGAAGCTGTACTTTGCATTGAAGGGCATGAACTTCCACAGCATCAGCTATCATTAAAGTTGTCAATAGCTTACTCACCCCTACAAAATTTGCCTACCTCAACGGTTTGGAATCCACCTAAATGCCTCAAAATCATATCCTTATTACCAGATCCTGCCAAACATATTCCTTAAGCAGCTCTAAGCTCATCATTTTGCATCTAGCATCATCTATCACATGATCCATGAGAGCAGCCATATTGTTTTTATTCCTATCCATTTGCATTGCTACTAGGGTGTACTTTGAGCATGTAAATCCTACTCCAAATCCTTTAAAAGTTACTCAGTAGGGGTTGCAGTGACTCCCAAATTTCCAGGGATGGGTGCAGCTCAGGGACAACATGAAATGGGTTTCTTTTAAAAAACATAATATTTTATGTTCATGGGTGTGTTCCCTGCATGTTTGTCTGTTTGAGAGCATTAGAAGCTCTGGAACTAGAGTTAGAGTGACCACATGTGAACTTCCATGTGGTCATATCTATTTTAAGGATAAGCGACCAAAATCTAGTCAGTGGTGTTAGAAATTAGGATAGTGGTGTCCTGCCTGGAGAGCAGCAGAGGGAGAGAATCCCCGAGGCCATATTCACTGCCTGCCAGGGCAGAAAAGCATCACTAGGTACTGTATCACCCCCAGCTTAAGATCTCTGGGGGTGCAAACAACCAGAGGTCTGCCTACACCCAGGACCTAAAGCACACAGGTGGTTCATCTCCCAGCTGTTAGGTTGTGGGGCCTATGTCCTGCACAGAGAACAGCAGAGGGAGCAACTCCTTGTGGCCATCTTTGTGGCCAGCCAGGGCAGAAAAACATCACTAGGTACTGTATTATCCTGAGCTTAAGATCTCTGGGGGTGAAAATCTCCAGGGGTCTGCCTGCTCTCAGGACCTGAGCACATAGGCGGTTTTCTGCAAGCCGGTCGGTCATGGGGCCTGTGTCCTACGTGAGAATCAACAGAGGGAGTGACCCCCACACACACCATCTTTGCTCCATAACAGAGCAGTCTAAGAACATCTGGTTCACCTTGACAACCCAAGTATAACATTGCTTGAGGCAAGACTGAGCAGGGCTCCAAAGGCACAAAAGAGGAAGGCAGTATATCAGTAATCTGTGCCAGAGGAAAGCCAGTCATCCAGTGTCCCGGAAATAGCCCTAAAGGTCCACAGGAGGTAGAAGCACCAGCCAGTGACAATAAGACCATCTAACACCAGGGAGAACTAGATGGAAAAGGCAAGCATAGGAACATTACTAACAGAAACCAAGGCATTATGGCAGTATTTGAATCCAATTCTCCAACAATAGCAAGTCCTGGATACCCCAACACACAAGAAAAACAAGAGTTGGATTTAAAAGCACTGGTTAGGATGCTGTTAGAGGAACACATGAAGGACATAAATAAATCTCTTAAAGAAATCCAGGGGAAAAATGATCAAAAGCTAGAAGCCCTTACAAGGGAAACACAAAAATCACTTAAGGAAATTCAGGACAATATGGGTCAGAAGTTTGTATCCAATAAGGAGGAAATGCAAAAATCACTTTAAAAAATATGGGAGAACTTTGGTCAACAGGCAGAAGTCATGAAAGAGGAAACACAAAAATCTCTCAACGAATTACAGGAAAACACAAACAAGCAAATGACGGGGAACTGAGCAAAAACTTCCAGGATCTAAAAACAGAAGTAGAAACAACTAAGAAAGCACAAAGGGAGACAACTTTGGAGATAGAAAACCTTGGGAAGAAATCAGGGACTACAGATGCAAATATCAACAACAGAATACAAGAGATAGAAGAAAGAATCTCAGATGCTGAAGATACCATAGAAACCATGGACTCAACAGTCAAAGAAAATGCAAAATGCAAAGAGCTTGTAACCCAAAACATCCAGGAAATCTAGGACACAATGAGAAAGCCAAATCTAAGGATTATAGGCATTGACGAGAGTGAAGATTTACAACTTAAAGGGCCAGCAAATATCTTCAACAAAATTATGGAAGAAAACTTCCCTAACCTAAAGAGAGAGATGCCAATGAATATACAAGAAGCCTACAGAACTCCAAACGGACTGGACCAGAACAGAACTACCTCCTGTCACATAATAATCAAAACCCCAAATGTACTAAACAAAGAGAGAATACTTAGGGCAGTAAGAGAAAAAGGGCAAGTAACATATAAAGGAAGACCTATCAGAATTATACCAGACTTCTCACCAAAGACCATGAAAGCTAGAAGATCCTGGGCCGAGCTCATGCAGACTCTAAGAGAACACAAATGCCAGCCGAGACTACTATACCCAGCAAAACTCTCAATCACTATAGATGGAGAAACCAAGATATTCCATGACAAAACCAAATTTACACAATATCTTTCCACAAACCCAGCCCTACAAAGGATAATGGGGGAAAACGCCATTACAATGAGGGAAACTATACCCTGGAAAAAGCAGGATATTAAGCTTCTTTCATCAAACCCAAAAGAAGATAACCACACAAGTATAAAATTAACATCAAAAATGATAGGAAGCAATGACCACTACTCCTTAATATCTCTTAACATCAATGGACTCAATTCCCCAATAAAAAGACACAGACTAACAGACTAGTTACATAAACAGGACCCTACATTTTGCTGCATACAGGAAACACACCTCAGTGTCAAAGACAAAAACCACCTTAGAGTAAAAGGCTGGAAGACAATTCTACAAGCAAATGCTCTCAGGAAACAAGCCAGAGTTGCCATTCTAATATCAGATAAAATTGACTTTCAACCTAATGTCATCAAAAGAGACATGGAAGGTCACTTCTTGTTGTTCAAAGGAAAAATCCAACAAGAAGAACTCTCAATCCTGAACATCTGTGCTCCAAATACAAGGGCACCTTCATTTATAAAAGAAACTTTACTAAAGCTCAAAGCACACACTGCACCTAACACAATAATTGTGGATGACTTCAACACTCCACTCTCATCAATGGACCGATCAGGGAAACAGAAACTAAACAGGGAGACAGTGAAACTAATTGAAGCTTTGGACCAATTGGATTTAACAGATATATATAGAACTTTTCATCCCAAAGCAAAAGAATATACCTTTTTCTCAGCACGTTATGGTACCTTCTCCAAAATCGATCATATAGTTGGTCACAAGAAATAATCCCATGCCTCCTATCAGATCACTATGTAGTAAAAGTGGTATTTAATAAAAATAAAAACAACAAAAAGCCCACATACACATGGAAACTGAACAATACTCTACTCAATGATACCTTAGTCAAGGAAGAAATAAATAAAGAAATCAAAGATTTTTTAGAATTTAATGAAAATGAAGGCACAACATACACAAATCTATGGGACACATTTAATGAAAATGAAGGCACAACATACACAAATCTATGGGACACAATGAAAGCAGTGCTAAGGAAAACTCATAGCTTTGAGTGCCTCCAAAAAGAAATTGGAGAGAGCATACACTAGAAACTTAATGGAACAACTGAAAGC
The DNA here is from genome assembly GCF_947179515.1 of Apodemus sylvaticus. NCBI lineage: Eukaryota > Metazoa > Chordata > Mammalia > Rodentia > Muridae > Apodemus > Apodemus sylvaticus. Next base: position 114,073,820 of record NC_067472.1, read on the forward strand.
CCTGGAACAAAAAGAAGCTAATTCACCCAGGAGGAGGAGAAGACAGGAAATCATCAAACTCAGGGCTGAAATCAATCAAGTAGAAACCAAGAGAACCATACAAAGGATCAACAAAAACCAGGAGCTGGTTCTTCAAAAAAAATCAACAAGATAGATAAACCCTTAGCCAGACTAACGAAAGGGCACAGAGAAAGTATCCAAATTAACAAAATTAGAAATGAAAAGGGAGATATTACAATAGAAACTGAGGAAATTCAAAAAATCATCAGATCCTACTACAAAAGCCTGTACTCAACACAACTGGAGAATCTGGAGGAAATGGACAATTTCCTTGACAGATACCAATTACCAAAATTAAACCAGGATCAAATAGATCATCTAAACAGATGCATAATCCCTAAAGAAATAGAAGGGGTCATAGATAGCCTTCCGACCAAAAAAAGCACAGGACCAGATGGTTTCAGTGCAGAATTCTATCAGACCTTCAAAGAAGACTTAACACCAATACTCTTCAAACTATTCCACCAAATAGAAACAGAAGGAACACTACCCAAATCCTTCTATGAAGCCACAATTACACTGATACCAAAACCACACAAAGATCCAACTAAGAAAGAATTTCAGGCCAATTTCCCTTATGAATATAGATGCAAAAATACTCAATAAAATTCTTGCCCACTGAATCCAAGAACACATCAAAACGATCATCTACCATAATCAAGTAGGCTTCATCCCAGGGATGCAGGGATGGTTCAATATAAGGAAATCCATAAATGCTATCCACTACATAAACAAACTCAAAGAAAAAAAAACACATGATCATTTCATTAAATGCTGAAAAAGCATTTGACAAAATTCAGCATCCTTTCATGCTAAAAGTCTTGGAAAGGACAGGAATTCAAGGCCCATATCTAAACATAGTAAAAGCAATATACAGCAAACTGGTAGCCAACATCAAACTAAATGGAGAGAAACTTGAAGCAATCCCACTAAAATCAGGGACTAGACAAGGCTGCCCCCTCTCTCCATATCTTTTCAATATAGTTCTTGAAGTCCTAGCTAGAGCAATTAGACAACATAAGGAGGTCAAAGGGATACAATTTGGAAACAAAGAAGTCAAACTATCACTATTTGCAGATGATATGATAGTATACTTAAGTGACCCTAAAAACTCTACTAGAGAACTCCTACAGCAGATAAACAACTTCAGCAAAGTGGCTGGCTACAAAATCAACGCAAGCAAATCAGCCTTTATATACTCAAAGGATAAGCAGACTGAGAAAGAAATTAGGGAAATGACCCCCTTCACAATAGCTATAAGCAGCATAAAGTATCTTGGGGTGACTCTAACCAAACAAGTGAAAGACCTATATGACAAGAACCTCAGATCTCTGAAGAAGGAAATTGAAGAATATCTCAGAAAATGGAAAAATCTTCCATGCTCGTGTATTGGCAGGATTAATATAGTTAAAATGGCCATATTGCCAAAGGCAATCTACAGATTCAATGCTATCCCCATCAAAATCCCAACCCAGTTCTTCATAGAACTAGAAAGAGCAATTCTCAAATTCATCTGGAATAACAAAAAACCCCAGAAAGCTAAAACTATTCTCAACAGTAAAAGAACTTCAGGGGGATTCAGTATCCCAGACCTCAAACTTTACTACAGAGCAATAATGATAAAAACTGCATGGTATTGGTACAATGTCAGGCAAGTGAATCAATGGAAAAGGATTGAAGACCCAGAAATGAACCCACACACCTATGGTCACTTGATCTTCGACAAAGGAGCTGAAAGCATCCAGTGGAAAAAAGATAGTCTTTTCAACAAATGGTGCTGGTTCAATTGGAGGTCAGCATGCAGAAGAATGTGAATTGATCCATTCTTATCTCCTTTTACTAAGCTCAACTCCAAATGGATCAAGGTCCTCCACATAAAACCTGACACATTGAAACTAATAGAAAAGAAACTGGGGAAGACCCTGGGTATAGGGAAAACGTTCCTGAATAGAACACCAATAGCTTATGCTCTAAGATCAAGAACTGACAAATGGGACCTCATAAAACTACAAAGTTTCTGTAAGGCAAAGGACACTGTCAAAAGGACAAAACATCAACCAACAGATTGGGAAATGATCTCCACTAACCCTAAATCTGACAGAGGGCTAATATCTAATATATACAAAGAACTCAAGAAGGTAGAACCTAGAGAACCAAATAACCCTATTAAAAAGTGGGGTACCCAGCTAAACAAAGAATTTTCACATGAAGAACTTCAGAGGGCTGAGAAACACCTTAAGAATGTTCAAGATCATTAATCATTAGGGAAATGCAACTCAAAACAACCCTGAGATTTCACCTCACACCAGTCAGAATGGCTAAGGTCAAAAACTCAGGAGACAGCAGGTGCTTGCGAGGATGTGGAGAAAGACTCCTCCACTGCTGGTGGGATTGTAAGATGGTGCAACCACTTTGGAAATCAGTCTGGAGGTTCCTCAGAAAACTGAGCATGGCATTTCCGGAGGACCTTGCTATACCACTCCTGGGCATATACCCAGAGGATTCCCCAGCATGCAATAAGGACACATGCTCCACTATGTTCATAGCAGCCCTATTTGTAGTAGCCAGAAGCTGGAAAAAACCCTGGTGTCTCTCAACGGAGGAATGGATACAAAAAATGTGGTATATTTACACAATGGAGTACTATTCAGCCATTAGAAACAATGAATTCATGAAATTCTTAGTCAAATGGATGGAGCTAGAGAACATCATACTAAGTGGGGTAACCTAGTCTCAAAAGATCAATCATGGTATGCACTAACTGATAAGTGGATATTAACCTAGAAACTTGGAATACCCAAGAAATAATCCACATATTAAATGATGTCCTAAAAGAACAGAGGAGTGGCCCCTGGTTCTGGAAAGTCTCAGTGCAACAGTATAAGGGAATACCAGAACAGGGAAGTAGGAAGGAGTAGATGGAGGAACAGGGGGAGAGAAGAGGGCTTATGGGACTTGTGGGGAGTGGGGACCCAGAAAAGGGGAAATCATTTGAAATATAAATAAAGAATACATCAAATAAAAAAAAAATCCAAAAAAAAAGAAAGAAATTAGGATAGTGTTGACCTGTGGCAAAAAGATTGGCTGGGTAGAGATAATGCAGAGATAATGCAGTAGGTGCTTTTCTAGCTATATGAGTACTGAATACTTGGATATCATTTTTATGTAATTACATTAGCTATATAATTTAGATTTATACACTATTCTGCCTATGTGCTACATTTATTACATTTGATAAAAACTGGAAAATCAAATATACTTTCTCTGTTCTTCATATCACAAATAATACATTGATGATGAGAAAGTGACAACTGTGTGGAGAGAGAGGAGAGAGAGAGAGAGAAGAGAGAAGAGACAGACAGCGAGACAGAAAATGGGGCAGAATTTTTATATTGTCAAGTAGTCTTTTAATGAGGAATTTAGGTGGATTTTAAGTTATTACTGAAACACTTGGCCAGATGTAGTGGCACACCCTTGTAATCATAGAGCCAGAGGGGCTAAAGCAGGAGGATTACAAGTTTGAAAACAATGTAAACTATACAGCAAGGCCTTGTCTAAAAATAATAATATTAATAGTCATTATCATCGTCAATCCTCTATGAAAACTTGGCTTATATACTTTATGGCATAGTGACATGAGTGAATCTTAATTTTAGATAATATGGCAACAGTTACTGATACTGGTCACTTGCATGTATTAAGTACTTTTCCTTCAAAATGATCTTCAAGTATTAATGTACTTTATTCTCACAGTGATCTACAACGTAGCTTTCATTATATTTTGATACAAAGAACATGTTCAAGTTATGCACCTAGAAATGGTTAGCATCCAGATAGTGTTATATATACAATAACAAGTACATACATATGGGAAGTGCTCAAAGTTTACTCACCAATTTGAAAAAGTTTCAGGAGTTAAGAAGAAAACTCCACTACTTGCCATAACTTGGCCCCCTGATACTGTTGAGCCTCAATAATCTTAGTTTAACTTCCTTGTAGTTGTGGGGCTTGCATCTGGGATCATTTCAGCAATGTTCCTTAGAGAAGGCCTTGCCTTTCTCCACCTATCATGCAAACTCACATTCACCATGGGCATCTCAGGACAAGTTCTTCCTTCCCTTCTATCTCCAGACACTCCAGCCAGGTGAGCTCAGCTCTGTTCTCTGAACCACACTGCTTTTTGGAGGCTTAGAACAGTATTATCTCCCAGAACGGAGGTAAACAAACAAACCTCTGCCTCTGTCTCATACTTGAAAACAGTAGAAAAAACACAAATATTTTCTGAATGAAGTAGGGAAATAGTGTATTCTGGGATAGATTTTAGCTACTTTTACTATGCAAACTGGTGTGCACACACACACCCATACATGGGCACAGGTACACACAGTGTATAACAAGTAAGATGATAGACATGTTAGTTTAATTACTTATAATGATCATTTAATATCAAAATATGTTGTGTACTTTAAACATAAATGACCTAAAGAATATTTAAATGAAATACAGAATATTTTGATGAAAAAAACTTTAGGGCAAAACAACATTTTAGAAGAGAGAGTTTAATTTTCACATCTAAGATTCTGTCATTTGCTTTAGCGGAAAGGGCTGTTACCAAGTGGAGCGCGTACCCTATGCTCCAAGGGCTCTATAAATCTCCTGTGTTGCTTTTCACGACCATGCATTTTAGGCTCTTTATTTCCTCCTTTGATAAAAACTTCCTCTGGGTTCCTTGTGGTTTATTTTCTGTGTGGCCTTCCTGAAGCCACAGATGAATAGCTGTTACTAGATGAATAGTACATCAACTTATCCTGAAATATCTTTCATCCTGGCCCTAAGACTAAGCTGTCTATATTATGATTTTTATAGAAAACTTAGATGTAATATTTCTTTCTCTTGGAGGGTCAATCCCCTTCATGTCTCATTAGACCATTAAATTAAGATTTAACATATCTTTATTCCACTGCTCACTCAGAAATTAGAAGAAACTAAATGTATCCCCATTAATGCCTTTCAAATGTTGAATAATATAGTAGAAAATATAAGACAGGAATACATCATATTGTGGGTCTCTACAGCCATTAGATTAATGTTAGTCAATAATTATATCTTTGAATATTCTAATAATTGTTATAAAGGAATAGATCCTGGGGAAGCAGAATGGAGGTTGATGGAAGGAGAGGGAAGAGGAGAGAGAATGATGAGAAGGAAGTCTGCAAAACCATAAAGAATCATAATTTATTTACCTAAAATTCATGCAATACATACCAGCATATATGTATATATTATATCTCTATATATATTTAAATAAGGGATCATTCAAAATTTATTTATTTGTTCTTATTTTATGTACATTAGTGTTTGGCTTACATGTATGTCTGTGTGAGGGTGTTGGATCCTGTGGAACTGGAGTTAGAGACAGTTGTAAGCTGCTATGTGGTTGCTGGGAATTGAACTCAGGTCCTCATGAAAGAGCAGCCAGTGCTCTTAACCACTGAGTCACTTCAACAGCCCCTATATATATTTTTTAATGAATTTCTCTGACTTGGGCTGCTCCCTCCAGGAACCATAAACAAACAACAACTCCATTACACCCATAAGAAATCTCCTTTTGAGCTGTTGGTCAGAGAAGTCCAAGAAGTCACAAACCAGAACAGACTGTTGCAACTGCTCTTTGTTTCCCCTCAGAGGCTGAAGGTAAGTGCCTACTGCTGAAGATATAGTGTCTTTTGGACATAAGACTTGGAAGATGTGAGCTGGATCTGACTTGAAGGCCTCCTCCCTTAGGACTTGATTCCATAGTACCAAAAAATGCAATTAAAGCTTCCAAGGAAGGAAGCAACCAACAGTCCACACAACTGCATAAGACTCAGTGATGACCAGCATAGCACAATTACCCTAAGGATGTGACAGTTCAGTGGTTCTCAACCTGTGGGTCACAACAATCGCCTAGGGTTTGGGGATATATGCATTAAACCATTCCTTCACAGAGGTCACCTAAGACCATCAGAAAACACAGATATTTCTATTACAATTCATTACAATAGTAAAATTATAGCTATGAAGTAGCAACAAAAATATGTTTATGGCTGAGGGTCACCACAATTTAAGGAACTGCATTAAAGGGTTTCAGCATGTCGGAGGTTGAGAAGCACCACCACAGTGGCACTTACATTTTGGGAGTAGCTAACAGCTCTTTAACTGGGCTTAAGGTGTCCTCCACAGGAGGATGTTTCAAGCTTGAGGAATTTCCCCAGAATCTTGTCTGACATTCTCCACCTCCAAGTTCTTAACTCTTACTCTTTTCTGAAATTAGTTATTACTTCTCACTTGCCCTGCCATTCACAAGTAGCACTTTTATGAGTGTATATGGTGTATAAAAAACAAAGGTGTGGCAGAGTTGAAGGTCAAGCAAAGGGCATACATAAAATATCAGCATATACGTGCTCAGTAGACTAAGGAAGATTGTGAGATGTGGATTGCATTGTTGATAGTGAATTTGATAAGAATCTTGGAATATATGTGCTCTTTGTATGCATTTAATTAAATTAAATACATTACAGGGTCTTTTAATTTTCCTTAAAACAAAACAAAACAAATTTTTGTTTCATTATATAGCACCTCAAACTTGTCATCCTTCTGTCTCAGTCTCTCAAATACTGGTATTACAGGTGTGTTCAATCACAGTCAACTTGTATCTTTGTTTTATTTTTCCTGCTAAATATAGAATTCTATAGATCACTTTCTGCTAAATTTATAAATTTCCACTCTTCTATAATCAATGAATATCTGCTCATTACATTATTTCTATTAACAAACCCCATGTAATGGTTTGATTGAGAATGGGCCAATAGGCTGACATATGTAAATTCTTGGTCACAAGTTGGAACTGTTTGGGAAAGATTATAAAGAACAGTCTTTTTGGAGGCTTTGACGTTTCAAAAGCCCACACCAGGCCCAGTGTTTCTCTCTTTCTGCCTGCTGCCTATGGATCAGAATTTAAAGCTCTCAGCTACTACCTCCAACACCATGCCTGTTTACCTACATTTTGCCATGATGATCACAGACTGCTCCTCTAAAAGTGTAAGCAAGCTCATAATTAAATCTTTTCTTTTGCAAGAGTTGCTTTGGTTATGGTATCTCTATACAACAATAGAACTGTAATTACAACCCACTAGAACTTGCATTACAAAATATGAATTAATCATTTGTGTTGTAACTTGGCAATGTGCAAAGTCCTAAGAAGGATCATGATCAACATGAACTATAAAAGAAGTGTTCTACCATAATGAAATTCTGTAATTGCTAACAGTTCTCTTGCATTCACTAGGTGGCAAATCCATATTCATTTATGAATTTATACCTGGTTCAATTTGCTATTGAAGATGAGGGTGATATGCTGTTACAAGTATGTGATACAAATATAATAATCTAATTTATCTTAGCCATATTCACCTCAGAGCTTTGCAATAATATTTTCATTTAGTTTTCTGGGAATATTTTTTTTTTCTTAGAGCAGCAATGTGCCATGTTGGCTACCTTTTCCATCTGCTTAGATGATATATATTTTGTAAATAGTTTTATGATTTTTCAGTTATGAGACAGTAGAGAAGTGTTAGATATTACATAAAAGGCAAAATATCAGCCATTACATAAATTGTATGTAGAGGAAGTAGGTATCTCTTCATTATTTAAATCTGCCTTATTTAAATTCTGTCCTCTGCTTACATAGTATATGACCATAAACAGGCTAGTTTAGTTTCCCACTTCATCAGTTTTCTCACCTATGACCTGGAAATAAAAATAGCATCTACCTCTTAGGAATGTTCTTGTGACTGTGAGAGTAGAAATAGGCAGAATATGTGGAAACCATTGGTGTTTAATAATAAAGTTTTGCTGAATTTATTGTAATCCACTTGTTCATCTATGGAATTGCCTGACTACCATGAAATGAAACACTATGCTTTCTGGGCTCTCTGGGAAATGTAATTCACGATGCAGATTAGGTTTGCACATGTAGATGCTATTTTACTCTATCTAGAAAGCTAAAGTGAGAAACAGAATGTCTTCTTTTCCCTTTCTGCTGTTAATAAATAGAATGAATTTACTCATTATCAGAGTTGAATGTTAAGAGGCAATGTAGTTATTGAGGAGGATAAAAAAACTGCCTTCAAACCTCTTTCCCCTTATATGTAGATTTAAGTATGATGTTGTTATGCATTTTTCAAGGGTGCATTATTTTCTTTGATCCAGTGTCAAGTTCTTAACACCCACTCGTTCAGTGCTTTGGTGAAATTACATTTAGTTCCCTGAATTACATTTTCCCCATCAAACTACAATAAAAATGGTTTCTGTTTCAAACTAGCACTCTGAATGAATCACATAGCAACCTGTGGTCCCACGCACCAACACATAGGAGAAGTACAAGCCCAGTACTGTGCTATAATGAATCTAACTTGTGAGGTATCACATTTAGCAAATATATTAACTCACTTCCTATGTTCAGTGCAGAAGTCAATGTCATCTCTACTTGGTATCAAAAGAAATCATAAAACACACATTCTCTCTCATATGCATACACTATATATATATATTTTTTTCCTAGTTACTTTCACACAACACAGAGTAATTTGACAGTATAGACTGAATTCAGGTAGTGTAATACTGATGCATAGAAAGTTACCTTTAGAAGTTTAGAAATCTTAAAATAAGGCTTCCTGTTTCTGATCCACTACTACGTTTTATTTAGTAGCTAGAAATGCCAACAGAGAAGATGCCCTGTGCATGTTTATGACTCATTCCCTTTGGGACTCTGGGACACCTGTTTGGCACCAAGGCTTGGTATAAACAAAGCTTTCAACCAGTTGTTTATTCCACCTCACAGCAGGCAAAACTCTGCTAAGTCAGCTGCCCAGACCTGCCCTGTAGCTATCAGATTTCATTATGAGGTAAAATGATTAATTTCCAGAGGAAATTATGGCGAAGGAAAACTAATTAATTTCCTATGCTTAGGATTTAATCCATGCTGGCTTCACACCAGCGGTTGCACATACCTGTTGTTCAAAATTAGTAGGAGCAGCTGGCAATACTGACCTTGGCTCCCAAACTCTGACTGCACTTCTCTATTTCCTGCACTTCTTGATCAACTGGTCTCCTAATCCTGAGGCTATTTCCAGTGTTTAATATATACATATGTACTCGGTGCTTGTGAGGCACACCGAAGGATAAAAGCCCAGTCAAGCACCAACAAAGCAAGTTTAATTGATTATTGTCTTTTCTTGGCAAGAACTGCATAAATTTTGAAAATGAAACTTAAATCTACACAATACTATATTTGACAATTAATATTAATTGTCAGCTTTGCAGTATCTAGAGACTCCTGGGAGATGGGCCCCTAGGAATGCCTGTAGACATTTTCTTGAGTACATGATTGCATGCTGCTGGGAAGACCCATCCGATATGAGCGGCAGCATTCCCTAGCTGGAGTATAAATGGAGAAAAAGAATTGAGCAGCAGCATTCATTCTTCATTGTCTTTCCCGACTTGGATACACTGTGATGAGCTGTGTCAGCGCCTGACTGTCTTGACCTCCCTGCCGTGATGGACTGTACCCTTTAGCTGTGAGCCAGAAGAAACTTTTCTCTGGTTTTTGTCACATGTCTCTGAACAAAATTAACAAACCTATATACAGAGTTACTTTCTCTTATTCTAGCATAACAGTCTTACCATGTAGCCCTGGCTGTCTTAGAACCCACTATGTAGTCTAAATTGACCTCAAACTCACTCTGCCTGCTTCCAGGCCCTGTTATATCTTTCAAGATCTTAACTCCCTATGAACAATTTCCTCATTTTGTTTTTCATCTCTCTGTCCTAACTCCTTCCCCTCTACATTCTACTTAAGTATTTATACTTTACAGAGATATAGCCCATCCTTGCTATTCATTCTCTTTTCAAGCAACTCCTAAGAATCTTATATTTTAAAACCTGGGTCAGGAGATATATCACTAATATACACAGAAAACTAGACTTCTGTATTCATCTTGACCATTTGACTAAAGAAACAACAAACATAATTCTAGAGCATCTGGATGACTGCTCTCCAATCAAGCAATCAAGAGACTTCTGAGTCTTTCACCTTCATAGACATGAATATTGATACTGAAAGGTGTTGCTTTAGTTGCTATTAACCAAGGAGGGAATGGGGCTAGACATGTTCTAAGTGAAATACTTTCTTTGGGCACTAAGAAAAAGTGGAGCCAGGCAGTGGTGGTGCACACCTTTAATTCCAGCTCTTAGGAGGCAGAGGCAGGTGGATTTCTGAGTTGAGGTCAGCCTGGTCTACAGTGAGTTACAGGACAGCCAGGGCTACACAGAGAAACCCTGTCTCAAAAAAAGAAAGAAAGAAAGAAAAGAAAGAAAGAAAGAAAGAAAGGAAGGAAGGAAGGAAGGAAGAAAGAAAGAAAGAAAGAAAGAAAGAAAGAAAGAAAGAAAGAAAGAAAGAAAGAAAGAAAGAAAAGTGGAAAAGTAGTAGGGGGCCTGAGTCAGAACTGGCACATGGTAAGAGGGACACTCTATATGTAAATAGCCAGTATGGTATTACAAGCTGAGAAGAGAAATTTAGTTTTGGTCAAATTAACATTGATTATAACATTAAATTACTGTACCTTTTAAAAAGAGATTTATTCATTTTATGGTGTTTTGCCTGCATATTTGCATGTTTATCACATGTGTGCTTGGTTCCCACAGAAGTTGGAAAAGGGTATTGGATTACCTAAAACTGGAGTTAAAGATGGCTGTGAATCTCCATGTGGGGACTGGAAATTGAACCCAGATCCTCTGCAAGAGCAACAAGTGCTCTTAACTATTGAGCCATCTTTCCATTCCTAACCTTGAAACTCTTAGCTTAACTTGCTTTATTTATTTTTGTTTGATTAAGAGGTATACATTGTCTATATGATTGTGTATGAGTATGGATCACTGAAAATTATTTTATGTCTAGATACATTTGCATAATATAAATAATCAGGATAGCAAATTACTCCATACCCAAGTGGCACAGGGAGGTAGCTAACCACCCAGGAATGAGAAGAGGCCTGAAAGCACAGGAAGGACCACCCCTGCTGCTGGGGGGAAGCAGCCGGAAACCCTGAGGACACAAGAGCCTAGGAGTAGCCTGGGACAGAAGTCTTCTCATTTCTGTCTGCACCCAGAGCTGATCGGGGCCACAGAGCTACATACACAAATACAACCACAAGAGAGCAGGTCTCGCAGGAGTACCTACATACCTGAGTACACAGAGAGAACAGGTCTCCCAGGAGCACAGATACAGAAGCTTGCATGACAGATAAGTCACAGTCAGAGACAGCAACACCAGCTAACACCAGAGATAACCAGATAGCAAAAGGCAAATGCGAGAACATTACCAATAAAAACCAAGGCAACATGGCACCATCTGAACCAAGTTCTTCCACAAGAGCAAGTCCTGGATATGCCAACACACTGAAAAAGCAAGATCTGGATTGAAAATCATATCTCATGCTGATAGAGGATTTCAAGAAGAACATAAATAACTCCATTAAAGAAATACAGGAGAACATGAATCGACAAGTAGAAGCCCTTAAAAAGGAAACACAAAAATCCCTCAAAGAATTACAGGAAAACACAAATAAGTGAAGGAACTGAACAAAACCATCTAGGATCTAAAAACAGAAGTAGAAACAACAAAGAAATCACAAAGGGAGAGAACCCTAGAGATAGAAAACCTTGAAAAGAAATCAGGAGTCATAGATGTAAACATCAACAACAGAATATAAGAGATAAAAGAAAGAATCTCAGGTCCTGAAGATAGCATTGAAAGCATTGACTCAACAATCAAAGAAAAGGCAAAATGCAAAAAGTGTATAACCTAAAACATCCAGGAAATATAGGACACAATGAGAAGACCAAACCCAAGGATTATAGGTATAGAAGAGAGTAAAGAATTACAACTTAAAGGAGTAGTAAATACCTTCAACAAAATTATAGAGGAAAACTTCCCTAACCTAAAGAGAGAGATGCTTATGAACATACAAGAAGCCTACAGAACTCCAAAGATACTGGACCAGAACAGAAATACCTCCCATCACATAATAATCAAAACACCAAATGTACTAAACAAAGAAAGAATATTAAAAGCAGTAAGGGGAAAAAGCCAAATAACATATAAAGGAAGACCTATCAGAATTGCACCAATCAAGAGACAGAGAGAGAGAGAGAGAGAGAGAGAGAGGGAAGGAGAGGGAGAGGGAGAGGGAGAGGGAGAGGGAGAGGGAGAGGGAGAGGGAGAGGGAGAGGGAGAGGGAGAGGGAGAGGGAGAGGGAGAGGGAGAGGGAGAGGGAGAGGGAGAGGAGAGAGAGAGAGAGAGAGAGAGAGAGAGAGAGAGAGAGAGAGAGAGAGAGAGAGAGAGAGAGAGAAGGAGAGAGAAACAAAAAGCCTACACAAAGTTATTATTGTGGTCAGATGAGAGTCAAATATTGAGTATATCCAAAAGGCCAATAGCCCCAGAAGGGATTCAACTATACTTGAGCCCCAAGGGTTATGGACACATATATATAAAGAAAAGTATAATGTGCAATGACTCAGGATAACACTTGTCTAACATTTAGACATTGAATCACCTTCCATTTCCTTATATATTACTATGTAAGGGAATGTTATCTTTTATGTACATGATTTATATTGGAGCTAACAAAGGAGAAAGTGGAGCTGTAGCACAGTTTGCAAAGTGCTTCCAGTCATTCATGAAATCTAGCATTCATTCCTCAGCACTGCAGCATTTAATGAACCAAGGATGGTGGTGAATAACCCTGGAGGTGGGGCAAGAAGGTGAAAAGTTCAAGGTCGTCTTCAGCTATGTATGAGTTCAAGATCAACCTGGACTACACGAACTGAGTTCCTTTCTCTACTTCCAAAGCAAAATAATACAAAACAAAAACAGCCCAAGTTCAGAAGTAGCCATTTTATAGGCTCCATTTCAATCAAAATAAAGACTTCAAAGATCAGGTTCATTTCTCTAAAACATTTATCACTCTTGATTTTCTGTTAAAAATTCTCTATCCATTTTGATTAACTATGTCAATTTTGGCTGGCTCTCGGGCAGATGGCTGTGTGCAGGGCAATACTGACATGGCCTCTGATGTATTGATTACCAAAGTGTATCAACTCTCCCAGATCTGGTATACCCAGGTCCATTTGTCATTCCCACCCTATGCTGTCTTTGAGTTTAAGCATTAACTTGGAGACACAAGCATCTCTAAAGAAGGATCTGAAATCCTTTGAAGAATTGTAATAAGCTTTTGGGTTCATATCTGGCTATACACAGGAAGGTAACACCATTTTCCTAGAAATGTGAATAAAGGGACATTTGCTGGAAGAAATGATCAGATATTTTCAAATACTCTATAACAGGTGTTATAAATAATGAATTTCATTCTAAAGAGAGACTGGGTATGAAGGATAACCTGATCTGATGAAATAATTTTCTTTGCTTCCTCCTAAGAACTTATTGTTATTAATAACAGTGAGTGCCCTGCTTCCAGCCACCTGTGATGCTGTATAAACGTAATTTATCAAGCTCAGATCTAGCTCTGTTTATATGCTTTTATTGTCCCAGAGAGGAACTTGTGAGTATTAAAGAAAAATCATGGACAAGTTCAAAAGACATCACCAGAAATAGTTCCCAAGATTGTCTTTGCTCTGGTCCTTAATTAAAGTAAAAATATCTTAAAGTACAAAGAAGCAGCCACGTTTGTCTAATGCAGCTTACAGGTACTTGGACATAAGGGTAAAAGCCATTTAAAAAGGAAGAATATTCCAGGGGGTGGTAGCTCATGCCTTTAATCCCACCACTCATGAGGCAGGCACAGGCAAATCTCTTGAGTTCTGAGTTCACAGCCAGCCTGGTCTACATAATGAGTTCCAGGACAGTCAGGGTTAGACAGAGAAACCCTATCTCAAAAAACTATACACATATAGGAATGCAACTTTGCGTTTTTCCTATGAGAAAATCCTGTGGTTGGATTTGACAAGTACATACCAGACTATTATCAAATATGTGATGACTTTCTTTAATACTACTAGTACTATGTTATTTAGTACCATCAGGAAACACAATCTTCTAGTTAATCCAATATTTAGGTGAATAAGAATTATTAAGCAGAATAATATGACTTTATGGTTAGACTTTCAAAATAGCTATTTGACAGACTTCATTACTTAAACAATGTTTTTTTTTTTATCGTGTGTATGTATGTGAGCAGGTTATACATCAACCATGATTATGTATAGAGGTTAGAGAGTAATTTTGGGGAGTAAATTCTTTCCTAACACACTGTGGGATCTAGGAATCAAACTTCGCTTATCAGCCTACACACAAACACTTCTACTTAACAGAATAGCTTCTTTACTGTTACTCTTAGCTCTCAAGTGCCATCGGAACAAGTGAAGGAAGCGTTACTCAGGCCATTTGGATAACCACCTCTCTCCTTCCATCTGCTCCCCCTATAGAGCTTTCAAATGGTTTTTCACAAGGATGAATGGCTCCATAAATACTCTCTTCAGCCTTCTCAGAAGAAAACTAAGGGTTGAATAAAAATTAATCTTCTAACACTGAATGTAAAAAAAAAATAAATAAAACGAGCATAGGAAACATGATTTACTTTTTTTCAATAATGATTTCAAAGGCACCTTTGGTTTTATTGTGCCTTGAAGATATTTGACTTCTAGATAATGGCCTTGATATGAAGCAGACAGGGTCTATTTGTGTATGCATTTAGCAAACATTTATTGACCACCTCCAAGGGTTACATAATTTACTAGGGAGTAGGGATTTAGAAGTGAGAAAAGTAGACAGATATTCTATTCTCATTAAGCATTTGTGTTAATAAGGAAAGCAGATAAATATGTTAGTCAAATGAAATATGTGTTTCATAGTAACACAAGGTAAGAATATAAGGTAGGGAAGTGGGATAAAAAGTTTATGTGTACTATGGAGGCAGAAACACACTAAGAAGTTACTGACTTTTTCTTTTTCTTTTTCTTTTTCTTTTTCTTTTTCTTTTTCTTCTTTTTCTTTTTTCCCTTTTCCTCTTTTCTTTTTAACAGGCTCATGTAGTCCAGGCTGTCCTGAAACTTGCTATGTAGTTGAGGATGACCTTCAACTTCTGGTGCTCCTGCCTCTACTTCTGTAGTGCTGAAATTAGAGTCATAAAATACAACACCTCCATGTGGTGCAGGGGAGCGAACCCCTGCCTCTGTGCATGCCGGGCAGGCACTATGCCAACTAAAAGCCACATACCCAGCCCAGAAGGTAATTTTTAAACATAGCTTTCAAGAGAGGTAGATTCTTTGGAAAGGTCATTTCTGCCTAGGAACTTGTAAGAATCTGAGCTATAAATGCATCCAGTGTTATAAGGAACACAGAGAGGTCTAGAGGACCAGAACACAGGAGATAGAGGAAGTGCAGCAAAAGTGAGGCAGACCGAAATAGAGGGCCAATTCTACAGGACTTCAGAGGTCACGAGTGAGGACTTTGGCTTTAGTTTTTAGGGGGACAATAGGAGCTTCTTTGAAAACAATTGTAACTGCCATTTGTGTAGAAGAGAGGCTGAAGGAGGAAGAGTCACAATAGAGGAAACCATTAAGAGTTGATTGTAATATCACAAGGACCAGCATAGGAGTCAAGGATGCCAAGACCTGGTGAAACTCTAGATGTAGATTTAAGGAGAAGGTGATGTCACATGATTACAGACCTGGGGTATAGTATGATAACCAGAAAGTGAGAAATCAAGAATGACAATACATTTTTTAGAGAAAGTTACTGGAAAAGTAAAATTGTACCTAAAGTTGGAAAGATCTTTAGACTGGTGGCTATGTGGAGTGGAAGCTTGTGAGTTCAGATATGGAGAAGTTATTTACACTTATGATGCCTGACACACAGTCAGCTGAGAAGGGGATCACAGAATCTGAAGCTCTTGTGGGAGGTTCAATGTTTAGACTCCTGGAATCAAAAAAGTCATTTACATAGTGATAGGATTTGAAATTATGAGACTAAGACAATATAGAACAAGCCTAGGTGTCCCAAACTGGCAGTTTTAGTACTGAGAATGAACCTACAATTTATTTTGTTTGTTTTAAGAAGGAAAAATACAACACGGGGAGAGAAAAACTCCCAAGTATGGGCCACCTGTGGCAGGTGAAGCAGGTCTTTCTAGAAGCAAACAGTAGTCCACTCTGTTGAACAGCACTCCCGAGAAACTAAATGGGAGAACTGCGGTATAGAGGTGAAGCTCATTTGTGACCCTGACAATATACAGTTTTCAGTAAGAAAGGGAAAATGCCAACTTTTGTACAGAAAAATAGAATACTCTTTTATGTGCGTTTGGAGTGCATTTCTAGTTTTTAAATATCAGGTTGGCTTAAATGTCAGATCTATTTGTTTGTAAGAAAATTTAAGTGATGTTGCCTGCCATTTTACATTTAAATGATAAGTTCATGTTGCAAGGATGTACTTCCTTTCACTTTATTTCAAAGAAGGTCATGTAAATAATGGTGCTTTTAAAATACAGACATTGTTAGAATAAACAAATTCGATAAATTTACTGATAATAAAACATAATTGATTTTTTTATTAATCATTCCATTCATTTACATCTCAAATGATATCCCACTTTCCTGTTATCCCCTCACCAACCACTCATCCCACATCCCCCTCCCCCTCTCCTTTCCCTGCATGATGGTGCTCACCGACCCATCTGGTTTCTCCTGCCCCACCCATAGTTGATATTTTATTGCATATCAGTGCAAATGGTAAATCGGATGGGTGACTATGAAACTACGTAACTAAATATCAGACTTTTTCTAAAGGTGAGAGTTGATATGTTCATTGGGGCTGAAGTGAGTGTAGTGGATGACATGCATGAGCAAATAGAATTTACAGTATTCAAATATGAAGATCACTGTAGTGCCAATGAAGTACTCTCATGTCTCAACATGAACAGGCAGGTGTACATAGCATTTTAACTGCAAAAAACTGTAAGAATCTACATAGTACATTTGAATTTGAAAACAAGGGGTGAGTAAAAAATATTTTGTGTTTTTTTTCCCAGACCCAAAAATCATTATTTTGATTTTTCACAGCCTTAAAAATTTGAGTAATCCATCCTGGACAGATGAATAAAGAACATTATGATCAGATTATTAATTTTTAAAAATAAATTATTTTTTGTTATTTTATGTGCACTGTATGTGTATGTTATGTGCATTGGTATTTTGCTTGTATACATCTGCCTGTGTGAGGTGTCAGATCTTGGAGTTACCAACACTTATGTGTTGTCCTGTGGGTACTGAGATTTGAACCTGGGTCCTCTGGAAGGGCATTCAGTGCTCTAAATAACTGAGCCATCACTCCAGTCCCCAGAGTATTAATTTATAGACTAGAGGATCTGAGTTAGTGTAACAGATATGTAAGTAAATATGAAAAGGCTAACTATCCAAACTCCAGGTTCATTTTAAACAGGTTTGTGTCTTGGTAGAAGGGCAGGCAGCGAGGCATAAGAAGTGACTATGAGCTTTACCAGGCAATAAAGCTTGAGGAAAGAATAGAATCTTGAAATGCAGATTTGAGCAGTCTGTAGATGCTCTAAATTTACAGCTTTATTCGACATCTTTCCTCATTTTAAAAACTACTGTAAGCCATGCCCTTCAGTGTGAAATGCCAGGGCTGTGCTGTGCATATATACATGTACAGGTATTTACACATGTGTGCAAAGCAAGTACTCAACAGCTGAGCTTGAGACCTCATGGTTTTTATAAAACGTTTTTTTGGACTCACTTATTTTATGTGTATAAACTGTTTGTCTACATATTTGCTTCTGTGTCACATGCATTCCTGGTATCTGAGTGGGTCAGAAGAGGGCCTTGGAACTGGAGTTACAGATGGTTGTGAATAGCTGTGTGGATGCTGGGAAATGAATCCAGGTTCTCTGCAAGAGTAACAATTGCTCTTACCTACTAAGCTATCTTCTTCAGCCCCATACTTTGTATTTGTCTGTCTGTCTGTCTATCTGTCTGTGGTCTCTCTCTCTCTCTCTCTCTCTCTCTCTCTCTCTCTCTCTCTCTCTCATTTTATATTTTATTTTTAGACAATGGCTCACTCTTTACCTCAGCTTGTCCTCAAATTGCAATCTTCCTTTCTCCATTTCCCCACATTTGGTACTAAAGTCGTGAGTCACTGTATCCTTCAGTCAAAAAAATTTAAATCATATTGTTTATTTCTTAGTGTGCTTAATTCTTAATTCTCAGATAATTACTTATTTAACTTTATAAACTGTAGAACTAAATGAATAGTTACAGCTATTATAGAGAAACACTTTGTGCTTGCAATTTTAATGTCACTGTGCCAAGAGTGAAATCCTAAGTGTATGAACTATGCCAGAACTGGCCTTATGGGGCCTGTCGCTGCCTGTGTGAAAAACATGTTACACAAGTATGAAATTATGTCATGCTCTTTGTATTAATGATGCCATATAGCCATTCCCCTAATATAATTGTATTATTTTCTAAACACTGCCAGTCATAATTATGTGCTTTGAAAGACTGAGATATAACATGAACTAACCTTCATAGTTTCTATGTTAGAAACAAACAAAACACCAATAAAATGTAGGGAAATGGGAATGATGGGAAAGACCCATGATCCCAGCAACGGGGAAAGGAAGCAGGATTGTAAGTGTGGAGCCAACCTGGGCTACACAGTAAGGCCTTGAATGAATGCATAAACAAATGAATGAACAAACAAAACAAAATATGGGGAGATAATCAGTGTTTTCAAGTCTCTAAGTTCAGCTTCCTGTTTGAACCCCAGGTCTCTCCCTTAAATGCTCACACCTGAAAAGGATATTCTGTATTTGTTATGTCTCAGTTTCTTAGCTTGTAGATAACTATAACCTCACGGCTTCTTTCAAATATTAAATCAGCTCAAAGATGCAAAATATTAGAACAATGTCTGGCATAGAAGAAAACACTTAGTCTATGTAATCCAGAACAGTTCTTAATAAATGTATAAACAGAGGCTGGAAAAGGCTCAGTGGTTTAGAGTACTTGTTACTATTGCTAAGAACCCAGCTTTACTTCCCAGTGTCCATGTGGTAGCTCATGACATCTGTAACTGCAGTTCCAGGGGATCTGATGCCTTCTTCTGAACTCCAAGGGCAGCATGTACTCACATGATACACATACATGCATGTAAGCAAAACATTCATACACATACAATTTAAATATTTAAAAGGAAATATATAAACATACAGGAACACTCCTATTGTCACAATCTGTAATATATTCTGTATTAAATTATGCATATAAAGTACCTTTGTGGAGACTGTAGTCTTGAGATCATAGCCTTCCACTGTCTTTTTCATGGAATCCATATTCTAAGAGGATTTTCCCACATTATCTTGGTTACATATTTTACTGTTGAAGTATTTAGCTAATCCATATTTTCCTCCTGAGGAAACTGGATGTCTCGAGATGTTAAGCATCTTTCAGAGGTTGGCAGAGTAACTGAGAGAACTGGAGATAAAATCCAGGTCAGTGGCTTCTGGAGCTGGAGATTTTGTACTTCCCATTACTGCCTCAGCTTCTACTGAATGAATGCCAGGGAACTTACAGCATTCGAAGACTTGGTTGGACTACACAGAGTACCGTCTTAGGGAGAACCACTTTACAGCCAAATGTGATCTTAAAACTGCTGCAGACATGAATGAGGATATTCAGAGTCAGAACAGGAAAGCCACTAGGAATATTATGGTAGGGATAACACTGTGGAAGATGACTTTTTAAAATAGAGGTTGAATAGGTGGAGCCTTTCAAAGGTGAACAGACTTTAAAATGCATGCTCATAGCCAGGGATTGGACAGGCTGCCTCTGCTGGCTTTCAAGTTAAGGACTATCGCTTTCTTTATGATGGGGTGTAGGACTTGAGGGTTTCTGTAACCATTTGCCCTCTTCTACTCTTCCTTCCACCAGAGGCTGTGATCTCCACATCACTCTTAATGAGCCCCCTCCCTCCCTTCTTCCTTCCCTCCCTTCTGTCTCAATATTTGCCTTATATTTGCCTTGCCTCCTGTGTCACCTGCTTTCTGCAACCATTTGCAAGAAATCTGTTATTCAACTACCTGTCTTGCACTGGTCATCTTGTCCGCTTGTCCCTGTGAACTTGAGTCAACACAGACGGGGATGATAACATCTGTGCCCACCAAATATGAGTTGTGTGACTTAGGTTAGTCACTGGTTATATGGAAACAGTCATCCAGAAAGTCTACATTCAGACAAACATTTACTGGCTAAAAATGTTCTTCTCTTTCAGGGGAGGAAAAACTCTAAATCTCTTAATTAAAAAGTCGCTACTCTCTCCGCTGCCTGTCAAGTCTGCTTACCACTTCTGGGTTGGTTGGTATTCTAAACTTGCCACTTCTTTTAGTTATCCCCCAACGCCTATAACTCCCTCAGTAAGGGACTAGCCCAGTATCCATGATCTGCCTGTCATTCAGTGTCGTTTCCTTCCAGGCCCTGTGCTCCTTTTTCCTGTGTATATCTTTCACCTGGTAGAAATCTGTGCCCCTCTTTCCTCTCCTTCCCTGACAGCGAGTAGACCAAATCTTATGATTCTTGAGTTTTCTAGGCACTTTATCACTTCATACTCTGAAGATTTATTCTTAGGTTGGCCATCTTGAATCAGAATTAAATTCCACTGGTTTTCCTAGCATTTCATCATGAAGTCATGCATGGATCATGTATGAAACCCAGTTCTAGTCATGCATGGATTATGTATGAAACCCAGCTCTGCCCTTGAAGGATTGGGTGATAAAGGCTGATTATCTAATTGTTAATTCACAGAATGAGGGATTACAAAGTTTGACCTCATCAGCTTTCCTTGAAAAGTAAACAGAATATATGTGTTCTGTTAGCCCAGTGTCTGGCATACATCTTAAGTCCTTAACAAAGGGCTTAATACAAGTAATTTAAAAATTAAATATTGCAATTTTAATTCTACTTCCCATGTTGGTCCTTTAGATTTTGATTATTTCTCTGTCTTTTATTCAGAATGCCCCTATAATCCTATTACATTCATAATATAAATGGTTGTTTCAACAACAATGTGTTGAAAATCAAATTAAATAGTGAGCTTCCATGATGACATTTTCATGCACATATATTAATGCACTTTTCTAGATCCATTCTCCCCATAACTTTCTTATGCAATAAAATATTTTTTAATCAATGTGACTATTGAACTTTTGGTGGAGAAAAAAACTATAAGATACATGCTTTCAATGGGTCTAATGAAAGAATTCTCTATTTTTATAAAAAAGATTTACTTATTTTATGAGTATGAGTATTTGCCTTCATGTAGGCAAGTCCCACACTTGAAGCACTGGAGGAGGCTAGGGAAGGGCATTAGATTCTCATAATTGGAGTTACAGATAATTGTGGGCTGCCATGTATGTTCTAGGAATTGAACCTAAGTCATTGGAAAAGGTGCTTTCAAGCACTGAGACATTTCTCCAAGCCTAAGAAAGCATTTTTTAAAGAACACATTCATTGCTTTTCACTGATTGATTGAAGTTTCAATTGCTTCATCTATTCAATTGATAGCTATGAGTTATGTATTGGGTATGTAATACATTCCAGACACAGGAGAAGCAGAAAGATTCTGACCTAAAGGGGAAAATGTCATAAATCATCATGATGCAAAATAGAAGTCTTAAGCAGAACCTGACATATACAGAGGCAGATGCTCGAAGCCAACCATTAAACTGATCACGGGGTCCCTAATGGAGGAGCTAGAGAAAGGACTGAAGGAGCTGAAGGGGTTTGCAACCCCATAGGAAGAACAGCAATATCAAACAACCAGAGCTCCCAGGGTCTAAACCACCCATCAAGGAGTACACATGGTGGGACCCATGGCTCCAACTGCATATATAGCAAAGGATGGCTTTGCTGGGCATCAATGGGAGAAGATTGGTCCCATAAAGGTTTGATGCCCCAGTGTAGGGGAATGCCCCAGTGTAGGGAGTTGGGAGTGGGTGGATGGGTGGGGGCACACCCTCACAGAAGCAGGCAGAGGCGGGGGATGGGATAGGGAGTTTCTGGGGGGGTGTTAATCAGGAAAAGGAATAACATTTGGAATGTAAATAAATAAAATATCCAATTAAAAAGAAAGAAAAAGTACAAGCAAGTTCAAAAGAGAAAAATGTTAGCAACTTGAAGCTTGGTAGAGGAAGAAGCCCTGAGGTGTCCTGGAAACTGACTGGAAAGGGAGAGGCGAGGTGAGAACAGCAGGGGCTGTGCTCTCAATGAAGGGTATGCATGAGCACAGGATCGTTAATAGAATGGGCAAGTGCCACAGTGGACCGCAGTTCACAAGGGGGCCTCTAAAAGCACTTCCCAAAGCTTTCTTGACCACCCCGGGCCTTCCTTTAATTAACACTGCTGTGACCTTGTGGGGGAAGTTAGCAAATGTATTTGCTGTCCTACTGTTTCTAATGATTTTTGGTTGTGGGACTTCAATTTAGTGTGAGTTCTCTCCATTCAATATATTCACTCAGGCTGTCTGTCACTCTGCTTCTATGACATCTCACTTTAGTCTCTAGAGCAGTTCCTGTTGGGACAAAATCATGGAATGGTGGATGGACCCTTTCTTTGAGTTCTGTACTCAGAGTGATTTTAAACTGATCACCTTCTCTGCAGTAAACATTACTTTTCTTTGAGACTTTTTTATTTAAACATTGAGATCATTCTCTTCCAATTCTTACTTTGCACAAAGCTTTTCCTGCTGTATTCCTTGCCCCCAACTATGAAGTTTCCATTATTGTTTGAGGGACACTGAGTAGGTACCACAGAACCATGGAGAGCATACTTTTGTGAACATTTCTGTGCACACTGCCATGCACACTCCTGTGCACACTGCCATACACATTCCTGTGCACACTCCTGTGCACTGCTGTGCACTCCTTGCACACTGCTGTGCATACTCCTGTACACACTGCTGTGCACACTCCTTGCATACTGCCGTGCACACTCCTTGCACACTCCTGTACACACTGCTGTGCACACTCCTGTACACATTGCTGTTCACACTGCTATATACACTCCTGTGCACACTGCTGTACAGACTCCTGTACAGACTCCTGAACACATTGCTGTACACACTCCTGTACACACTGCTGTGCACACTCCTTGCACACTGATATACACACTGCCATGCACACTCCTGTACACACTGCTGAATAGACTCCTATACAAACTGCTGTGCAAACTCCTGTACACACTGCTGTGCACACTGCTGTACAGACTCCTGAACACATTGCTGTGTACACTTCTGTACACACTACTGTGTATACTTCTGTGCACACTGCTGTGCACACTCCTGTGCACACTCCTGTGCACACTGCTGTGTACAGTCCTGTACACACTCCTGTACACACTGCTATGCACACTTCTGTGCACACTGTTGTGCACACTCCTGTGCACACTCCTGTGCACACTGCTATGTATGGTCCTGTACACACTCCTGTGTACACTGCTATGCATACTCTTTGCATACTCCTGTACCCACTGCTGTGCACACTCCTGTACTCCTTAAGATGCTCAGGGCTCCTTGTTTAACTCTCAGACCATTTAAGGGCTTAAGAAAAAAAGAAAAATAAAATACAGGAAGAAATGTTCTTTAAACAAAAGATATAAGCCAAAATATTACTTATTTTTGCCAAGTCATGAGGCCAGGTCCCTTATTTTATTTTTTGTTTGAGATGGGACCTTACCCTGTAGTCCAGATAAGGTTGAGTTTACTATGTAGTCCAGGACTGTCTTAAATTCAGACTCCTCCTCTGGCCTCAGCCTCTGGAGTGCTAAATGCTGTAAATATGTGGCATTTTATCTGTCTTGATCTTATATGTAAGATTTCTCTGCTGCTTCAGATTTACAATCCCTTATTTCCGCTAATTTTCAAAACTCTACCTGCTACTGCTAAATCAAAAACTAACCTTAACATCCCACCATTTCCTTTTCCTCCTTTCTCCCCTTCATTCTATCTTTTTGCCCCTTCATCCCTTCTCTCATTGCTTCCCTCTCTCCCTTCCACCTTCCCTCCATCTTCCTTCCCTCCCACTCTCTCTTCTCTCTTTTCCTTCTTTCCTTTCCTTACCCTTCCCTCTCTCCTTTCATTCTTATTTGTTTCAATTTTAGAGACATAATCTCTCTGTATAGTATATTCAAACACTAGCGTTAACAAAACACTGGCCAAGAGTTAGAGAAAACAAAACACAACTCTACGTCTGGTGGATTCTGATTGTGGATAGAATGAAATGGAAGCCACTTCTCAGTGAATGGAACCATGTCTCATTGCAGCATATTGCATATCATAATTGTATTCTGCTATAGCCAGAAATATCCAAATATTGACTACCAGCTCTCATAAGTCAAGTATAAAGCTGGAGGTGGGGGAAGATCACAGTGTGGGTGGGTGAATTATGTACAAGGGGAGGGGACAGTTTTCAACTGTCATTCCTAGCTCCTGAAACCAAAAAATGCTGATATACTGTGTGGATGTTCAATCCACGACTGTGGCATGAATGGACCAAGCCATCATACATATCTGAGCGGTATGAATGAATGATTGATGATGAAGAGGAGTGGTGATCTCTCAACCCTTGGCCGGTGTCCCCAGGAATTGTGCACACCAGAGTGGAAGTCTAATATCAATGATCTTGTCTTGGTAGTGAAGTTGGATGGGAGGTTTCATTTGTGTCATTTAAAGTTTGTTGTCTTCAAGCTCTTCACCTAATCTAAGAGCTTATAAATATCAACTCATTTAATCTTCACATAGTTTTATAAGGTTATCTCAATTTTTCTGGAGAGGAGACTACTACCTAGAGAGGTTAAGTACATTGCTGAAAGTTTCAAAGTTGATAAATGACAGGTCTAGAATTAAATTCCAGGGAGTCTGGCCCCATAGCATGCCATGGTCACTTTTCCACAACGCCTCTTTATTCATTCAACAGTTGCTCTTTATTTTAGCCGCTGCCTTGACAGTTCCTTTGAGGTCATGATGTATTTGGTCTGTCTCTGATGTGAGCAGTGAGAAACTCAGATCCAGACTGCAGAAACTTAGGCTGTAGGTGTTGGCAGGTGGAGAAGACAGACATCCTAGATGTAAGTCACTTGGATAAAGTGTAGGCTTCTGGAAGGAGTCTTAACACCTTGCTCAAAATATGTATTCCATTATAGCATTAAAATGGCATTTTCCCTCTTCCTGAAACACTGAGGACACAGAGAACTGAAAAAGGGCTGATTTATTTCCTTTCCCTTTCTTTCTTTCTTTCTTTCTTTCTTTCTTTCTTTCTTTCTTTCTTTCTTTCTTTCTTTCTTTCTTTCTTTCTTTCTCTCTCTCTCTCTCTCTCTCTCTCTCTCTCTCTCTCTCTCTCTCTCTCTCTCTCCCTCCCTCCCTCCCTCCCTCCCTCCCTCCCTCCCTTCCTTCCTTCCTTCCTTCCTTCCTTCCTTCTATTTTTTGTTTCTGATACTGGAAAAAAGTAACCAAATTAACACCCTAGGAGACTTCTCATAGCTGCATGTCAACCTGATTTCAAACTCAGGATAAAAAGATATCATCTCGACAATATACAGCATCAAAAGAAAATCTTTATATCTCTTAATGGGGAAATTAATGAAAAAATTTAGAGGCACAGATTTGTATTATAAATGGTCCTGATGTCATAGTTTTTGTCTTTCAGGGGAGAAAAATTCACCTTTTAAAATTCAATATATTGAATATATAAATAATTGAATATATATATATGTATATATATATATATATATATATATATATATATATATATATATATATATATATATATATACGTACATACAGTTGTTAGAATACATTATCAACCAAAATTAGGGCTCTTACATTGTTGTTTGGAGTCTAGACAGGAAAGTACCTTTTGCTTTGGACTTGTCTTTGAATATAAATCAAAAAAAGTGTTCATTTGTGTACCAAAGGTTGTTCCTCAACTCTTCTCTTTTAGACTTTAGCTGTAGCAGAGTTTGAAGGAAATGCCCCACACGCAGATTAGAGTTCTGCACGTACAATAATCTATGAGGCAAGCAAGGTGGACCAATGATTCTTTGTCAGCTTTTGTAAGTGGGAGAACAAATGTCTGTTGTCAGTGCACAGTGAAGGGGTAGTACAGGGAAACAACAACCGTTCAAATGGCCTTCTCCAGCTGGATGGCAGGAAGCCATTTCCTTACTCTACTAATAGAAGGCACAGGGATTGGAACCACTGCCTAACTATAGATAGTAAAGAGCTGGGGTATGTTTTTCTGGGGTGTAGTTGTGGGTAATGGATGGAAAGCAGGTCTCTGTGGACTCTTCAGTGCCTGGCACCACAATGTCCACTTTATGTCCTGGACTTGGTGCCTTTTGTTTGGATACTTAGATGTTGACAACCACTATTATCTTGTTTTCTCCTTCTAAAAAACACAGCTATTAAGATTAAGTTTGCAAGACTTCACTTGCTTATTTTCATAATGAGTTATGAGTTAAGCTTATCTGCCTTTGGTATTTCTTTTTGGCTCCACAATACTGTTGAATTCACTGTGTTCTTTCTTCTTATCAATTTGGAAAATGAGACTCTGTCTGTCTTTAATTACATTGTGGAAAGTTGAGGAAAAACATATGTGACTTGTAATTGCCAAGAATATCTTTAGTAAACAAACCTTGCATTAATCTTTGTGAGTGCCTTGAACTCACTATTAGCAATCTATTTAACATGCTCCAATCTCTTAGAATCTTTTCATCTGTATCTGTATATATATATATGAAAAATATATATTTATATTTAAATGCATATATTTAAACATCTGATTCTTTTACCATATTTACAAGTTCTCAACATTGTTATATTATAAAGTTAATGCAATTATAACTCAACATGCCACTATTATATTGTAAATATTGTGTGCCTGCCACAGTTCTAGTTGCTAAGGCTATACCAACCAGTAATATAGTGAAAATTGTCCCTGCTGTAGAATTTAATTTTCACTTGGGATAAAGGAGGGTATAGGCAGACAAACAATGACAAAAAGAAATTTTTAAAAGGGTTAACTTTATGTGGCAAGCTGGGCAGTGGTGGTGCGTGCCTTTAATCCCAGCAGTTGGGAGGCAGAAGCAGGCAGATTTCTGAGTTCAAGGCCAGCCTGGTCTACAGAGTGAGTTCCAGGACAGCCAGGGCTATACAGAGAAACCCTGTCTCGGAAAAAAAAACAAAACAAAAAAAGCAAAACGTTATATGGCAAATACTGTGGATACATTAATAAGGGCTATGAAAATATTTAAACAGACCCCTGTTTTGCCAAGAGAAATAGCTACTCAATAGCAGAAACTCAGGCTTCCAAGTTTTCCTTCTGTGAAAGCTTGGGGAATGTTATTTACCCATATTGTGTCTTAGTTTCTTCCTCTCTAAAGTGGGAAGCAGACGCTAGAGATATAGCTCAGCAGGAGAGTGCCTGTCTAGCATACACAGTATTGGGCACGTTGCATAAATTGGACATGGAACTTACTCTTAAATTTGAGCACTCAGGACGGGAGTGGATCAGAAGATCAAGGGCAACCTCAGCTACAGGGAATCAAAAAAGTAGGGATTGTCATAAGTCTCATTTCATAGTTTAGTTAGCACTCACAAGAATGAGAATATTAGAATGTATAGAATAATGTATGTCATATATAAGGTACCTGTCAGTATTAGCTTTATCATTTTAGTGTATTATTGACCTGTTTTTGGAGATTGGAAATCTGAAGGTTACAGAAGCCAGATGACTTTGAAGAGGTTGTGCTTCTGGAAGGACAGAGAAACATTGCCTTACATTCTAGAGACAAAATATTCTTTTGTTTCTTCTTATACATTCTCTCAACCTACAAAACACTTATTAAGGAAGCCCATTATATCCATGCAAAAAATGTGGTATATCTACACAATGGAGTACTATTCAGCCATTAGAAACAATGAATTCATGAAATTCTTAGGCAAATGGATGGAGCTAGAGAACATCATACTAAGTGAGGTAACCCAGACTCAAAAGGTGAATCATGGTATGCACTCACTAATAAGTGGTTATTAACCTAGAAAACTGGAATACCCAAAACATAATCCACACATCAAATGAGATACAAGAAGAAAGGAGGAGTGGTCCCTGGTTCTGGAAAGACTCAGTGAAACAGTATTCAGCAAAACCAGAACGGGGAACTGGGAAGGGGTGGGAGGGAGGACAGGGGAAGAGAAGGGGGCTTATGGGACTTTCGGAGAGTGGGGGGGGGGCTAGAAAAGGGGAAATCACTTGAAATGTAAATAAATTATATCGAATAAAAAAAAATTAAAAAAAAAGGAAGCCCATTATATCCATAGTCTCTCATGGTTGCTAGAGATTATATGTTTACTGACAATAAGCCTTATCTGTCTCATTTTTCTGATATACATATAATTTTTTTCTTTTACCCCCTCTTTGCTTTGCTATTGCCTTGAGACAGACTTTTCATTTCCTCATACACATTAGGCATGATTTTGTTCAAGTAGAAGTCACTAATTATCAAGCCGGCCCACAGCACTGGGGAATCGCGAGATCCTTGCTCTCACAGGTGGGAACCTGTGCATCAGGGTGCAGAGCTCTGGAGAGAATTTCCATTTGATGCCCCAGATTTCAGCCATTTAACTGAAATTCAAAATTGCTACTGTTTTTTTTTCTTTTCATGACCTTTTCAGATGTTGCTTTTTCTCTCTCTCTCTCTCTAATCACAGTTCCATTTAGAACGGATGACATTCAGAAATCTGTACTTCGGTGGTAATCTGACTTCTTTTTATATCCCGTTTGAAACCCTAATCACTACCCTTTTTCCTTCAATTGCCCAGGCACTTGGTATATATTTTATTACACAATATCTTGCCAAATCTGAAAGTGCTTTCTTGGAGTCCAGGGGAGTTCTGGAGCAGACTCAGCAGCGCAGAGCAGATAGGCAGAGCTTAAACCACACTGCTACAAGTTTAATGGGACTTTCAAGGGAAGTGTCAAATCCGAGCACCCCACTTCCCCTACCTGTAAGACTACAGCTTTTTACACCTTCCTAAAGAAGAGAGGGCTAGGTGAGGACATAGGGGGAGATGTTTAAATCCTTGTTGTTCCTGCTGGGAGATGTGTTGTCAGTAGGCCTGAGGGCCAAGCTGGTCACTGGGCAAATTTCAGCTTGGCTATCTAATTATCATGGAGCTTTTACCCCCAGGTTTTTATTCCTTCATCTGAAGAATAAAGACATAACCATGTCTATTAATGTCTTATGAGGAGTAAATGGCCTAAGATAGTGGTTCTCAACCTGTGGGTCACATATCAGATATCCTGCATATCAGATTATGATTTATAACAGTTAACAAACATTTCAGTTATGAAGTAGCAACAAAATAATTTTATGGTTGGAGCCACTACAACATGAGTAACTGTTTTAAAGGGTCACAACATTGGGAAAGTTGAGAATCACTGGCATAACATATACCAAGATATAGACATACAAGTAACTCCATAATGATAATAATTAGTGCTGCATATTCGTTTGGCATTGTGTTTGAATACTTCAAATAGTATATTGATATGTGGACTACTAATGGTAGCATAGAGCAGAACATGTGGGGTTCCTTTTAGGGCCCAATTGTTTCTCATTTATTTTCACCTTTATTTTAAGGAATGGGTGAACCCAGTCAGCCTGTGCACACAGTCCAACCTCTGTGATGTTCAAATTTAAGAAAAAAGACATTATTGACTTTCTACCTGGGACCAAACCAAGCTGAGACCCAGATCGGAGCCTAGCTCACCCGTCATCAGAGAAGATCCTCTTGTAGTAGATGGATACCAACGCAGAGACCCCCTAACTAGACAATACGCAGAAATAATCAGTCTTACATAGAATATTTTCATCAGAGAGTTAGAGCGGATGAATGGTACAAAAAATGGTGCCTTCCAGATACAGCAGGCACACATATGAACTCAAATAGACTGCAGCAGCATGCACAGGGCCGGCACAGTTCAATCAGATGGGGTCCCAGGGCTGAGAGGGGAAAGTGGGCACAGCTCCTATCCTTAAACAATAGTATCTTCAATTGACATCTGATTTCAGAAGAAAAATTAGCTTTCTTCAACTGAGTTTCAAGGACACACAAACTACACTTCAAGACAGACACCATGCCCAGAACTAGATGGCTGGCACAGACTGTCAATGGTATTTTTGTAGACTTTTTGTCTCATATTCCTTTGTTAGGTAAGCATTTTTTTTTTTTGGTCCTATTGAGTGATAGGAGATGAGCTACCATCCTGGTGAGATGACTCAGAAGGCAAAGGTGCTCACTGTGCGAACCTGAAGACCTGAGCTCAGGATCTGAAATCATGATGTAGAGGTGGAAAGAGATAACCACTTCCATATGAGCGCTGCAGTACATGTGTACCTCTCCTGCCAATTTAAATAAAAAAGATGGGATAACAGAATTGCCATGTGAGTGGTAATTTGGCTTCATTTAAGCATAACATGAAATGATAGACTGCAGTTAGGTAGAAGATGGTCAGAGGGGGACAGACATGCAGATATGTGATTTAGAGATGAAAGTATCAAAAAATGCAAGCAAGACATACAGGGAATGCTTGATGAACACATATTTTTCTCCCCAAAATTACTTTTTATTTTATTAAATAAGATACTTAATATTTTATGTTCGGATCTTATAATTACATATTCTTAATAGCAAAATTCCCCACAGTTTTGGGATCTCTGTAATTTTTTACTTTATATTTTTTTGTTTACAGGAAAAACAAAGATTGGGATCTCTGTAATTTTTTACTTTATATTTTTTGTTTACAGGAAAAACAAAGATTAGAAATGGGAAGGAAAAAGTTTAAATTGTGAAAAAAATTTGTCTTCTTAGATAACAAAACACCTTTAGAAACACATTAGCCTTTCAATACAGTTTTCACAAAACAAACTGGCAAGAAATAGATTTAAAATTTACTTTCTTTGATATATTTTTGTAATCCTCATTTTGAAAATTCTTTTGAAAATCTTCATTTATTTGAATTATTTTTTGTCTGTGTTTTGATGATGGTGGGCTAGACATACTATTTCTCACCAGCCATTACCAAGAATAACAACTTGCCAGTTTCAGAGATAACCATGTTTCCTGTAGAGGACCCTTTGTCTTTTTTGCACTTGGGATTAACTGCCTGACAATGAGGAGTTGCCACTAAAACTGCTGTCCTCTCTTTGCTTGTTGGATGCACCCCCACCATGCATATTACTTATTTTTAAGAAAGCCAATTATTTAGAAGATAGAAATAGATAAAAAGTCATATCAAAAGGAATATAACTGCCTATACTACTCAGAAGCCAGTCATTTTATGAGGTTCTTAGTGACCTTGAACAAGAGGAATTAAGAGAAGACTGTCACATAATAAAGAAGGATTATCATAAGTACCATCATGTGAAGATATTTATTGAGTAAAATTAACTCTTGCCCATGTTTTCAAGGGGTGATGCTAACCTTGTTTTATATCCCTTTGGATTCTGTGACCTCTTTAAAGGATATTAAGTATTCCATTTTTTTTTCTAGAAAGCGATAGCAATTAATGAAGAACAATTAAATGGAGGTTTCTTTTGGGATACTTGTACCCTTGGTAATTTATAGTACATTGGGTACTATGATAGCCATATAAAAGAAAAATTAAATATTTATACTATTAATTAGATTATAGAAAAATCTTATTTTGTGCTGGTTAATATTTTACATTTTACTTAGTGTATTCCATATATAAAATTTTTTGAGGACAAATTTTAGGTTCATTTGGATAAACCATTTTTTTCCAGCACTATTTTTGGTTCTTTTAGAAACCACAGCAAAACTAAGAGTGCTTTGTCTTGAATGAACTCAGTCTGTAGCAACATCGGACTCTTCATAGAAGCATATCATAAGTTCTATTGGAGAAACTATTTTTAAAATCATATTTATTTTGTACATGAGTGTTTTGCATGCATGTTGGCATGTGCATACATGGTCCATACATGGGACCATCAGAGACCAGAAGACAGGATCCCCTAGAACTGGAGCTACAGACAGTTGTGAATCACCATGCAGGTGTTGGGAAGTGAATTCCGGTCCCTTGCAAGAACAGCCAGTGCTCTTGACTGTTGCAGTACTTCTTCAGCTCCAAACAATTATTTTTTAACATTGAAGATCACCATTTTCATTGTGGTGCTGGGAATCAGACCCTGAGATTTTCACATGCTACACTAGAACTCTTAACACTACACTCATAACTCCAAAGATCAACGATGAAGAGCTATAGAAAGTCAAGTTCAGATCTGAGCATGGTGGAGCCCACAATGCGCACACACATGGCACAGGGAAGGTACTCACACTTGTAGTAATAGTCTATCACATTCCAAACAATCTATGACCATTTTCGCCAATTTGGCCAGGAACTTTGCAAAGTAAAGTTCCTACCTACAGAAAGGCTGTCACTAATCTTAGGCTTCCCAGCTAGTAATAGGTGAGCTCTCTACCTGTCTTTATGCCAGTTTGTTACCATAACTTTTCCCAGAACCAAACTTCAAACTCAAGACTCCCAGACCTCAAAAGTTTTAACGTTACTTTTTGATTTTACATGAAACACAACTTCATGTAGCTTACACTACCCTTAAACTCCTCATCCTTTTTTACACACATCTTCCAAGTGTGGGGATTACAGGTGTGTATCTTGAGGCAAATTGAATTTATGCATCTTTATTAAACCAATCTCTGAATCCAATGTTTTTAATTTTCTATTTTCTTCTTGAATCTATCTAATTTCTTCCTATTTTTCTACATCTTTGATCTAGCAAACATTTTATTTCTCATCTGGAATAGTAAGATTTCTATTGTTTTCATTTTCAATGACACATGGCCGACCATCATCTAAAACACTGTCCCAGTACAATAGGAATTGCATTATTATTATTACATTTCTTTGTTGTGTGTATATCTGTCTGTACTTGTATGCATATGGGTATGTGTGTATCATAGCATAAGTGTAGAGGTCAGAGGGCAGCTTGGAGAAATTTGCTTTCTCCTTCTAATGCTGGTTCTCAGGGATCAAACTCATATTTAAGGGTTAAAGGTAGAAAGTAACTTTACCTACTGAGCCATTTTGCAAGCCCAAGAATTAAGATATTAGAGATGGATGGAGAGAGAGAGAGAGAGAGAGACAGAGAGAGACAGAGAGAGAGAGAGACAGAGACAGAGAGACAGAGAGAGAGAGACAGAGACAGACAGAGAGACGAGAAAGAATTCATATAATTTGATGGCATATTGTTATTGATGCACAGTTTTAATATTGTTGTTTAGCTCTTTAGTACTCTGTGATGTCAGACATTCACTGGAGATCATGGATAGTTAATATTCCAAAGACTGGTGGTTCTGTACTCTACTGTGACCCATGAAGTACTTGCTGAACCATTCTCCATTTAGTTGCGAGAGACATCTTTTTGAGGAGCAAATCTGATCCCACCGTTCAGAGGTTTAAAACATTTCAATAGCCTATCGATCATTTACTTTACATCTTGTGTGATGTACTCTTACATCTGTCTTACATACTGTGTTTCTCCAGTTTTTTCTGCCTTGCCTTCAGTCCCTGCATGCTGCAGACCCTACTTTCCCATAGGCATTTGCCTCCTAAAACATTCTTCCTTGTCACTTATTCCACTGTACATTGACAAGTTAATTCCTATTCACTCTGGAGATCAGAGATAGTATTAGAGCTTGTCTTCTTGATCTTCCAATCTCAGACATGGAATTTCATTTGGTCTGGTTTTGCATACACCTGAGTCAATACCCAAGTTCTCTTCTGTTTCTACAGCATGCACAACAGCTTCTGCACCTCATCAGTGAGGCCTCATTTGACTGACTGTAGGCTCATCAGGGGCAGTGACCATGTCAGTTCTACCTTCATTCTACCTCTAATATCCAGGGCTGCCTCCCACTTATTGGAAGTATTTAATGAATATCAGCTGAAAGAAGATTGAATGACTAAGTTTTTGCTCTGCTTCTGCTTAATGTTCCCGGTATGCAACTCACTATTAATAAAAAGTTACTCCTAGTAGAGGGAAATGATATATCTCAGCAAACAGAGAGGGGCTTAAGAAAACCATCTTGAGCTAGAGTAGTTCAAATATCCTTGCTTTTTACAGACTTAGCCAGTAGAATCAACGAGTCTGTCGGTAATCCTATTTGGATTAGCATTCTGTGAAGCATATTAAAGATGAACACTTTATCTTCCCTAGGCTTGATTTTCTATATTAATGCTGCTGCTATTTATAATTGTGAGAATTCAAAAATACCTCCAGTATTTCAGCATTCTGTATACATAATTTTCCGAAATAGACTTTTCTCGTATCACTTCATTTTAGCCTCAGTACATTTCTTTTAAAGTTGAAGAATTATAGGAATTATCAATTTATGAGACTGATAAGCTTTTGGATACAACGGGCTTATAAACTAAGAGCCACGAATAATAAATTGTCAATTTAAAACATGTTAAAAATAATCACTTCTTTTTGAATTAAATTTAAAACATGAAAATTTTAATTCATATTGAACACAGAACAGCCAATATATATATATATATATATATATATATATATATATATATATATATATATATATATATATACATACATATATACTTCCCTTTCTGTAAGCAAAAACAGAATTTCTACATCTTTAAAATGTATGAAATAAAAAGAAGACACTTAAGAATTATCAGCTTACTATAATTTTTATTTTTCTTTGATAACATGCTTAATTATAAGTTAAATTATATAGAATATTGGCTCAAGAGTCTTAAAGAAAATCTTGCCGCAATTATTTCCAGGCCAGCAGAGCTACATCTTACTGAACCTTAATCTCCCTACAACCCCCTCCAACTCCCTAAAAAAAAAATCAATATTTAACCACAAGGGAATCAATGTTCAGAAAAGTGGTGTGGTCTTGAATGTGGGCTGGAGGAACAAATGCTTCATTACTTGCTACTAAATTTGCAAATTGGCTTAAGTAAGAGGCTATTCAATCAGGTGTTTTGGTCAACTCTACTGAACAGCAAGGAAATGGACTTCATTTAATAGGTATTTTAAATCCATCTGGGTTTGTCCTCTTCTTGTCTCCTGAAACATGAACTTCTGCATAAAATTGGAGGGTTGGCTTGTAAAAATTGTTCTCTTTTTGTAACACTAGTATAATAAGAAATGCTTTAAAAATCCTTTATTTCCTTGCCTTTATTTAAGTATTGCAGATGGTAGGTGTGGATCTAAGGACCTTGGTTGTCAGAGTATTCCCAGCAAATAGATTATTTGGCTCCTATTAGTATTGAGTAATTTATGTTAGTAGATGACAAGGGAATTCCCCCTCCCTCCAATTAATAGAAACAACAGAAGATTTTAGTCATTTCGATGTGTTTGATATTTAACATTCCAAGAATAGACAATGAGATCAGTGGAAACTTCCGAGTCAGAAAGTGATGCCTGCTTATATTCTGGCTGAATTGTTCTGGGTCCAAAGTGGCTTTTTGGCATAGGAAAACAGACTCAGCATCATTAATCATCAAGGTATCTGCAGAGAATCCTCCACAAATCTATACACTCTGCATAGTTATATCCTGTCTTGCTACATGTCAAATGAGGTTAGAGATGAAATTAACAACTAAGACTTTAGGAAAAAGACACATTGAGTAAAGGAGTAGGTTGGAGAGTTTTTAGATGCTCTTGTATTATTTGTTATTGTATGTATGTATATTGGGGAAGTGAGAATAGAGAGAGAGAGAGAGACAGAAAGAAATATGGTTAGAGACAAGTACATTGCTAAGAATACAAATTCTAGTGTCATGTAAAATTTTCTTCCAAGTAGTTCACTAAAATTATAATATTCCACTCCTCAGTAAAGTCAAAGTTAATGTAACATATTTAGAAATGTATTATATTGGACATAATAGGACAATGATGAGGGGTGATTTAATGTATAGATGGCTAGGTGGATGAATTATGGTACAGGAATGTGTTAAAATGGAGAAGAGGAAATCATAATATATTTGAGATATTTAGTCATTAGTATTTCTAGTCTAGTATGCATTTTACATTAAAATTGTTGCTAATATTAACCATAACACACAAACAACAACAATAGTAGTTACAAGCTAGACACAATAGTTCAATGAGAAAGCTCTCACCTACCTTGAGAACTTTCTGACACCTTTAAGTTCTTAGATTATAAAGCTCTTGCTGGATTATATTTAAGAACAGACCATTGTCAGCCACTATAATGAATTCAAAGGAATAAGGAAGTTCGGAATATCCAAGCTATAATTCACAGACCACATGAAGCTCAAGAAGAAGGAAGACCAAAGTGTGGATACTTTGGTCCTTCTTAAAAAGGAGAACAAAATACCCACAGAAAGAGATACAGAGACAAAGTGTAGAGCAGAGACTGAAGGAAAGGCTATCCAGAGACTGCCCCAACTGGGGGTCCATCTCATGTACAGTTACCAAACCCAGACACTATTGTGGATGCCAACAAGTGCTTGCTGACATGGATATAGCTGTCTCCTGAGAGGCTCTGCCATTTCCTGACAAATACAGAGGGGAATACTCTCAGCCAGCCACTGGAATGAGCACAGGGACCCTAATGGAGGAGTTAGAGAAAGATTCCAAAGAGCTGAAAGGGTTTGCAGTCCTATAGGAGGAACAACAATATGAACCAACCAATACCCCTAGAGCTCCCAGGGACTAAACCACCAACCAAAGAGTGCACATGGAGGGACCCATTCCTCTAGCCGCATATATAGCAGAGGGTGGCCTTGTTGGGCATCTATGGGAGGAGAGGCCCCTGGTCTTGTGAAGGCTCGATGCTTTAGTATGGTGGAATGCCAGGACCGGGAATCAGGAGTGGGTGGGTTAGTGAGCAGGGGAAGGGGAAATGGGATAGGGGGTTTTTGGAGGGGAAACAAGGAAAGGAGATAACATTTGAAATGTAAATAAAGAAAATATCTAATAAAAAAGAATAAACTAAGGGATGGATGGAACAAAAAAATAAAACAAGTAACCTATTTAAAAAAAAAAAAAGAAAAGAAACAAGGAACTCAAGAACTACTCAGCTAGGCTTTAAGATAAAACACCATTCTATCTGTATACTGACTGAACTTCAGTCCTCCAGTGTGTCAAACAACTTTTAATCTTTACTTCTCAAAATAAACTACAGTTAAACTATATAGGATTTTAGTTCATTCCTTTATATGAAGCGAAGATAAAATGTTTTTAAGAAAGTTTTCAGATAATGGAGCGTATGGTGCTATGTCATCTGCAATCAAGGATCCTATTTTTAAATTTTAGTCTGAATTTAATATCTACTAGGTTCTTCTGAAAATGTATCACTCACCTTATCCATTTGAAACCATGTAAGAAGAGAGACTCATAAAGATGAAATAGCTCAAGATCTGCACTAGGAAATAAGTATTCCCTTCTCACTCCAGAGTTTGGCTTATCTTAAACGCTTTCTATGAGTTGGTGTAAATACTGACTAAGCTCTGTAGCTGGATTTTGCTAGTCTTGCCTGGGAATTTAAGATACAGTTATTTACCTTGGAATAACATTTTTGAAGGTCAAAACTGCTCTTTGAGATGCACAAACCAGCACAAACCAATAGATACATTGATTTAAAGAAAAGATTGAACCTCATATTGTAAATAAGCCTTTTAAAAACATTAACATGAATATAAGTCATCTGAGCCTCTTGGTAGAGTCCAGATTCCAGTTTGCTAAGGTTGGGTTAACACGTGCCTAGCCCGCTGGCCTTGTATCACATCTGGTAGAGGGATACTCTAATAATTCAGCATGGCTTTTCATACTCACTAATTAATTCCCTATCACTTCAGTTATTACTTTATATTTCTTTATGCTGCTTATCACTATTTGACACATTTTGTAGTAAGGATGACTTCTTTGGTTCACTGCTTCATTATTTCCCTGGAACCTGGAGGCATAAGAAGCACCCAGAAGAAGAAAAGGATATCAATTAACTGGATATCAATGAACTGAATCTATAAGGGACCCATGACTAGGCTGTCTCGATTTCAAGAAACAAATTAGATTTATAAGTCTGTTTTTTTAAAAGATTTATTTACTTTAATGCATATGAGTACATTGCAATTGTCTTTAGACACACCAGAAGAGGGCATTGGATCCCATTATATATGGTTGTGAGCCACCATGTGGTTGCTGGGAATTGAACTCAAGACCTCTGGAAGAGCAGTCAGTGCTCTTAACTACTGAGCTATCTCTCCAGCCTCATAAGTCTGTGTTTTTAATGTCAGGAATATAAGTATCCCATTAAAGAATAAAAGGGTGGAGGCTCCTCCTCCATTGTCTGTGTAAGCAAATACTCTCTGATTGCTGCTAGGGACTTCCCTAGAGTCTTTCCTATCTATTCTACCTGCAAGGCACACTGACCCCTTCTAGTGTTCCCACAAAGCTCAGAGCTATCCCATTAGGGAGTATAAGCCTTTTCATAAGGAAGGCTTGGAATCTAGTTTCTTCCTTTTGGTACTTTAGCTGATAATTTTACTGTTCACATAGTGAAGAGTAGATAGGTAATTATTTCAATATCACTCAGTTTTCTCATATTAAATTTAGTCACTACTATGTATGAAGGAAACATATATTGTAAAATTTGGCTTTGATCTTATAAGAATGCTTTGTATTGTTCTTTTTGTTAAATGTATAATTAGGCTGCCATTAATGTTTGAAAATTTTGTCAGTGGTATTAAAGTTAATTTTTAGAAGTTGAAACAACACCAGAGTATTAGTCCTCTTTCTTGTGCTATGTTACAAAACCACTGTAGATTTTCTGGCGTGCGGGACAAAGGGAATTTACTCATATGGATTGCTAAAGCTGCTTGATAGAATTTCCAAAGGCACCATCTAAAAATTGTGAACATGAAACGTCTAGGGATTTACTTAACATTTCTCTAATATTGAATTTCTAGGTCATCCTTCCATATCCACTGAGCATATTGTTCTTCAGTACTTACTATTAATATTTATTAGCCAACACACTATTTTACTATTTCTTAATACTATATATTAAATATTACATATACTATATATTAAATATATTTAAATATTACTCTAATTGTTTACTATTTCTTTTTTCTTTAAACGATTTTATACAATATATTTTGAGAATCTTCTATCCTTTTCTCTAAGTCCTCCTAGAGCCTTCCAACCTACCTACCCAGACAACGTCATGTTTTTTCTCCCCCTCCTTTCTCCCTCTTTCAAAGAAGAAAGAAAGCAAAAAAGACAATATGACACAAAAAGGTGTACACACTCACACACACAGGGAAAAAACATCTACTCCCAAACAGTTGTTTTTGTGTTGGCCAACAACTCCTAGACATTGGGCCTGCCAGGAAGTGTGGTTGATTTAGCAGTGACACAACACTGGCAAAAACTGATTTTCTTTTCCAACAGTTGGTAATTGAAACCAACTTCATAGTTGGGGTAAGACTTTTTTGTCATACTTCTAAGACAAGCCTTACCCAATAGCTCACTGATAAAGTACATTCAAATTCCTGTTGAGAGAACTGGTATAGGAGATAACACAAGTGGAAGCCATCTCTTCCACACTTGAGTGGAGAACGGCCCAGGTCACTGGAAGGGGTGCGAGTGTCTGAGTACAAGTCTGGGAAGTTCAGAGAAGCAACTCACCTGACCAAGCAGATTAAAGGCAGACTCTCTATGAAGAAGAAATGAAGAGCCCTTGGGTAGTAAGGAGTTTGCTGGAGTGGAGCCGATTGGGTTTCAGAGAGGGAACCCACCAGGTGAAGGTGTGAAAGCAGGGGAATGTGGGAGTAAATTTAGAAGCAAGGAATAGTTTTGTGCAATCAGGGGGCAGTGAAAAGGACAAGGCTGTGGGCCATGGTCGGGTAAATAGTGCTGAGCAGGGGAGGTTGACTGGAGAACCATGAAGAAACGGTATGAGCTTTGTGTGCCAGATGCCAAGGGGCCTGTCTTATAATTCAGGAAGCAATGAAAAACAACTCCAGAAAGCAAGGAAAGAGAAAGGATGAGGTATGTGGTATGTGGTATGTGGTGTGTGTGTGTGTGTGTGTGTGTGTGTGTGTGTTACTGTGTTTTTTGAAGTGGTATAGTAACTTCACAAAGTAAACCAGACAAAGTTTTGGAATTGTTCTTAAGGGATCAGATATTTTTCTTAA
Source organism: Apodemus sylvaticus (assembly GCF_947179515.1). Lineage (NCBI taxonomy): Eukaryota > Metazoa > Chordata > Mammalia > Rodentia > Muridae > Apodemus > Apodemus sylvaticus. The sequence continues at coordinate 114,114,295 of NC_067472.1, forward strand.
GAGATCAGATATATGGTAAAATGGGAAAAAGAGAAAAAAGAAGAAAACATGTTCTTATTGTTCTTACTATTTTTCTTATTATTAACATAACACATGTATATTTTTAAGGTGATTATCTGACATGATTGACTTTAAAGAGATGGTAAAATATTTGTTGCCATGATATTTGTGCATGCTTGTTTAAACTGGTTTTAGTTCTATTCCTTTGAGCCTCACACTGAAAAGATGGGGGACAGGGTAATGTATACAGAATGGACCACTCTCCTTTTAAACAGGACTGTGTATACACACAATCTCACTTAGTAGCACAAAACTCTTCAAAGAAGACATTTACTACACTATAATAACTATATTTGAAAACTGCTAAGCGCTATAAAAATTCAACAGTTGGTATTTTGCAAAACATATTCCTTCAATAATCTCTTTTCTAACTTTGAAACATGTGAAAAGCTAGAGCAAACAAAATAAAGTTTCCCTTTGACCATCAATTATCTTTAAGTAGAAACACAAATATTGAGGTTTGTAAATACTTCTTTAACTAGTTTAGCAATATGAATTTGAAGAAATATCTATTGTAGTACTAGGGAAATTTAGAAGGCAGGATCCAGAGATAAAGGTTACTTGCAGGGAACCAATAATCCTGTAGTTAAGCAAGATATTATTTCTCTTTTATTTCTAAAATACATATCTTACCTATTTTCAAGGTATAGTTCCATTTCCATGTTTCCACAATATGCTATTTTTTTCTGTTATTATGAACCCTACAGGCTTATTCTTTCCGTGCTATTTCATAATTCTTAGAGCTAGGGCCATTACTATAAATGTTGCTCCTATTCATTGGGAACTAATTTCTATTATGTATAATAAAGTTATTTCTCTTCAGCAAGGTGAAAAAATTACTTAGAAATGAGTAACATGCAATATACCTGTGGTAGAAGACACGATTTTCTGAGTAGGAATGCTGAAGAGAGCAGACAGGAGCTTCCCCAGTCAGTAACTTGAAAGTGGCTGAAAATGTATTTACTAGAAGCCTAGGTTTTTTTTTTTTTATCTCTATCTCTCCGTGTGTACATGGGCATGCATGTGCATGTGTGGTGTGCACATTTGATGCGTGTGTGTATGTATGGTGTGAGAGCAGGTATGCACATGCCATTGAGTGCTAGTGGAGGTGTAAAGATAACTGGTGACAGGTCTCAGGTTCTACTTTGTTTGACACAGGATCTCTTGTTTTCAAGTGCATATACATAAGGCTTGCCTGTGAACTTCTGTCTCCATTTCCTATCTCACTGTAGGAGTTCTGGAATTACACTCCCAGGCCTGAGTACACTCCCAGGCCTGAGTTTACATAGATTCTAGGGATTCAAGTTCAAGTTCTCAAGATTGTGAGGCAAGGTCTTTATCCAATGTTTTATCTCCTCAGCCTAAAAATCTATTTGTTCACCACTTCAAAAGAAATGTAATAACATCTCAGCATTATCACAGAGGGTACAATATTGATAGAAATGAAAGGGGCAGACTAAGAATTCTCTAAGGAAACCCCACAGCCTTGGCTTCCATTCCCTTAACTTAAAAGTAAATTGTCATTTATTTCCTTAAGCTGTTTTGCAATTTAAATGTCATTATACCACCAAAACAAAAATCTAATTAATCTTTCATTTCAAACAACAGTTCATTTAAGGCTTGGCTACCCATAAAGTTTACAAAAGGGAAAATAAAACTGATGGCTTCCTCTTGCTACTACCTCATTTCCAACTGACATAAAGCTGTGGCAAATCAGGCCCTTCCTCTGACTCTAATCCTTACCTTGTCATTTTGAAAGACACTTGTTATTTGCAGGTTTCCTGATTACCACCAATTGATGTGATTTATACCACACACCTTTAACGGGCATCTTGATGACGCACAGTCTAGTATCCCACTGGAGTGTAGCTCTTAAATAAAACCAGGCTGTAGCAAGTTCTAGTGGAAGCACGGAAATTCATACTGACAGAACCAGAACATGATTGTTTTCATTTTCTGTTTTATAATAGATACTTTTGGAAACACTCACTCCTCTTAGGAGGAAAGAAATGCATCAATATTTAAGAAGCAGTCTTCTTAGTAGGATTTAGGAAGTGTGTGCTCATCTGTCTCATCCCTGACCATCATTCATCTTTTTTATTTTACCAGCTATATGGGCATCTGTGACAGAGGCTGACAGCAAAATATATTTATTAAATTTTTGTTTAATTTGCTTGCAAGTTCGGATTCTAAAGTCAGGCACAAACAAAGCCAATATGCCAAGTTACACATTAAAGAAGGTGATTTATTTATTCTTTTACAGAACATGCTGTCTACCTATAATGATAAAACAGGCTGCCACAGGCAAAGACCCATACTTCAACCTTACACAGGACACCTTGTAGCCTGAAATACTGAAGAATTATTTGAAAAGGAGTTCTTCATATCTGTATCATGGAGCTTTTCCTTCACAACATTTTGTAATCTCATCCTTTGTTGCTAAAAACTCCCATCTAACAATTCACTTGCAATTCTTAAAGATGGAAGCTATATTCTTTTTATGGAATAAGATGCAACTTCACCATGTTGTATTTATGTTCCATTAGCAGAGGTCCATTACACACACACACACACACACACACACACACACACACACACACACACACCTTAAAATCTCAATTGTATCACTGAGAATCATTTTAATCAGAGATACAGACATTTAAATAAAGAGTTAATCTCATTTGGGATGTTACCAACATTCAGTTGGCCAATCCAATTTGTAACAACAGTATCTCATCAAGTACCTGATTTTTTTTATAGTTATTAATTCCAGAGAACTGTATAGTTAAAAAGTGAGTGGAATATCTAAAGACATTAATGAGAATTAAGGTATTGCCTTGAGGAGAGGAAAATGGTCTGCTTAACACATTTATTTCTAAAGAAGAGATTTCTCCCCCTCTTTGCTTCCTTAGTTTGAATTGCTTTTACAGTTTTCACTCGATAAGAACATAAATGGAATGGAACTGGTGCTGGCCTTCAGGTATTTGAGTTCATCTGTTCATATGAGCTTTTCTAACTGCCTGATGTTCTCCTGAAAAATTGGGAGTAACAATTTTTTGAGATTTAGGGGACATTGATCATTAAGTTCCTATCACAAGTAGTTTAATAAAAACATTACTGATCTTGATCAAGATTAGCGTTGACAAACAGCAATGTATCCACAAAGAGACATTCTGGAAGAGTCAAAGCAGGAGTTTGGACTGACCTTCAGGTTGATATTGTGCTATGATTGTCACTGTCTGCCCAGCTCCCTTCAGCGCGGCAGCTGCCTGCTCATGGGATGCTCCTCGGAGATCAATGCCGTTCACCTAGAGGAGAGATCAGACTTTTAGGCACAGTATCTGTATTCTGAAAGAAGAAAAACGTTTTCCAAAATTAATAAGCTATCTAAAATTATGCCATGTTCCTCAAAAAACTTCATTTCTTCATTTCTTATTCAGGTGTTTCTTATTTCAGCAAGATTTGTAGTCATGATTACTTTTAGAATGCAGGGCCATGAAATTTCATCTTGTGTTTGTGGCACAGCCTGGCTAGGTTGGAAATATTTTGTCTATCCGTATCCACAAGGGTTTTAGCGTGTGTACTGCTATGTTCCCATGGGTTTCCTGGATTTCTAGGACAGGCTGGCTTTAAAACTAGAGGGGAAAATGATAATGGAGAGAGACACATGTAATGCCAACAGACAAGTATGTGCCGACAGATTCATATATTCGAACGACGTTCTGGGGAGACGGTATGGAATGGGTCTGGCAAGCTGCCAGATTCCTCTCTTTGGGTAAATGCCTAATCCTGTCATATGGAGCTTGCTGAGACAGCCTTGAGCCCTGTTCCAAAATAAACTCAACTGCCCCACTTCTCATGCACAATTCCATAATGAATTCTGACAAAATGAAATAAAGAGTGCCTGCAGTTTATTTTGCTGTCACTAACTCCCACTTTGGAGCCCATATACTAGAAGAGAAGAAGAACATCTATAAACCAAGCCCTGACCTCAGCCTGAAAGAATCAAACCGCCAGCAAGTCAAGCCCAAGGAGAAGCAAAAGCTAAAGTCTTTCACCAATCAACAGTGTCAATAAGTCGTCAGGATATATCACCAAGGGCTCTGTGTCAAGCTGAGAGGAGGGGCGATGGGTGAGGCTCAAAGCAGAACAAGAAGCTTTCCTGATGGAAGCGAACATACTGAGTCTAGTTTTCTAAGCTGCACAGATGATACCCTCTCCCTGCATCCCTTTGCTCACTGGGCAGGATGCTATGCCCAAGAGAAGACTTCAAAGTTGATCAGCATACCTTTGTGTTTAAAACATTCTCTTTTGTTTTGGCTTTGGCCATCTTTAACAACAATTCTGAGTAGTTAAATGGGGGCATGGTTTACTACTTTGCTTTCCTAACTGGCTTGCCTCACCTGTAATTTTCAAGTTGATGTCATTGCTCCCTCATAATAACTTTGCTAAAGTATCCTCATTGCTATCTGTAGTTTCTTTTGCCTTTCCTCACGTTTTCTATTCTGGTGAGCTTCCCCTCCCAAACATTGACTATATATTAGTTTTGGGAAGTCCACTGTGCCAGGCCTACTGTGCCAACCTTTAGATAGGTAAGTGACAGCCATATCATCTCTCTGAGGCTGTTTTTATCTCATTCAGAAGGAAGGAACAGTTAGGCCATTATGGTCTAAAGTACTTGTGGTGGTAGGCACACATGCTTACAATCTCGGTCCCCAGCTGGTGGCACTGTTGGGGGAGATGATGGAATTTAGCCTTGCTGGAAGAAGTACAGCACTGGAGACAAACACCATGACAGACAGGCTTGGAGACTGTATAGCCTCACCCTACTTCCTGCCCCCTCTGCTTCCTGTGTGTGGCTGAGATGTGATCTCTTAGCTTCTCGCTTTTGCCATCAGACATGTTTCTGCTGCCATTATGGACTTTTACCCTGGAGTCATAAGCTGAGATAAACTTTTAAAAAACCCCTGTAAGTTGCTTCAGGACGAGAAATTTTATCACACCAAAACAAAACTAACAACCTCTCTCCTTGATCCGAGAAATACCAAAGCTCCTCAAGAATACAGAATAAGTCATTTTCAACGTGGCTAAGGATGCTAATGGGACAGAAGTAGGATTATGGTCACCAAAAGGGTCAGCAATGGCAGATTTATCTAGATGTTTACCTTCGGCAAGCACAACTGCATAATATCAGATGTCAAATAATTTTAAATGGTTTCTTCTATCGTAAAACAATTAACTCTTATTAAAAATGGACATCACTGAAGAAATATTTCCAAAAATTAAAGAAAAAATGTAAGCCAATTCTCACCATTTGCACATCCACTGGTGGTCTCTTTACTGTCTTTTGCTCTGAAATTCAACATGTGGCTACAAAGAGCATGTGGCTACATCTGAATATATGTTCTTGATACATAAATATTTTATTACTTGCTTATAAACTAATAAATTAAACATCATATATAAATATAACATTTTGGTTATCATTTAACAATGTAGCCTGGACATCTTTCATACAAGTTCACGTCGTTCAAGTTTTTATTTGGAAGATTCTTCCTTGTTGTGAAAGTTCTAGAGTTGCTCAGTGAGATTCTTACTGATGTAGTTAAAATAAGTTCCACTTTTCCCTAGTACATTTAGGAATGTCTTCATGAAAGATAAGTGCTCTGGATAGGGTCTTTGTAAGAAAAAGGGTATATATATTTTAAATTTTTGTTATTATACAATTAAACATTATTATTTATTTAACATTTAAATGACTAAAGAAAAATATAAAGTAGATAATCTTATTTATTAGGTAACATTTTGATATAAAAATAGAAGCAATACAGATACATAATGCCATGTATAAAAATTAAGTCAGTATAAAAAACACAAAATAAATATTTTTCTACTGTTATCTCTAGTAGTAACTATCTTGGGACTAAAGAGATAGCTCAATGGTTATGACTGTTGCTCTTGAAGAGGACTCAAGTTTGGTTCCCAGATTCAAATGGCACACAATCACCTCTAACTCCAGCTTCAAAGCATCCATTGCACGTGTATATGCACACGCAAACACACACACAAATATAAATAGAAATAAACATAAAATATAATAATCTTGATGATTTCCTGTGTGTAATACTGAGTACTTTGGCACGAATATAAACCAGCTTATAACTATATGATTAAATATTTAATATTTATTATTTAAAATACTATATAATGAATAATATTTAATAATAATGTATAAATGAGGGTATCTTATGTACATAGCTTCATGTCTTTATTTTACTCATAAAGCTTTCAGTATTGCTGTTATTGTTTTGAAACAGGTTCTCTCCATGTAGTTCCTAGAACTCACTTTATAGTTCAGGCTGGCCTCAAATTCAGAAATCATCCTGATTCATTTCCTAAGTGCCCAGACTAAAGGAGTATGCTGCTACAGCCAATCTCATAGAATGTTCTTAGTTACAAACTACATATACACATTGATCTCATTGATCTTAATGCTATATAGGATCCTGGGGTTTAGTATAAAACATTTTCTGTCACTACTTCAGTTAATAAACACACTGGTTCTTTAACACTTTGCTGTTATAAACAATTCAGTAATAAATACCAACTATGCCGAATAAAGGTAATTTTGATAGTCATTGTCAAGTTACCTCTAAAAATGGGGCATTAATTTATATTTCTACTAAAAACATGATTGTATTTTTTAATACTAATTATTTGCATATACCACAACATTTGAGTTTTTCTATTTTGATTAGTAAACAATTATATTTTAATTAGATTTCTTTAGTTATGAAGGTATTTTTTATGCTAATTGGATATTTTAATTTATTTTACATAAAATGTGTGATACACTATACTTGCTGACTTCTTGTTTAGTTTGTTCTTTTTAAAATTTTATCTGTATTTTTAAAAATATTAATAATCCCATTTAAAAGCACATTTTACATTATGGAACATCATATTTTATATTATTATGGTATCTCTTGTTATAGAGAATTGTAAAATGTTTTGTATAGTTGCAGTTATCATTTTATTTTATTTTCAAAATGCTCTAGACTTTTCTACTATATTTATTATTCCAACTGATTTAATAAGTTTCCTTTATTTGGGGGCACAGAGAAGGTATCAGGGGTGTGTGGTAGCTTTCTGCAGGAAATACCACTGAGAAAATACCAGAATGAATTATCCAGATGAGGATGGATGGACCGCAGTTTCCCCAGAAGGATGCAAAAATAAACTTTTATCAGTAGTAATAAAATCAAGGAATGACTTTTATAGAATACTACTATCTTGAAATGAGAGTAGTTTCGACCCACAGATTTAACAGAATTATTAATTGTGGAAAAATACAAAGGGGTGGCCCAGTGGGAAACGTTTACAGAACTGGTGCCAGGCTTCAATTAAAATAGTCAGATGAAGGCACAAAGGAATCTACAGCAAATTATTTCACAGTCAGGGGTCTGGGGAAAATATGGCAGTGAGGCAGCTGAGAAGAAACTGGGGCAGAATCCAAAGTAGCTGTCTCTTCCTGTTTTTCAGAAGGACTATGGATAGTAAAGTGACAGATGCAGTCCCAGCATTTTAAGAAAATGTAGAATGATCTTATCTTTTCTCTACAGTGGAGACATGACTTCACTGTTCTGAAGTGATGTAATGGAGTGAGCAGACATGCTTGACTCTGGCACAGACTTACTCAGGCCACCAATGAGACACTGGGAAATTATGGGGTGGAGGCCTGCCAACCCTTGGGACCCTGGGTTGTAAATTCAGTGATTTCTAGGATTAAAAAAAAAAAAAAACCTCAAATATGTTTGGGAATTATTAAACTCTCATTTTGTTCTAAAGAAGGTGAGACATAAACAAACAAATATAGTAAAAACACTCACATATTGTAAGTGAATGAAGCAGAGAAATTACAGGTATTCCATAATCTAGAGTTTGAGCCACCTGGGTGTCAAGCACAGAGAAGTAAGGGAACACGTGGAATCACAATTGCTATGCAAAGTTTCCTTAAAGTGCCCAGGGCTCTACTAAAGCCTGGAACTTTTCCCCTGTGTTGGGGGAGATGACCCTGGTAATGATAGGTCAGGATTCAAGACCTAAGTGGTCAAAAATGAGGTAAGGAGACAGGAGCTGATGGTAAGTTTACAAATGCTATAAGACGAAGGCTTAAATTATGAAAACCCGAACAGAAGTGAGGAAGAGATGGAGACAGACTTGAGAGAAGCAGCAGGGGAGTGGGGGCTGCTTATGCCGCTGTCCACAAGTGTTCTGAGATCCATCCAGGGTTCAAACAATATGTGTACTGCTCATCAGATTAGAAATGGAAGGTCAGAAAAGTATCATAACTTTTAATTCCTGGACCTGACAGGGTGCTGGGTCAGGGAGACCCAGATAGAAAGTGAGTTTGGACGAGAGAGGGTCCTGCATTTCATTTTGGAAATGTTGAGTTCGCTATCTCCATTGGACACCTATGGCCTTTTCAGGCTCTTGAAAGATTTATACTGGGAGTTTAGAGAAATGGGCAATGCTAACAATTATTTTGTTTTTTATATCCCCAGGGTCAGTAGGTGAACACTGGAGAGCCACATGCAGAAGAGGTTTGCAGTATAAAGTAACAGTACCCAGATCGCCCTCTCAGCAGAGCAGAAGCAGGTGAGAAGAGTCAATATAAGTAAAGCCCTGAGAGCAGTTCCTGGCATATGGGTGGGACATGCAATTACCCTCTATTGTTGGTTCCTCTCCAGTCACACATGAAGCAAGAGGATGGCCTGGACTAGTATAAGATTACTTCAATAAAGGGCCAGTTAATGGACTAGGAGAAATGCTAGAGTGGTAGGTCCTGAAAAAGAAAGCACAGGACCCTATAAATTTAGTCATCCCAAGTTGAAGTAGTATCTCACTGTAAGCCTATTGTATCGGGAGCATCCCCTCATCTCTCTGTGCCTTAGTTTCTTCATTGAGGCAGAGAGATTCATACTAAATGTCTGAGGTCCCTTCCAGTGTTTAATACTCTATCCTCAGTATATATTTTGTTGACAACTTGAGAAAAAATGGTTCACTCAGCTTTAAACTTTTACAGCACCCCAAAGCAAGTTTCAAAGTGAATGAACTATAAATTGCATGTGAAGTAGAAATTTCTAATTAAGTTTCCTGTTCCTGCTGGAGGCAGTGGCACTTGGCGGACAGCGATAACACTCCAGACAGTAGCTGCCTAGGAACTCGGGACTAGAATTCTGGAACATGGGGAAAATGAAAAATTGATATTGGATATTTACGTGTCTTAGAAGTTAAACATTAACATTCCCTTTAAATTTGGCTCACTGATGCACAAAGTACAAATTTATATGTAAAAAAAAAAAAGATTTAAAAATGTCTGAGCTTTACCAAAGGCATCTGTAGAAGGCTGATCACTTTGCATTCTCTAACTGAAAATAATAACATCCGTCTAGTTACATAAATCCAACCTATAGGATAAAGCATAGGAAAGACCTTTCAGGATCCATGTACTTAGAATAGTAACTGTCCCAATTAAAGCAAAAAAAAAAAAAGGTACCTGAGACCTTGCCAGTTACTGCACAAACCCATGTCTAGTCACCATCTTGAGTGCTGATGAATTTAACTAGAGGCTTATAAATCTCTATTTTTACTATATATTTTCATTCGGATACTGAAGATTTCAAGTCCGTCATGCTCAAAATCAAGCAATTTCCTCTTGAGCCTGATTGTTTTTTCCCTTACTTTCAACAGACAACAATACTACATCTGCCGCTTGAGCTCCACAACAAAGAATCCTTCTGTCTCCTCTTTCATCTTCTCCTGTATGTAACCCATCAGCAGCTCTATTTCTTCTAGCTAGAGACCCTGCTACTCTTTTGCTGATCCACCCCACGTTTGGCAGCCGAGCAGTTGTCCTTGGGATGCAGCAGGAGCCTAGGAATTTCTACTGTGCCTGGGACTGCCTCATGCCCACATCATTTTCTTTAAGCAGCCAGATATCATAAAGTTCACATAAAGTCCACATCTTTCCTTCCCTCACTATCCTTTCATTGGCTTCTTGTACATTTGATTTGAATAAACCCAAACTCCTGGCCTTGATCCCGGACCATTTGCTCTAGTCCATTTCATATCACTTTTTGCAGTGTTCCCACAAGGACCTTCATTCTGTTTGGCCTCAGTATAAGGTTGCTTCAGGTTCTGGGCATCTGTGTCTGGACAGTTGAGATATTCTTTGGCCATTCTCATATCTGGCCAGTTCTTTTCCTAATTCTCAGCTTATGTGTCAGTTTTCTTAGAGCATTTTGCTCATGCTCCCTTGAATGTAACCTCTTCGCCTGTCTTGGAAAGACCGTGCTTTAATTTACAGAATTTTTATATTTGATAATTTGATAATTTGTCTCACTTACACATCAAAAAATCTTTCCTTGAGTAAAAATTTCATCTCTTTACTTTCATCCCCTTAATAGTTAGAACAGTATGTAGAGGCTAGGTGATAGTCCTTCAATTAGTAAATGTTTATAACCATTAGATCACATAATTTTATTTAGATCATCAAGTTTTATTTGACAACTAATTACAATTTACTTATAATAAGCCAGGTACTGTTAAGAGACCTTCCAATGACTTTGTCTTCCTGGGGAGAGTACTGTAATCATGGAAACAGAATCTTTGAGGGTAGGGCTTATGAATCTTCACTTCTGCAAAGCTCTATGATGATGGATGATTAGTCAGATGTGGGTTGTTCCTTGGTGATATAGCTCTTTATTTTCTTGATATTGTGCTAGAACTTTGTTAGTTGACAAACTTTCTGGGTTTTTGCGGGTGGGGGAACTCACCAGTTGTGAAGCAGTAGAACAGCCTCAGATTATTTCCCCTTAACACATAGACTTGAGGGAAAATATCTACACATGAGGACAGTAGTCTGTAAAATGCCTCACAACTTCACTGTCACTCCAAGGCCATGTCCATCATTTGTTTCATGGAAGCATCTCTGTAATACGAGGGTAAACTGTGTGGGGCTGTAGGTGTATTGATGGTATCCCTGAATGTATGATTGATTGTATAGGATAGTTACCTTGGAAACACTACTGCCAAGAATCCTCATACCTGTTTTCCCTCACACTGCTGGGCAAATAGTGAGACTCTATTGCTATAAGGTCCACTGTAACTATTCTCTCTCTCTCTCTCTCTCTCTCTCTCTCTCTCTCTCTCTCTCTCTCTCTCTCTCTCTCTCTCTCTCTCTCTCTCTCTCTCTCTCTCTCTCCTCCATCCTGACCTGAAATGGGTGTGTTCTTTGAGGACTATTTTTGTAATTAGAGTAAAATTCAAGGTTGTCTTTGATGGATTCTGGTAATAATTTAACCTCTGAATTTGATCAAAATTTTGTCCTCTGAGTCACCTTCCAGCACTATCAGATTAATTTTAAAATAAGGAGACTGCCAGGAAGCACTTTATTCTTCTTCCAAAATTCTCTTTTGCTGTGTATGTGGTTTCTAGGTTGCTGACATGCTTTCACTGAATTAATCTACTGTTAATGGCTACCAACAGGGAATTGAGTAAACAGATTATAAAATATTTATTTAACAAAGCGTATACATCCATTAAAAGCAACAGCATATAATCTGAGGCTCTGAAATTGAAAAATGTCCATGATATATTACTAAGACACAAGAATGTTTTAGAAGGCTATTTATATATAATTCCAATTTTCTATAAAACAACAGTAAGGATAAATGATCTTATAGAGAATTGGTTATGAGAAATCACACAACCAAATACTAACAGATGCTTCAGAGAGCTACAGTAGTGCAACTTGGTGGGGTAGAAATGTTTGTGTTTCTTTTAATAGCCTACAATAAAGTCTGCATGATTTTTAAGTCATTACAGGAAACTATAATGAAATTAGAAATTATATTATGAAGCAGTTTTATGACTGAATGTGAAGTTTGTGTTTCTTTAATCCCCCAGCATACTTTTCATATTATATTCCAATTCGAAATGAATGTTGTTAAATGAAGTTGTCCACATTAAGCACAAAATAGCGCATGGATTTGAAAGCAGCACCATCTATTAGGCTCATTAATTCATTAATTAAGTTTTTCTAATCTCATTGTTTCATCTAAATGGATACAAAGGCTTACAATCAGATTATATTTACCACTACTGTTGAGGAATGATACTTAAGATTCTACTTTCCCTTGAAGCTGCCCTTTTATTTTGTTCTTATCTACATTTCCACTCAAGCCCTAAGTATTGATCCAGGCCATCACAGTGGATTTCCTTTCCAATTTATTTTGTACAATTTCAAACAGCAGAAAACTCAGAGAACAGTAAACTGAAATCTCACAGAACTTCCATTAAGATCCAATAGTTTTTAAAATTCTACATTTGTTCTTTTTCTCTCATTCTTTCCTTAATTCTTATCCATCTTTCTGTTAGAATAGGAAGAGAGTTGTGGAGGCCCTACCACCATCACCTTTTCTGAATAATTTGAATATGTCAGCAAGGCATCCCTCTCAGCATAAAGATGCTTTCTGTACACTACTCATGCCATTTTCTATCAAAGGAACCCAACAAAAGTAAAAGTTGTTCTATGCTATTTAATATACTATAATGCATTTGTTTAAATTTCCTAGGTGTTTTCTTTAAGAATCTTTCAGGGATATTTTATTCAATGATTTATCTTTTCCTATTGTATGTTCATTGGTATTTTAGTTACATGTACATCTGTGTGAGGACATTCCATTTCTTAGAACTGGGAGAGACAGTTGTAAGCTGCAATGTGGGTTCTGAGAACTGAACCTGGGTCCTCTGGAAGAACAACCAGTTCTTACAGACCAAGCCAACTGTCTCTCACATCAGGCTTGGATTTTTTCTTAATTCCAGAATTTGATTACTATGTGTGAATTGCATCTAGTTTTTTATTGTGAGTTGTTAGTCATTAATCTAGAATGTGAAATCAGTTTACTTTTAAATGCATTGCATTTTTAAAGAGTTATATCAGGCCAGATGTATTTGATTGTCCAACAGCTTGTGTCTACTTATTTGTCTGATCATAAATAAGTCAAAAATTTTAGCACAATCTAAGTAATGTTGTGTATGGCTTACTATGTGGCAGCAGGAGCAGGGACATGTGTGGCTGCCTCGCTACTTGTAATTTCCACATTGGATACTTGTATAACGAGCAAAACATCTCTTCACTCAAAAGATAACTTTTCTCTTCGTTGGTAGGAAATCTGAAGAGTTATTTCTTTGAAGTCACAGGATCCTTTCCCTCAACATCCTCTCCCAACTTTTCTTTCTTTCTTCTTTTTCTTTAGAAACATCTATTGATTACACCTGTGTAAACATTTTTTCGGGATTTGAAAGTGGTGATTTTGTATTTTTCTTTCTCGTGGAGTCATTAGCTGATGCTCTCATGTAGAAAACCTTCTTCCTTCTTCCTTTATTTCTGAGTATCATCACAGACTCAAGTTTCTTGAACCTCCATGTTGTTTTCCAAGGCTTCTAATTATCTGCCAGCTTTCTCCCTAATCTCCATTTCTCTAATCTCTAACTCTTTTTTTTTACAATCTTTTTTTTTATATTCGATATAATTTATTTACATTTCAAATGATTTCCCCTTTTCTAGCAAATCTCTAACTCTTCTTTCCACAGTTTCAAGTTCTTATACCCTTGTTAGGCTCCTGGGATATCCTAGCCAGTCTACTTTTCTCCAAATGTGAGTATTCACATTATACATGAAGCAGATGGTTCTCTTCTATGGTTCTTTTCTTTTAAAAGTATTGTTTTGGTGCTGGAGGGATGGCTCCAGGGTTGAGAGCACTTCCAGTGTTCAATTCCCAGCAACCACATGATGACTCACAACCATCTATAATGCAATTTGATGCACTCTTCTGGTGTATCTAAAGACAGCTACAGTGTACTCACATACATAAAATGAATAAAATCCAAAAAGAGCTAATATTTTGAAAATTTTTATTTTATTTTTATTATGTTATGTTTATAGGTCTTTTGCATCTGTGAGTCACACATGCACAATGACTGAAGAAGCCAGAAGAATGAATTGGATTCCCTGGAACTGGAGTTACAGACATTGTGAGCCACAGTGTGATACAGGAAACTGAATTCCAGCTCCTTGTCAGATCAACAAGTGCTCTTTAATTGCTGAGACATTTCTCGTGCCCCAATTTATGTCTGTTTGTCTATATGTCTGTCTCTCTGTGTGTGTGTGTGTGTATATATATATATATATAATATATATATATATATATATATATATATATATATAATTTTTATGTGTATAGGTATGTGTTTATGTGTACTATATGCATTCAAAGACAGGCAGAGACCACCAGAGGGTATAGATATCCTGGATTTGGAGTTACAGATAGTTGTAAGGCTCCATGTAGTGCTAGGTAAAGAACCCAGTTCCTTCGCAAGAGCAATAGATGTTCTTTACTACTGAGTCATCTCCTCTGCTCTATGTGCAAATTTCTTATGCTTTTATTTCAGGCTTTCTATAATAAGGTGTTTGCTACATCTTTCTACTCTTTTCAGATCATAGTGTTCTTTAACATGAGCAATATTAAAGTTGGTCTTATCTAATCCTCCCATATCATTGGTACACTGACTCAGGCCCAGAGAATGGAATAGCTTGTCAGTATCATTCACCACATTTATAACACAGTCCAGATGGAAATTCTAGTATTTAGTGTTCTACACAATGCACCTCTGTCTCCTAAGCAAACCTTTTTTGTAGCCACTAGCTTCCCACACATCCCTATCCTGGCTTTACTCCCTGTGGCTCTCTTCCTAGTCCCTGTTCTGCTTCCCATTCCATGCTGTTTCCTGATGCTTTCATTTTTTTCTTATGTCAAGGTTAAGTTGTACATTTCTAGCTCTGCTGGCTTACTGATGGTCAAGTACTATTTACATGGTCAGCAACCTGGTAAGCTAATAGCATTACACAAAGCTTTCTCTTCCTTTAGTGGCTTATTGCATTTTTAGAAATGAAGACAATTAATGATATTAATAATAATACTAGGAATTATAAACATGTTTGTTATCTAGCCTCCTACCACAGTGGCTCCAGTAGACTATGTGAGACAAAGTTTTATAGACTGAGGCGAGAAATGTCTCCTGGAGCCCTCCGGAACACCTCTATTCAGAAGCTGAAAATCTCACTTGGCAATTTGCTTTGCTTCTAAACTCTCCCCCTTCTTAGTAGTTGGGACTAAGAAAAACCAAGCAAATTAAGATGTAAAAGAATCCATCTTGAAGTAAGTCACTAGCCAGAAAATTCTGCAACGCTTTGCTCCAGTCGTTTACGTAATTACATTTATCTCCCAACAGTATATAAATGAAGTATGGCTCTGACACTATGATATGAAAAGCATTAATTATCACAGTGGTATAAATATATTTCACGTGTCTTGGCTGTATATTGGCTTATAAGTCATTGGGCATCATTTAAAAGATATAATGTTATTATGAAGAAGTTAGTTTAACCAGTGACACATGAAAAGTACGAGTTTCTTTTGTTTTTTGACCCTCATAGTTACCCTTGCAGGACAGGTGGATTTGAAACAATGGGCTCAGACTAGAAGATATTTACATCTGAAGAACCTTATACAATGTGTTGGGCAAATTTGAAAGAATTTACATTTGAGTTGGTGCAAAGCTCAGAGCTGCCTCATGAAAGCTTGTGAGGAACTGCTTTTGTCTTGTAGACCCCACCTAGGGGGTCTTTGGCCAAAACAACATTCTTAACTTATCCAGGTGTGATTCAGGATGCAGTTCATACTTATTACTCACGGAGACACATTTGGACTCAGGGGGTTTGACAAAATGTCCTTTAAAGTCTCTTTAAAAGTTTATATCAAGAAGATTGATGTTGTCTGTGTTCGAGCTTCTAAATTTGTTACATGGGAAAACGTTTTACCTGATTCATTTTATACTTGCTTGTGCCAAATGGTTATGCTGATTGTTCCTTGTGCCTGCTTTACTGGATACATCTTTTGATATGTAAATGTCAATCCCTCATGCTTAAAGGCTCATGCCTCAAAACAGAAAAATACATTCAGATTCAAACCGTCTCTGTGTGTGATTGTGTCTGTCTGTCATCTTGCTGAACCTGTGACTTTTCCTGAAATCCAAATGTTCCCCCTCGGATCTAAATCTTCCTGACTGGGACCGTCCGTGGCAGCCTTCAGGTAACATTTGATAGATAATTGGACATATAAGTCCTCTATACACTTCTCTGTCTACACACTTATATACATACACACAACCCTTCTACACTCCTGTATCTTATTTGACTTTATATACAAGAAAATGACTAGAGGCAGGCGGATTTCTGAGTTCGAGGCCAGCCTGGTCTACAGAGTAAGTTCCAGGACAGCCAGGACTATACAGAGAAACCCTGTCTCGAAAAAACAAAGAAAAAAAAAAAAGAAAATGACTAAACAATCTTTAAAAACCACAGTATTAACCTTCAGATATAGTTATTGCTTCAAAATGAGATTATATTATATACCTTATTCTATTTGTTATTTTCCTAATAAATATCAGCAACTAGACTGTAATCCTCATGAGAGAAGCTCCTTAAATCACTTCATGTTTCTTATATTCCCAGAGTGGTACACAAATTATGGTTACTATAAATTATTATTGAGGGTCAATAGACTTATTTGAGCCTAATCAGTTTATCTTCCCTGACTCTGAGAAGTCTGAAGATCCATTGGATCTTACTTCCTCTGAAGAAGCATTATAAACTATGTTGACAGTGATTTACTGGCCAGTTCCATGGCCAATTATGTAAAGACAACAATCCAGAGAAGAAAGAGAGGTAAGGAGTATTTATAGGAGAGATATCCAGGAATATGCAGAGAAGGCAGCTGATTTTCCCCAGGGTGGGGAGCAAGTTCCTGTCAGAGCTGCCATATTGAATATGTCATCCTTTGGGAAGTGTTAAATGAACAACCCAATAAACAGCCTTAACTTGAATCAGTTATTTTTATAAGGATTAGTGATCTTATAAAAGATTTCTGAGCACTAATAGATTTAGAGGAAGCTATAGAAATATTTCAAAACACTGGAAAAGGCAAAACGAAATTCAGAAGAGGAGCAATGACTGCCCTAAGGAAGCCTTCTCTGGAAGCCTTATCTTCTGTCTCTTCTTCTGCTCTCTCAAGTGTTTATCAAGAGTTCACAAAGCAGCTTTGGCTGTGTTCAGTGTTTCAGAAGTCCCAGGTGGGTATTGTAAGCATCAGAAAATTTTCCATTTACATAGGCAGGGAAGGCTTTTTTTCCCTTCAGTCATTTAAATATTTTCTAATTACTAATCAATTCCCTCCTTTCCAGCCCTTCCAATTTAGCAAACAGAATGCAGTTCCCTATAGAGTACTACTCCCCAGCAAAGTCTGAGTTTCCATGGCTAGTTGCTGGAGCTCTGGACTTAACTAGAGCTGTAAGGCCATACTCCTTTAATTACAAAACAGCATCAGGAAATCACATTCATTTCCAAGGTTCAGTTTGTAGAATAAAGTAAACCTCCAGTAAATAATAAGAGGATAGAATAGGAAAGAGAGTAGAAATAGAGTAGAAAAAGAGAGAGGAGATATAGAAGGAATGTGTCTGGACTACAGACAGATGTTTTCTTATTTTATTTTTTTGTTTGTTTGGTTAGTTGGGTTTCTTTGTTTTTAGTTTTTTGTTTTGTTTGGTTTATTTATTTATTTTTTGCCAAAATGTGTTTCTTTGTGTCAATCTGGATGTCCTGGAACTAGTTCTGTAGACCAGGCTGGCCTAGAGCTCATAGAGATCTGCCTGCCTCTGCCCTCCAAGTGTTGGGATTAAGGGCATAGGCAATAGATGGCTTTTTAAAGATGGCCTGTGAGGATGCACAGATGCACAGTCAAACATTAGACAAAGCTTAAGGAGTCTTGTGAAAAATTGGAGGAAGGATGGAGGGACTTAGAGGGTAAAGGAACTTCACAGGAAGACCAACAGAGTCAACTAACTGTCCTGGAGTCTCTCAGAGACTGAATTGCCAACCAAAGAGCATATATGGGCTATACCTAGGCCCTGGAACATATGTAGCAGATTTGTAGCTTGGTTTTTATGAGGACTCCCCCAACAACTGGAGTGAGGGTTGTCCCTCAATCTGTTGCCTACCTGATGATCCCATTATCCTAACGGGGTTACCTTGTCTGGCCTCAGTGGAAGAGGCTGTGTCTAGTCCTGCAGTGACCTGGTATGCCAGGATGGAATGATACTCAGGGGGGTGTCCTTTTCTCCGAGGAGAAGGGGGACTTTTGGGGAAGGAGGTTTGTGAGGGGAGACTTGGAGGAGGAGGCTATGATCAGGATATAAAGTCAATAAATAAATAAATAAATAAAAAAGACAAAAATGGTCTATGACCAGAATTTAAACATGGAAGGTGATTATACATAAAGACCACACTAGTCAACATAGATGGGCTAAGAAAGTATTTGTCATGCTTTGTATTGCTAGTTCCTCCAAGACCTAGACTAAAGACAACTTTTAAGATGAAGAAAATGAGGCCCAGAGTGATCAGCACATTTCCAAACTAACAATGAGGATGTGGGTTTCTGACTGTGTGACATAAACGCTGTTCCTACTACTCTGCCCTTTTCCTGTATTGCACCTGATGCTTTCTGCCTCGGGTTTGCAGGTGGTACCCTGCCTCAAACAGACACCCACGGAACATTGAACTAACTCCCCGATCCATGCACAGGGCTCAAGGATCCCTCAGTATATCAAGAAAGGATGTTAAAGAAGAGGATTCCCAGATCTTGCCAGTATAGGTTGTCACTGAGGGTTTCTGTCTACAGAAAAGTCCCTTCAAGCATATGGGACTAGAGGACTGGCTTCCCTCAGATGCAATGGTTCAGTACAGGGGGCCACTTTGAAGCTTTGGTCATCACAGAAAGCACAACTCCCCAGCGAATCTTAACATCATCTTCATAACCCTGGGACCAAGTTTGTACCTCCTGGTCCATCTCACTCCGTAAACCATAGGTTTCACTGATCAGTTTTGAGAAAGGCTGACTGCAGGGACTGAGCAGGTTCTGTCCCATCAGTGAAATCAGACTGACCAGCATGAGGTCAATAAGGCCTGGGGAGGTGGGAGCTTGGGAGGCCATAGGAAACGGGACCTGAGACTCTAACTCTTCATCTACCACATTCCCAGTTGTCAACAGGAGAGTAAAATAAATAACTCTTACTGTTACTGTAGCTGGGACTTTCTCAGGATCCAAAATATGACTCTGAATCTTTAAGCTCTTGCCTTCTATATTTCTTTTTCCCACTTAGTAATTAAATGTGGCTTAGTGATTTCTCTTTTGCAAGCAAATGGCACCTGGAAAAGTCACCAGATGCCCTACTCTGAAAAGTGGGAGTCCCTTCATTCTTGGCACAGTGTTTCTTTGTTCCCCATTCTGGATGCCTCCTTGTCCTATACTCAGGGTCTCACCTCTGCAATCCTCTACTGAGCAGTGCATCCAGGAGGGGCCACATTCACTCCCTCTGCCTTGCCTTTCCTCTGTGACTGCCTTGCCTTTTCTCTGTGACTGTCTCAGTTGGCTCCACACCTCTACTTGTGCTCCTGAAGCTCTCATGACCCTCGACTAATCTGACTCCACCTTGTACTCTGTTCCTCCCTTGCTGATTTGTCCTATTCTGTCAAGAGGGCAGAGTGCAGCTCTGTTTACTATTGAATTATTTTAAGTTGTATCATTCACTTGAAGCCCAAATTTAATTCAAAAGCTTCATAAAAATTCTTCTAATCCATCAAGGCAACTAAAATGTCAAGCTAGCTGTCAAATGGAGACAAGCCAGAGGAACTTGTTTTCCCATATTGAAATAGCAAAACTATCCAAACTAGAGTTTCAAAATGCTGTCTCAGATGGTCCTGTTTAAATATAATGCTCTATGGCTTTAAGTCAAGGATATGCCTTCAGTTGTGTGTTTTTTTTTCTTTTGGTCTAGGACTCTGGAGAAAGCACCATGGGAATTTCTGGCCCCTAAAACTGCTTTTGGACACTTTTAAATTCATTGCTGTCTAATGTAGAACCCTGCTGCTTATCAAAGAACAGACTGACTGTTCAGCCTGCTTCCTAATGTCACCATTATAAGTTGAAGATTCTAGCCTCCATGTTTTCCTTAGCATCATCTCTCCTTTGGATTTTAGAATGTATGCATGAGTCAAGATTTCCATCATATCAGCTGCAATCACTGCTTCTTGCTTTATCTTTGAGATAAAGCTTTGAGGAGAGCTTTGTCAGCCTCTCCTTTTCTGTTTTATTTTGTTTTGAAGTAGAATTTTGCTCTGTAGTCACACTGGCCTCAAAATCCCTTCAATTCAGCCTCTCTCATGGGGGGTTATAGATGTGTGTCAGCACACCCAGCTTCCTTTACTCTTAAAAGTATAAAACCATCAGTTTGTTGTTAGGATTTTGGTGTATTTCAAACATTAGAGGGGGAGAAAGGACTGTTCAGAGCCAGAGAGGTCAAGAACACGGAGAACATGGCTCACAGAATCAACTGAGCAGCATTTATTGGGGCTTACAGAGATTGAAGCGACAATCATGAAGCCCGCATGGGACTGTGATAAGTTCTCTGTATAACATGTAGTGGTTGTTTAGCTTGAGATGTTTGTGGAGCTACTCACAGTGTGAGTGTGGGGTGTCTGTGACTCTTTCACTTGCTCTTAGGACCCTTTTCCCCCTTCTGGGTTGCCAGTAACAACCCAGTAGTTGTTATGCTTGTTGAGTTTCTATCACTAGGAAGCCTTCTCTTTTCTTTTCTTTTTTTTTATTCGATATATTTTTTATTTACATTTCAAATGATTTCCCCTTTTCTAGCCCCCCACTCCCCTTCTCTTTTCTAAGGGAAAATGGAGGAGCCATGGATATGGGCGGGGTAGAGAAGGTGGAAGGGAAGAATTGGGAGGAATCAGGGGAGGGGAAACTATGATGAGGATTTACTGGATGAGAGAAAAATAAATAAACAAAATTTTATAAGCTGCCTTCAAATAAATAAGATTTTGGTATGAACTTTAGCTAGAAAATTCAGGTTGAAGAAACACTTAGGGGAGAGCTATATTTGGAGAAATGTGAAAACCTTGAATGTTATATTAAGTAATAGGTCATTATGCCTGCAGAACTCTCATTTTCAAAGAATACATTATTTGTAAATATTGCTTTTCCAAAAGGTAGCTATAATGAAAAAGTGAGGTTAACAAGAAAAAGATGTAGGCTTTGCATACATATGAGACTAGCAAATGTTCATAAAGCATATATAACCAACCAAGAAACTGTATAATTTACACTGCATTTTCTAGAAAACATATTTAAAAATTTTTTAGCTTGTGATTTTGTCCTGTAAATTTCTTTTCAGAACACTAATTAACCCAAATCTTAGCAAAAAAAAAAAAAAAAAAAAAAAAAAAAAAAAAAAAAAAAAGGTTTGATTTCAAAGTCAAAACTGGTCAAAGGCCCACTGTCTGACATCTGGAAATTCTCAGCTAATGTCTATTTCCATCGAGTACTGTATGTAATGAGAATAGCAACTACTTCTCTAAAGAAAGTTATGCTGCAGTTCTTTATTCTTTATAAAAGACACACACATACACACACACGCACACACATACGTACACACACACACACACACACACACACACACACTTGAAAAACAAGTCATGGTAACATGAAATTTCTATTAGTCCTCTGTTATCATAGGCTCCAAAACCCAGGGGCAGGTATGATTTTGAAACTGCTCATTGAATGTGGCTCTACTCTTTGTCACCATTTAGCTTTAGAACTTTGTGCCTTAGTCACTTTATTTATGAAACAAAGATAATGTACAAATTTCTCTGTAGTTAGAATGTTATAATCTAATCTTGTGATTGTGTGTGTATGTGATTGTGTATGTGTTTGTGTAGTGCTTGATTGTGGAAAGAACTATAAACCTTTTTTATCTTCTTACATTGTAAAATGCTTATATTTATTTACTTGATAATTCTAGTGGTACTTGTTTGATAAGAACAGGTCCTCTGCCATGTCCCAAGCTTATATATATTCAATATACAGCCTTTACTTTTGAGGTGCTCACTGTCAACAAGAGGATACTCTACTTTATAGGATTTCATCTCAAGAGCCTAGATGAAGAAAAACAATTTTCTTGAAAATAAACCAAACAACAGTAATATCATAGATGGATGAAAATTGGTATTGCATTTTCAAGAATTGGTCTATCTCTAATCTATCTAAGTATCCTTGCATATATGTATATGTATATGTATATGTATATGTATATGTATATGTATGTATGTATCTATCAACCATCTATCCATCAACAGGATATATAGGGAAACTATATGAGCTCTGTCCATACATTTTGGGATTTTAACTCTGTATTTCTATGTGGTGATGTTGAGAGTATCTACTTCCAAAGGGTAAAAGGGTTATATTGAGACTAAGATATAAAACCCATTCAACAAATGGCATTTGTTCTTTTAAGACATGGAATTTAAAGGTTTTGTTTTTTGTTTGTTTGTTTTTACATTTATACATCGTTTTGAAGTGAGCAGCCAAGGAAAGTTATTTTTACTTCCACAGTCATCGCCTCTAACCAGCAGTTCTAGATCAAAGCATCTGTAACAATTCTATACATATAGAAACAGAAAACTATAACCTCATGGGGGAACACTCAAAACTGGAAATGCTTACCTAGAAAAATGCCAACTCTGTATCATTTAACCCAAAAATGCTGCTGTTGGTCACTAAAATTTTTTTAATTTATTTTTAATATGAATAGAAGACAAATTATAAAAATTGCTCTTCAGGGGTGTGCAGTTGCTAGATTAAAAAACCCCAAACATCATTTTGTGTGTGAAACTAATGACATTTGTCTCTTAAAGTCAAACTTGCCAACTAAATCTGGTTGGTTCTTCTTGCCAGAGTAGTTTCAGAAGGTGGGACTATGAGTTTAAGATGAAAAGTTTAGCCTGGGAACTAGAGAGGTGACACTATACTCATATTTATTATCAGAGATTAAGGAAAGGGGCAAATCTGCACCATTATTAAGGGAACAGCATTGAAACTGTGTGTTAAGGAGCTGAGTCTTGCTCTGAGGCATACTACAAGAAGTAGAACTAAGGAAGTCAGTATGGCATTCACAGAGAGAAAACTGCTTCCCCATGCATATGCGGGAGAAGTGTAAGAGGATTTGTGGGAGGAGAAGTGTTCAAAGTGATCAAAGAAAATTAAAGCAGAGACAGGAAAATGGACCCTGAGGTACAGGTTTCCAAAGTGAGCTTTTATCTAAAAGAACTTGCCATTAACACCATGTGCCTAAAGCTTTTGGACATCTCTTGGTGTGGTATTGTCCAAGAACTCTTGTCTTCATCAACCGCCACGTGCTGCACAATCTCCTTGTTTTAGAAAGTTATAGAAGTTTTTCATTATTTAAAACACACTATTTGAAACCCATCATTTGAAACACTCCAGAGCCCAGACTGGCTTCAACTGATGCCAATCCTCCTGTCTCACCTTCCAAAGCATGGGGATTACAGGTATAATCCATCTCACTGTGACTGATTCTTCCTCTCTTTTTCTTTAGCCTTCCATTAGTCCCTCATCTTTAGGGGATCTCAGTTCTCTGTGACCCTGTAATAAACTGTAATATTTCCTGTGCATGGTCCTTGGTCCCTGGCGTCTTGATCCCTCTGTATAAATATAGCAAATAAAATGGCCCATAAAGCCTAGGCATGGTCTAGCTGGCACAGAGAACAGAAGGGTGCTCCCAGGCTCCATAACTGAAGACAGCACTGAGATAGACCCTTGAGATAGCATCACCAGATGGCATCTGGTGGTCACCAAAATATCCCCTTTTCTCCATCTATCTGGCTGGACAGGGAATGTGAAATACCTAATATAACTAGGTACTGGGTGAGTCTTTATATGTACTTTAATTCCGTACAGCCACACACTTATTTAATGCCATCAAATCTGAATGATTTTATTAGAAAATGGGAAAAGATGTATTCCCCAGTGCTGTGGTAGGAGGCTCGTGTGAGATAATATTTGCTGTGCTTGGAGATGTGATTATCACAGTTAATCTAGGTTTTAATTTCACAGTAGAAAGGTAATTACAACTGTTAAACCTATAATCATGGAAACTACAGCCCACAGGTCCTATAACTACTACAAACATAAGATTATCCATACACATAATCAGAAAAAAGGGGAAAACATTTTCCTTTTCTCTCTCCACCCCAAAGGATGTTCAGAGTTTGAGTATGTTGCCCTCTAGTGACTGCTATTATAAAAAACTACAAATGTTAGATACAATCCTAAATATTCCCCAATTCAGCTTGGATATACACATTGTGGTCAGTTGGCAACACTTAGAAAAACAGTGAGATGTGCATTGTATTTGGCATGTGCAATATTGTCTATTATATTCTGAGGTTTGTCTTCATTCAGAATCTATTTACTTCATATAGTGATCTAACTTGATTTACTCATTGTATTTATATGATATTCATAATGTGTAAAGTGAGAAAGAATGACATTTTCCTGGTGACAGTCTCATGAGGGAAGTGGAGCACCAAGCCTGACTTCACATATGAGTGTGCTAAGTGTAGAGAGAATGGGTGGGGCGTAGATTTAAGGGAGTCAACTAAGCTGGAGGCGTTTCCGTGTGTGTGTGTGTGTGTGTGTGTGTGTGTGTGTGTGTGTGTGCGTGCGTGTGTGTGTGTGTGTGTGTGTGTGCGTGCGTGCGTGTGTATGTGTGTGTGTGTGTGTGTGTTGCAATGATTGTGTGGAAATAGGGAGAGAAGACATCCATTACGGAACCATCTCAGAGCGGAAGAATGAATAGAAGACATCTATTTTGGAGGAAGAACTGGCGTAGGGACAATAGTTTAGACAAAGTGTAAAAGGTTAAATACGTCAGGTGATGAAGAAAGGAAAAACCTTTATGGACAAGGCCGGATGTATTACAAGAAAGTTACCCTAAGACATTAGACTTCATTTTGATGATTAAATTCTAACCACAGCATCTGAAAAAGCACAGGCATATGCCTTCAGTTTTTAACTTGTTTTTAAATACTTTATCAGCTGAAAAGAAATCCAGTATCGAGCCTGTTTTAGCAGAAATTAATGTCTTTGACATATTTAGTTCTTCCCTTTTTCACTTGGTTTTCCCTCACACACATTCCTAGCCCCAAGGAGCTGGGAGAACTCCAGGGGTTGGAAGTGATAACCGTCCATCTGGCAGAACTGTGAAAGGGTCAGGAGTTTGCATCGCACTCAACTACATGGGGACTCCATTTGCTTTTCCGATCTTGTCCGGTTTAGAGCCTCAGTTCCTGAGCCTAGCTCTCAAGACTCGATAAATCTTCCGTGTCTCATGTCTGTAGGCTCAGACTGCTCCCACATCTTGAATGTGCTCTATTTTCCACATCTGCATAGGACCTCATGGTTTTCTGTTTGGACCCGATGAGAAATATCACACTTCAGGATTACGGTGGGGAGCGAGGAGAGCACGGATCCTGCTTAGGTTTTCCTGTGAGGGTTTTAGCAATCCCTTACCGCTCTGTATTTTCCTTATGGACAATAGGAAATGACTCTCTACGTCTCAAAGAACTGAGAGAACATCTTGACCATGTGGCACATGGGCCAGTGATTGCTACATGCCATAGAACAGTGTAACTTAGAAGCTTCTATCAAGGTTTTGTGATGGAGACAGCAGGCGAGTAAATAAAATAAATAGAGAAGAATATATTTGTTAAAAGATGTTCCAACGGATGGGAGTTAGGGAACTGAAATTATGCAGTCTTAAGAGTTCATTTTAGGGCTGGAGAGATGGATCAGTGGTTAAGAGCACTGACTGCTCTTCCAGAGGTCCTGAGTTCAAGTCCCAGCAACCACATGATGGCTCACAACCATCTGCAATGGGGTCTGATGCCCTCTTCTGGTGTGTCTGAAGAGAGAAATGGTATACTCATATACATAAATAAATAAATAAATCTAAAAAAAAAGAGTTTATTTTAGACTTTTTTTTTCTAGGAGGAAGAAACAAATATCACAAGCTACCCTAGGTGAAAATATTGTCATTCCGAGTGGCCAAGCATGCCAGTTGACTGTTTCATAAGCAATGCTTGTTAGTGTAGTGATGGAAAGAATATTTAAAACTCAGGAAAGGAGGAAAGAGAAGTATGGACAGCATGAGAAATGGTTCAAGGAACTTCAAACTGAGGCACCATCACTTGGCTTCTTGCTTTGTTTGTTTGTTTATTTATAGCTTGTGCAATAATGCCTAAGTACTGTCCTCTTACAAAGCTTGGTGCTCAGTGACACAGAATCAAATTTATGGTAAGTTGGAAAGATTTCCTACTTTCAATTCCAGGCACAACTACCTCATACCTATTTACATCTATAATGTGGATCTCCATTGGTGAAGGCAACTCTTGCTCAGCACAGAACAGGAAACAAAAGGAGAGAAAGTCCTTTCCTTTCCTGGGTCCTATAGCAGTTGGATGTAGCAGAATAGAATTGTTGTATATTGTTTAGTGTACTTTATTTTGCCTGTGAGACCTGAGAGATAAAGGCAATAACGATGTCTGTAATTTGTTACACAGTATCATTGATCCATTAAGAAGTTCTATCTCTAGGGAAGATATTGAACAAGAAATAAAAAGAAATTAAATGACACGAAAGATTGATTTCTTACTGGCTCCTGGCTTTCTCTCTTTCAGATAAGGGAAATATAGAACACACATTAAAGAAGGAGCCACCCTTTTCGAGATTTCTCAGAAAACCACCAGTCTCAGTTTTCCTGTCTCATCTTCAGTGTTTTGTTTCAAAATCAGATGGCCATTGAGCATGGCAACATAAGGCCCCAGCACTAGGTAGGTAGAAGCAAGATTGTGGGTTTAGGTTTTGTCTTTGAAGGCAGACTCTCCTGATTAAAATTAAACAAACAAACTAATTCTACTTGTATTTTTTTATTTATCTTTTTTTTTGCACTGAATTACATATTTTAAATCTACTGTTGTGGTAACAATTAACGTTAATAGCATGACTACCACCATTCAAACACAAAGCCTCCTTCACAAGGCTCTGTGCAAAATCTTTTGCTGCCATCGTGTGGATATTCAAGGAACAATCCCAGTTGCCATCTGTTCATTTCATTTCACTGGAGTGCGTGGTTCCTATGCCAGTTTATAAAAATAATAGGAAAACTATCTAAGAGAAGAACAAGTCAACGTGTATGTTTCCGGTTGCTCCTGTTATGTTGTAAGTATGACTTACTCTTCCCAAGCTTGTGCCCTTGGTGTAAGGTCATGATGATAGTGTTTTCCCTGACTGACTCAGGTTGATTTGAGAACACAAATGGAAACATGGCTGGGTGAATCAGAAAGTACTAATTGGAACCAATAGATAATAGTTGTTATCACACAGTTCATACTAGCAGAATCTCTCACAGGTAACAGGCTACCTATGGTTCAGGGAGACAGAAGATGTTCCACAGGTAACAGGCTAGTCTCAGTTCAGACAGGAGAGCCCAGGTGTTAACAGCTGTCTGGGAGTGACTAACATTAAGTTTCAAGACTCAGGACATACTCCTTGATAGATTCGGAAGGAATCCCTGGAAATAGTTTCACCTGAAGCAGAAAATGCTGTGGGCCTAGGATAAAGAAGGGAGTGTTTCCTTTCTGACAACTTCATTGATATGCAGAGAGTCTTGTCACCCCCCAAATCGCAGCTGCCTTTTCTGAAAAATGCTATGCCTGAGGCACAATCCGGAAAGCCACAATTCGCTATTAATACTGTAGGGTTTTCATCCCAATTAACTCCCTTTCCAAAGCCATGTCTGAGCACAGAAACTGCAGAATGCATCTTAAATGACTCAGATGATTGAAGAAAAACCTGAATGTTTTGGTGAAAGATTTCACAAGCAAACTTCTGAGGAAAGGCTCCTTCAGCTTCCACTTTGGACCCTTTGTTACCCTTTACTCACATGTCTATGTGTCTGGTACTGGCTTAGGCCCTGGGATGCAGTGATTAGTAAGACACAAGCAACCCTGCATCTCCAGAAACCCAGTCTGCAGAGGAAAAAAAATCACATAAAAGTCCCCCAACTCAGAAAAATCAACCTCCCCGCAAACTCTGGAGATACAGGGAAGAGCAGGGCAGTCATTTCTCCCAGTATGTGAATCCTACATAAGGATCTTTTTTTTATCTAACTTCTTCCACACCAAGGAAACCTCTCTTTCTTGAACTATTAATATTCCTGACTTTAATAACCCATCCTCCAGTGGACCATTTCAGATACCAGTTTCCAGAAAACTACTCTTTGTCTTTATTTCTCTACCTGCAATTTGATCTTTACAATTAAAATGTCATCCCAAATGTTAATCAAGCCATGGTTCAAATATAATTTTTATTCCTCTCTCCCTGGAATGGTTTATAATTTAATTAAAATATTCACTAAGCTTCAGGAATTTCAGGTTAAGCAGTTTTCAGCCCATGATTGTTTTGATTGCAAATTAGTTTTTGATGTGATAATTTCAGAGGGTGAGCCTCCTGATGGGAGTTTCCATGGAAACAATGCAGACAGAATTTCCTGCCCATGAATAATTTCATCACCTGGAGCTGTTGTGCAGCATCTGCCTCAGCTTCTCCTCCTCTATCTAAAGCTTTCTTCATTTCTCTTGTATGCCATCCAAGTTCTCTGTGCTTTAAAGAAAAAATTATTCCAGCAGAAGCCCACTGCTCTACCAGAGGCTGTGCTGGTGTCCAGGAGCCCAGATGGGTGCCTAACTCAATTGTCAGAAAGGCTTCATCTAGTAACTGTTGGAAACAGATACAGATACCCACATCCAAACATTAGGCGGAATTCCTGCTGGAGAGGGAGGAAGGATTGTAGGACTCAGAGGGGTCAAAGACACCATAAAAAACCCCACAGAATCAACCAGCCTGGGCTCAGAGGGGCTCACTGGGACTAAGAGGCTGAACCAACAATCAGAGAGCCTCCATGGATCTGACCTAGGCCCTCTTCATATATGTAGCAGATGTGTAACTTGGTCTTCTTGTGGGATTCTTAATAGTGCATATGGGGGACTGTCTCTGACTCTTTTGCCTTCTTTGAGGACCCCCTTTCTCCTACTGGGTTACCTTGTCCAGCCGTAATATGAGGGGAGGTACCTAATCTCATTTCAACTTAATATGTCATATTTAGTTTGTATCCTTGGGACACCTGTCCTTTTCTGAAGGAAAGTGAAGGAGAAAGGGATGAGCAGATGGGGGAGGAACTGGGAGAGGAGGAAGGAGGGGAAACTGCTGTTGAATAATATATATGAGTAATATATGAGAAGAATAAATAAAAAATTAAAAAGAATAATTATACAAAAATCATTTAGTGTGTGTGTGTATGTGTGTGTGTGCATGTTTGTGTGTGTGTGTGTGTGTGTATGTGTGTTTGTGTATGGTAGGGAGTCAGTTTTTCTTCCTACCATGTGTGTCCAATAGACTGAACTCTCAGTGAGGTTTGGTTGTGGATTTTACCTACTGGGCCATTTCATTGGTTTCCTTCTTAAGTCCTTTAAGAATTTATCTTTATCCTATACCTCTTAACTTCCCTCGGTGGAGGGCTCTAGAGAGAAAGATTCTGTTTCTCACCATTAAATCTTAAATTCTGGCATGAAATGCCAGACTCTATTCAAGGCTTTGAAACATAGCAACAAACCATGGGGGTCTCAAGTCCTGCATGGTCCTGAAAGGGACAGTGTGATATGGTTCCAGTCCCTGTAATAGGATGTGGGCCTCCATAGGTATTGATGGTTGCTGGGTATGAGGCTTGTTTGTATAAAAAAAAATATTTTACTTCATGTTCCTTCTTAGGGACATATTCTTCCTGCCAAGGTTAATGACTTCATGATAATTAGAAGCAGTGTGAGTCTGGGAGGTGAGGATGTGTCTAATGTCTCAGCAAAATGGTAAATGCTGAGACTTTCAGGAAAGCCCTTAAGGCTGTAGAAAATAATTCTGAAAACATGAATTCAAGAACGTATAATTTCTCAACTATGTAAAAATAAGGATGTAACATGAATTATGTGAGGGGCTTCATGGACCTAAAAGAATAGAGTCAGCTCCATTATGAGCCAGCTTGTCAGAAAGATAGTAAAGAGGGAGATAAAGAGATTTGGGAAATGGTGATTGCAGGACTAGTGATGAAGGCAGGCAGATCCCTGAGTTCAAGGTCAGCCTGGGACAGAGCTTGGTTGGGCTCAGGCATGGTGGGAATGGTGATCTCAGAGCTGGATCCCATCCATCTATATGTAAGTAAGGTCTGTGCCTACAGAGCCCGGCAGATCTCTGAATTCATTTGCAATGTTAAAGAAATACTTGCTGCTTTTTTCTAAGAATCTAGGGACTAAGGTCATGAGATGCTGATTCAAGGGATAATCAAAAGGAAACCTGGAGGAAATGACTGAACTGATACATAAATAAAAGACTGGGTTTAGTTCTACAGGAGAAAGCTACCCAGAGAGAACTGCTCGGAGAGTGAACACAGCTCTTAGGATTTTTCTAATAGGATTTCTGACTTGGTTAGAAAACCCTAGGAATTTTTTTTTTTTTTTTCTGGCAGCTTTTCTGACTTTGGTTGCAGCTATCCAGAGAGCTTTTAGAATTTTTTCTAGCATTAGAGACCTGTCTTTGGCCGAGATCTGTCTCAAACAGAGATCTATCTGAAAGCTGTCTCAAGCAGAACACAGGCTGTCAGCTTGTACCCAAAGCTTGACTTTGAATGTTTCTTTTGCCACTCTCAAACACCCTTCCTCAGGACTCCCTTTCCAAGCAGAGGCTGGTTCTTGGCAATGAGGGATTCAGTAAACCACAAATTATCAAATAAGATTGTAATTATACACAAACTAGCTATCACTTCTGTCTGCTATATCTATAGTTATATCAGTCTTTTCACTGCTTCATTAGCTCCATTAACATAAAAAATGGTTAGTAATGTGCTTTCAATGCAAGCATGAGGACCTGGTCTATAATCCAAGACTTCCTGCCTAGAATCCAGGACAGGTGTGGTGACCTCACATCATCTAGAAGCCAGGTATGGTAGCATGCTGGGACTGTGGAGATACAGACAGACAGATATCTTGGCTTCCTGGATGTCCAACCTGGCCTAATCAGAGTGTCTCAGGCTAGTGAGAGATCCTGTCTCAAAAAACAAGGGGGGCGCAGCACCTGAAGAATGACAGTTGAGACTTCCTCTGGCCTTCACACACGCAAGGGCACACTCACATCTGCACTTAAATACGAACCCACTCCTATTTACCCACACCTGCACACACACACACACACACACACAGCAGATATGTGTATTGACTGTTATTCATTGAGGGCATTAGATGAAAAGGCAGTGAGAACTTATGGAAAGATTGTAAGTTGCAGAATCATATGACTGAAATTGGTGTGAAAGATTTAAAAATGAAGCAGCACTGACTTTGAAGTTGGGTAGACCAGTACTCTTTCTGTGTGGCCTTATGAAAGTGATGTAACCTTTATGAATCTTAGAACTTAGATCTGTAAGACAACGATAGGCAAACGATGTCTGTTTCCAGGATTTAGGGCCATCTTGTCTACTCTTTTTACTTTTTCAGGCTTGGGCCATCGTAGGTCACACTCTAGAAGCAATTTCTATTGTTTAAGCAGTAATTATGATTCTTAACACTGTATATCTAACCATTCCTTTTGTGGAGCTTGGCAAGCCCAAAGATCTCAGCTCTTTCTTGTTTTAAAACAATCCAAGATGGGAAGGAAAACATCTCTGCCTCATTAGAGACATTGGTTGGGGCAGACTTCTTTATTCCCATCATGGGCAGGGGCTGAGATCTAGCTAGGGTCCTATACCAGAGAAGGAAAGGAAGAGAGAGAGAGAGAGAGAGAGAGAGAGAGAGAGAGAGAGAGAGAGAGAGAGAGAGAGATTGATTTGCAAAACAGTTTAGCCTGGGTGCAAATGAGCCTAGGTGATACTGCTGGAGTATCCCCAAGCACCTGCCCCTGTAGGGTTTCTCTCTGGCTCCTGAGATTTTCTACAACTTTCTAAAGTCCTATGAGTTATCAATTATTTCTCTAGCAAATTAATTTTTCTCATAATTGATTCTTTAAATTACACAGAGCTGGTAACATTTGATTGGAGTCAAAACCTGCAGGGACGTTGAAGGGCAGAGAGCAGCACCACTGAGCATCTGGTGGTGACAGCAGGAAGCTAGTCCTTGGGGTCAGTATGGCTCCAAGCTAGAAAGTCACTTCAGTGTCTTCTATGAAATGGAAGTGATCATTTCTCAACATATCCTAAAGATCCAACAAAGGTGAGATGGGGCCCACAGTAAGAGGCTTTGAACATGTAAACATGACATTAATGTGTTATTAACTAGCAAGATTTATAAGAGGTAAAACCAAAGTGCAGCCAAATGGTGCTTCCAAGGATAGTGGTGCTTGGAAGAATCTTGGAGTCCACAGACACAAAGGCATCCTGGGGGCTCCAACATCCTTTCATAACTGCTCTATTACAGTAGGCATCAAATGAGGTTTTTTTCCTCCAACACCTGAAATTGGAGTGTGGATAGTCTCAGATGTAAGCGAAGTGCCACATTCAATTTCCTTTCTGAAGTTTTGAGCTGCAATAGTGTATCAGTTTGAGACCAGAAGCAATAGCACTGTTCAAATACCATGGTCAGTGCTGATGATCTGTATGATCTCAGGCACATTATAGAATTGCTCTGAACCTTCAAGTCAACCCAGTGTTTGGGGGGAATTCGAGAGACTGTGCAGTATTTAACACAGTGAGTGCTTGGTGTGAACGGATTGTTAAACTGGTGTTAGGTGTTTTATCTCAGATTCTCTGTTATTTTTCTGTGCCTCCAGGTCCCCTTTGTAGGAAAGCAATCCCCTGTACAAACCTCCCCACGTTCCTACACTGGGCCTAGTGGCTCTGGCTCTTTCTGTTAGCTTTCCATGTTGGAAATCAGCATGTGTCTGGTTCTTCAAGAGGCACTACACTCACCAAGGACTTAAAGTACACTTTAATGTTCAGTTCTCAGCCCTCAGCCCACTTTATTCAATTAGTGGATGGCCTATAAGGACTTTACAGTATAAATCTTATTTCTCCCAAAGCAAACACATGTGAGAGTTTTCTGAAGATTCCTTTAAGGCAGAATTTCCACAATACATTTCATATGATAATCATCTGTGTTTTAGGGGTGGACGGAGTCCTTAAATTCAACAGGATTAGAAAATACTTTGATGGTCGCTCTTTATTTCTGATTCATTGCTGGATCATGAACACTTTTTATGGAGTCTTTTCAGAGATCTGGTGTTATATATGCACATGGTAGAAATACCACTTTGAGACAAAATGATCCCAGTTTCCCTGAATTGAATTTTGGGCTTTAGAAGGCTATTTACTGCTGAGTCTTTCAGCAGGCATCCTGTGGGATACCTCCCATAGGTCATGTTCATTGCTGTGCTATTTTTTTGTGGCGTCTTTTCATTGGAGCTATGTTATGTATGACAATGACACACTGAATAAGTGGCCCTGAGGGGTGTAACTGGAAAGGAGAAGTGTTAACTTTGGTTCTCACTGCCCATTATGTTTATTGAGTTGTTTTATTTTGTTTTCATTTACTATGTGTTACAAAGCTCTATGCCAGAGAATGGCAGATGTTTCTCCAAGGAAGCATGGTGAATCCAGCTTGCTAGTCTTTTTCTAGATAACAGAAGATCCTCATTTACTCAAAGCTCCTTGTCAGAGGAATTCTATAGCATGAGAGAACCCAGCACATTAGGGCTGTTACCCAGCCCTTGCTTCTCATTGGAGCGTTAGGATATGTCGGGAAATGATCACTTCCATTTTATAGAAGAAACTGAAGTAAATGTCTAGCTTGAAGCCAGATTGACCGCAAGCACTAGCTTCCTGCTGTCACCACCAGATGCTTAGCAGCAGGGTTCTCTGCTCTTGAGGGTCTCAATGGTAGCCTGCATATAGAGATCTTGTTAGGATAGTTAAATGCTTCTTGACAGCTAGTAGGTAACTGTTGTTCTGTGCCTTCCTGTGTCATTCTGGAATCTGATACCTGTTTATAATCCTGCGGTTGAGATATGATGATTGTATGGAAGGACTGTAGGACTGAGCCCAGACGAGAGGTATTTTTAATAGCACACCAGCTAGAGTTGAAGGAAAAGCTAGGGTGGCAGAAGTGTGAGTGAGTGTAGAACTATGGGGCTATACTGGCAGGCTGGAGCCAGATGCTTTGCCACCTTGCATGCCACGTCAACATTTTAGCATCTGAGGACAATGGAAATTTCTAGGAAGGCTTTAGAGAAGGCAAGAAAGGCTATGATACATGTTTTAAAAGATTGGCCTTTCCAGATGCTAAAAGATTGCAAGTGACTGGACGTGTTTGTAGGCTTTTGGCAACCAATAGGAATAAAGGACTCTTAGGGCAGAGCTGAACTGCTAAGGGTTAAATGCTTATTTAAATGTCAGAGGTCATGTGTTGTAAACTAATTCCTTAAATGCATATGTTAAGAGTATTTGTTAATAGTTATTAGTTAATAGTTAATAGTTATTTGGAAGTTACAAGACCCTTGGGAGGTAATTAAGATGGGTTTGGGCACTCATGTTAGCATGAGTGGCTTTATAGAAAGAGGCATACATTTTGTAGGCTTGCATATTTTGTATTCTTGCATATTTTGTATTCTTGTTTTGTGTTGTCAGAGGATATTCTCTTTTCTGTTATAATGCAGCAGGAAGGCTGTACTGGCTGGTTTTGTCTGTCAACTTGACACAGGCTGGAGTTATCACCGAGAAAGGAGCTTCAGTTGGGGAAGTGCCTTCATGAGATCCAGCTGTGGGGCATTTTCTCAGTTGGAGATCAAGCGGGGAGGGCCCGTTGTGGGTGATGCCATCCCTGGGCTGGTAGTCTTGGGTTCTATAAGAGTGCAGGCTGAATAAGCCAGTAAGCCCCATCCCTCCATGGCCTCTGCATCAGCTCCTGTGTTCTGATCTGCTTGAGTTCCAGTCCTAATCTCTTTTGGTGATGAACAGCAATTTGGAAGTATAAGCTGAATAAACCCTTTCCTTCCCAAGTTGCTTCTTGGTCATGATGTTTGTACAGGAGTAGAAACTCTGATTAAGACCAAGGCCCTCAGGAGATGATGGCTTTATGGTCCTGGATTTCCTAGCTTTCAGATCATGCCTGCTTTCACTTTTTTTTTTCCTAGTAAAGCACTGGAACAACTACTAACAGAAGCATTTCTGTTTTTCCTTCTGCAGAAAGAATGCCCAAGAAGGTCACTGTGCTGGCTAATGTATTTGCCTCATGAATGCTCTAAAATATGTTCCAAAAATACTTTAAGAAGATGGTTCAATGATTGGAATTCTTTCTACAACCAATCTCTAAGAAGAAATAAAATACATAAGGGGGAAATTAGAGAGAAAAGATCACCTACAATAGACATATAGAATTTAATCTAAGGTGATGGGTTTTAAAAATCTTTTATTGTAACAACTTCATAACTGTAGTTGTGATGGGGAGCTGGAATAAATCTCCAGAGTGGAATCTGGTTAGGTGCTGCTTTAAGTTGCTAGGCAGGGCTCAGTTGATGTGCACACACTAAACACTAGATGGCACCCATCATCCTGTGTCTGAATAGGGAGCAGAGGGAAGGAAATAACATTCCTGTGACTTGAATGCAGAGGGAGGGAGGTTTACTGGAGAGGTTGGAGGGTGCTAGAAAGATGGGGCAGGTGAGCTACAGGAGGGCAGTGGAGGAGGGCGACAAGTGCCTTGGCATATGTAAATGAGAGTGTAATTACATTGTATGCTAAATTAAAAAATAGCAAAAACCAATACTTTGGGAACTATAAGAATATAAAAAATATCGACCCCACACTTCTCATGTTTCTGTCTTCCAAGGTATTTGTTATGTAAGGGTTTTGTGGCTAAAGAAGTTTGGAAAAACCATTAATTTATCTGTATTCAGGATATCCTTCTCAGAGCACACTGGTACAAAGATGTTTTGACAAGTTTTTCAGTTGAAGACAGTCGGTGCTAAGTAACTATGGTAATAACCCCCTAAAACTATTCTGTGAAACATTCTTTGTGGGGGATACATATCTAGTCTAAACCCTATCTACGAGAAGGCATAATCCAAGCTATATCAATTCTACCTTAGTCATGGTTATCCTATACTTTGAAAACATCAGATATCTGCATCATGCGCTCCTATGCCAAAGCTCAGGAAATGTTATAGGCAGCGGGCACAGAGAATGAAAGAGCCAGAAGTTGAGAGGACTGACTGACAAGTTACTGCCACCTAGCAGTAGTCTGCCACCCTCAGGAATTCTCTGCAGCTGGGGTTGCCTATAAAGCCTGCATAAGATCAAGTCAGTCATGGCTGCTGGGGAGAGCCATTTTTCTGTAGGATGGGTTTCTGTAGGATGTCAATGTTCCAGTGGATGGCCTCACACCAGGAATATAATTTGTTTTTTTTTTTTTTTTTTTTTTTTTTTTTTAAGAAAGAAAAGAAGGAAGACTAGAAGTTGGGAGTGACTGGAATGGGCCTAGGAGAAGTAGGAGAAGAGGAAGGGTGGATTTGGTGAAAATGTATTGTATACATGTAGCAGTTCTCAAAAGATAAAACCAATGATATTAAAATCAATCTTAATTTAGAATTGTTACTAGTACTAGTGAAATTGAATGAAGATTTGCCATGTGACATGTAGCATTTTAAATGTTATCTTCAGAGAGAGATAGCGATGGAGAGAGAACCAGAGAGAGCGAGCAAGAGAGAGAGAGAGAGATGAAAGGAGAGAAGGAAAGAGGAGAGGATGGAGAGAGGGTGAGGGGCCGGGGACACAAAAGCTAGCACACTCGAGCCGCCACATTGTAAGTCATTATCAAATACATTACTAAGAAAAGTCTGCATGGTGGAGTTATTCTGGAGTGGATACTCTGCCCCCGATCCTAAGAGTGCTGTTTACTTCACAGTTCTCTTATTTGTAAAGAGTGCCTGAGAGCGAAATGTGCCCCAGACCCTATTCCCTCCATCTGAACTTTCTAGGTAGCTGTTAACTTGAATAATTTGGAAATTAATCTTACATGACTTGGTGTCATGCACAGAGTTTTTATTTCACTTTGATTGTTAAAAGTTTCTGCTTTCTGGTTTCTGGGAATGCATGTCTTCCTCTTACTCTCCAGTTTAAGCTGTGGGTGCAAAATTCTCTATCTTTCTCCTTCCTGTATTTATAATTTAATCTTTCTCTTCCTTCCCATCCATTATTTCATCAAAGACTCTCAACGTTTATGTTTCTCCAATAGATACCCAGTAAAATCACAGTACTTAACCTGAAATTAGATACTTCCAACTAAAAGTTAAATAACTCAAGCAAGATAAAAAGAAGAAAAAAAGTTCTCTTTTCCTTTCTAATGGGAAACAATTTCCAGATGATATTTTCTGCCATCGAATACTTTTTTAAACATTGTGCATCATAAAGAGTATTCCATCAGATCTCCAGAGACTGTCATGTCCCATGAATTGTAATTTTCAAGACTATAATTCTGGTTGGTTGATTTGTAGTTCTAATATTAATATTAAACAGATAGATCTATTTTTAAAGGCAGACATACTTTTGACTTATCTTTCTTTGAACCATCCACTATTATTAGCTTCTGTAATTCCTTATATAGAAGAAAACCCAATCCTATGACTCCTTAGGTCTACTACTTTGGTAGAAGTAGAGAAATTAATATCACCTTTGTTTTATCATCCTTATACTGAGGATAATAGCGTATGGTATGGTCCTAAGATTAAATCAGCTATAAATATGGCCCTGAGTAAAATGTACCCCAGGTATTCTTACTTTAGTTTCTAACCACAACATAAAGTCAGAGCAGTGAGCATCAATGTAACAACTGCATTCTGTTGGCAGATCTTGAAGACTGCTGTATACAGAGAGGACTCCTTTCGGGTCAAGAGAAGTTCAGAATTCAACTACACAGTCAATAGTGATGGAGCTGAGGAACTCATTTATCCTTTCAGGTTCTCCTTTCCAGTCTGGAAAGTGGGAGGAACAAGAATTTACCATGACTGTTGGCATCTCCTTAAGGATAGACACAGCTTAGTACATGTGAAAGTATTTCTGTCTCAAAGTGTGCTGTGACCACATAAGTCCTGACTGTGAGGAGATAGCAGGATACCCACCAAGAGCACAAATTTCCTTTGGGATGATGGAGGATATCAGAATTGGACTCCCAGGCTATAATGACCTATGAAGCAGTCACTGTGCCAAATGTTGAGAATAAAAGCTCCTTTAAGATGTGAAAAGTTGTCCTTCAGAAATCCTACCAGGTAATGAAGAAATAGTCATGTAAAACCAATATAGGCAATAAGCAGGAAGAGCTTCTTGGAATATCTTGTATGTCATTTAAGAGACATACTCAAATAAGACATAGCTCAGCTCTTGGATGGCAGAAACAGGTCCTGGTGAAAGACCTGACATCACATCTCTCAGACTCAGAATCCAGTAGGCTGCAAGATCTTGGACAGCAGAGATATGAATATATAGGAAAGCTATGGTGACACACAAGGTGTGGCCAGGCCATCCATGCCGACTTCTGGGTATTTAGGTCTGTATTTAGGTCAACTGCTATGAACTATTGAGGGAAACTGTGTGTATATGTGTGTGTACATGTGCATGTGCCTGTGCATGTGTGTGTGAGAGAGGGGGGGGAGAGAAAGAGGGAGAGAGAAAGAGGGAGAGAGAGAAAGAGGGAGAGAGAGTGGGGAGTATAAAGTATGGGGAAAGAGACAGCAATTGAAATGGGGGATATTTGCTTATTTGTTTAAAGGATTAAAATAATTGCTAAAAATTAAGGTGGGAAATTCTTGGAAAATTCTATCTACAAATCATAACTATAAAGAGAAAACATTTTTTCTGAGTACATAACGAGAACAAAACCTATGAGCTTTATTGAGTTATGAACCATAATCCACTACAAGAACTAGAATCCACATATAATTCTCTATTATTTACATGATTATGAAAACTCTAACATGATTATAACCACTTGCAATGGATTTGACCATCCACCACACCAGGGAGGGAACTTTATACAGTGCCAACAGTCAATAAATACCTGCGCACACAGAAGTCAATAAATATCTGTGCACACAGAAGTCAATAAATACCTGCGCACACAGAAGTCAATAAATACCAGCGCACACAGAAGAAGAAAGAAATCAAGGTGAGAGGAAAAGCAGGAGGAAGCAGGAAGGACAGGGCAGTGAGGAAACGTCACTCATTTTTTAGAAATAGAAAATTATTATTATTATTATTATTTTAGCCTT
This sequence comes from Apodemus sylvaticus, assembly GCF_947179515.1. Classification (NCBI taxonomy): domain Eukaryota; kingdom Metazoa; phylum Chordata; class Mammalia; order Rodentia; family Muridae; genus Apodemus; species Apodemus sylvaticus. Next base: position 114,153,816 of record NC_067472.1, read on the forward strand.
AAGAATGTCTTTATTCACTTGAATGCTGTACAAATATTACAATTTTCTCTTGCTGAAAAAAATATAAAAATAATCTTTATATAGGAATTCATTCATTTCTGTAAATCTTTCTAAATTTCTGCAATGGCTCTAAATGAGGGTAAGTGAATAAGTGGAAGTGAAGGGAGCCTGCGGGAGGAGCAGCAGGAGGTAGAACCATTCTTCGGTACCAACCCACCCAGACTCTTAGCTAGGCACATCACTTCTTTCTGTTTTAGCCCCTTCCACCATGGCTACCCAGAGTTCCCAGGACTCAGGGCATAGTCGGAAACAAAAAATATATATAATGTAATATAATATAATATAATATAATACGTAATGCGCAATACATAATGCGTATTGCAAAATACATAATATGTAGTACATAATGCATAAATACATATTATGTAATTAATAATGTGTAATATGTAATGTGTAATATGTAATATGTAATATATAATATATACAATAAAAATTAATAAAATTTAATTGCAGATATTAGCTTGTACCAATCTTGGGAAGCCTGATTCTCTTGTATAAATATGGGGAGATACCTTTTGAGGTGAAAATTAATTTTATTGTTATGAAAGATGAAGAAGTTCTCAAAGTGTATGTAATTCAAATGAGTGCTGGGGACATGGACTCAGGTGCTAGCGATTGCGAGCAAGCAGCTTACAGATTGAGCCATTTCTCCTGCCCCATTTAAAAATTTTTAGTAGGCTTGATGTGACTCAAGTATGTTTTAAATGATAACACACAGATAAAGTACTAGGAAATACTATTAGAGATGGTGGATAAATTTATGATGGTACATTTTGGTAAGAGATTCACTTCTTAAACACATTCGGTTGTATATACTAAGAGGGAACAGGTTTTTGTTTATCAGATACCTTTGTAAAGTGAACTTAAAGTTCACTTTAATAAACTTATTAGCAAATAATATATGCTTAAAAAGTTGTTATTGTTAATTCTTTTTTTAAATTTATTTTGTTGCTGGTAATTCTTGAACTTAGGCATATTCTGCCCTCTGCCACAGGTCACCCTTGCCACACCCTGTGACATTCTTATTTTTCTCACATATTTATATGCACCAAAGTATTCTGAAACCAAAGTTTTAGGAGTGTGGTCACTCCTAGGGAGATTGTATTTTAATAAGCAAGCACTATACCATTTAAATAGAGCTTGCTTCTCAGTATTCTGTTGTGTGCAGATACACATCACAATTTAAAAGGAGAAGCTAGAACCTCCACCTCTATCCAGGAGAAGTAAAGTGACGAGCATCATATACCTAGGAGCTATCTAAATTGCAATGCTCTGGAGGCTGTGGAACATCTCCTTTTGGAATGAAAGTGATTTCTTCATGGATGATGGTAGATGTAGACAGAAAGGACATTCAAGACACATACTCACCGATAAGATCTGGTCTCCTCTCTGGAGCTCCCCACTCAGGTCTGCTGGTCCCCCAGCCAGAATGAAGGACACAAAAATACCTTCTCCATCTTCCCCGCCCACAATGTTGAAGCCCAGGCCAGTGGAGCCTTTGTGAAGGACTACCTTGCGGGGCTCCCTGTAGAAACAAATGAAGAACACAGCTCACAGAGTGACCCCTCTCAGATTTTCAGATTCTGCTTTCTTTTTTTAACTTTGTTGTAATACGAGATACCACATGTTCACTACCTACTACAATGACAGTGGCTTGCCGTAGTAAAATGAACTTGCAGATTTTGAAAGCTCTCATAATTCTCATTACAACTATCAACAGCCCATGTAACACCATTCCTGAAACACCAATTATTCTCTCTTCAAAAAGAAAAAAAAAAAAAAAGAGTTGGGACTGGAGAGATGGCTCAGCAGTTAAGAGCACTGACTGCTCTTCCAGAGGCTCTGATTCAATTCCCAGCCACTACATGGTGGCTCACAGCCATCTTTAATGGGATTAGATGCCCTTTTCTGGTATGTCTGAAGATAGCATCAATGTACTCATATACATAAAATATTTCTTTTTTTAACTCTGTAATAGTATTGATCATAAAGTATTCAGCAGAATGGAAAGGCTAAGACGTAAAGGAGAGGTTTTGATAGGAAAGGAATTAAATAGAACCTTGTAGGTAGTGGAATGCCTTGGAATCTCTGAGTCATCAGTAGTATTTAAATGAAGATTAACCAGTGGTCACACATACTGTTGAGCTGCAGATGTGATGGGAGGCAGGAAAACCAGTTAGACTGTCCTCCAAGAAACCCAGGTGTGAAAGAGTGACAGCTGGAGAAAGGTTGATAACAGTGAAGATGAAGAGGAAGGACAGAGGAGAGACTGTGAAGAAGGGGTGGGGCATTGGAGAGGATGAGAGAGCTGCTAACTGGGGAAAGAGAAGGTGGGCATGATTAGACATTTCCAGTTCCCGCTACTGCTCACATACCCCTGTGCAGATATTCTGAAGCAAATGGAAACAAATGTGAATTGAAGTTCCCAATGAAACTAAAACTTGAAACCAACCAAGCAAACCAATCAAAACCAAACAAACCACAACTGTTTCAGATTCCGGAAGGTTGATTTGTTTTTCTCCCCCTGCCCCCCCCCCCTCTCTGAGTGTGTTTATTAGTGTTCATGTGCGTTCCAGTGACAAGCATGTGTGTAGAGGCTAGAGTCATCAACGTCAGGTGACATCGCTAAGACACTGTCTGCTTTACCTCTTCAGGTAGTATTTCTTACTGATTTTGAACTCACTGAGAAGGTTAGGCTGACTGGCTAGAGAGCCCCAGGGATCTAGCTGTCTTTGCACACAGTGCTGAGATTACAAATGCCTGATTTTTTTTTTTTTGTGGGTCCTGAAGTTTGAACTCATGTCAAATGCTTGTTAATGTGACAAACATGTTTTTAACTAAGTGAGACATTTCTTCTGCCTCTAATTTAATTTTCTTTTAAAAATTATTATTATTTTATCCTGTATGTATGTGTGTGTGTGTGTGTGTGTGTGTGTGTGTGACAGTCAGGAACTAGCTTAGGGAAGTGAGTTCTTTTATTTTACTATGGGTTCTAAGGATCAGTCTAACATCATCAGGTTAATGTGAGTTAGTTAACCTTTATCAGATAAACCATCTTACCAGCTTTTCCTTAACAATAATTTTTAAAAATGTCAGCACAAGTTAGACCAAGGACCCTTTCTATCATCTATCTTTCTCTTCTACACATCCCAGTTCCAATAACTAAAACTCTTTTATTATCCTCTCAATGATATATGGACAGTAAGGAACCATCCAATATTTCTTTATGCTAATGATATGGAAAGTTTATCTACAATCACAAGTCCATGCTTAAAATGATATATCTATGTTGAACCTCATTATAAGAGTGTAAAATGCACAGCCCAGCTATGGTATATAGTTAGAGGCAAATTGCCATGCATACTTACTCTATAACTATATTCTATAAACTATATTCTATCTTTCTCTTCTACATATCTCAGTTCCACTAATAAAGCTCTTATTTTCCTCTCAATGATATATGGATAGTAAGGAACCATCCAATATTCCTTTATGCTAATGATATCGAAAGTTTATCTGCAATCACAAGTCCATGCTTAAAATAATGTATCTATGTTAAACCTCATTATAAGAGTGTAAAATGCACAGCCCAGCTATGGTATATAGTTAGAGGCAAATTGGCGTACATACTTACTATACTCTACAACTATATTTTATAAGCACTGGATAAGCACTAACTGAATCTTGGACTGTTCTAGGTGGGTGTGCTCTCAGAATGTTTGCAAACTACATGAAAATTCTTGCCCTGGTGGATTTATATTGTGCTAATAAACCACCCACACAGGTACTGAATTTACTCCCTACTGTTAGAAAGGAGTAAGAGAAAAATTTGGAGAGAAAGAGAAAGGAGAGTAATATGGTGTGATGTGTGGTAGGTCTAGGTTGCACACACTGAGGAGGAGACATTTGAGGACACTGGTCATGTAGGTACCCAAGAAAGGATGCTGTACCTGGAGGAGGAGATAGTAACCACACCTTAGTGTGTGAGGGTTCTGATGTCACAGAAGAACCAGTATGCAGATATGGCTGCACTATGAGTCCATGCTGTATTAGCAATGTTGACTGTCTTTTCTCATTTGAGGGTCCTGGTGTTTGGTGGGACAAGACATTCTGGGTATTAAGTTGTAAGGTGATAGATCCTGTAGCTTTTTTCAGCAGGAAGTTGGTCTGTTTGGCATATGTACATTCATGTTAACTGGGTATTCAGTAAGGCCTCCCCAGTAGAGCATTTCCACACATGGCAACTGTGAAAGTCTGGGAACTCAGTTTCCTACCAAGGATTACGTGAGCCTATGGGGGGAATTTCTCATTTGCATCACACAAAAGTAGTACAACTTTCCTCTTCATCTTTCTGCCTGACTGATTCTGGCCAGGGTGAAAATGCAGTTTTCATTCTATCTAGTTCAGTGGAGGAAGTAATAGGAGAAGTTGCTTATAATTGATTTTCCTGGTAGAAGTGTAGATACGTTTACTTCTCTGGGAAGACTCATGACAACACAGGGGTGAGAGGCTTCATTCCTTTCTTGTTTTGTTAAGGCAGGGCCAGAGCAGCATTACAAAATCTGTGACAGCATGTATAATAGGTGCACACATTTATGCCAGGCAAAATCCCAGCAGTGAGAAGGGAAAGTGGGTACAAAGTCCAGCCCTACCTAACCAAGGAGAAGTTATTTGCAATGGGTAGCTGCTGGGAAAGGGGAAATGAGTTTTCTCCAATGGAGTCTCTCTGGGTTTATCTACCACATTTCAGGGCAGGCCTCGAGGTTGGAGTAATTTGCCACGGTGGTCCAGTGAAGTCTGTAAACATGATATTTTACAGACAGAGGTAAAAGAAAAAATGTCTCCTGGGAATAACGGACCTCTCTGTATATTTAGAAGCTAAAAATCTCACTTGGCAGTTTCCCAAACTCTCCTATTTCCTTATAGATGAGACATGGTATAACCAAGCAAACATAGATATGTAAGAATTCATCTTATAGCAAAGAATTCTGCTTTGCTTTGCTCCAACCACTTATGTTATTACGGTAGAAAATGCATTCCAAAAATTCCAGTCACAAGTTCTTTTTTAGGTTTTCTAGTCACTGCCTTTCAGGGCAGGTAGATTCCAAACAATAGCCGAGACTAAAGAGATTTACATCTGAAAAATCTTATGAGGTCCCTGCCATACAGATGAGTATTGGGCAAGGTAGGAAGAATTTACATTTAAGTTGGTACCTAGTCCCATAGCTACTACCTTCTCCCACAAGCTAATCTAGTTCTGCCTTTAACTCTTGATTTTGCTTGCAGACAGGCTATCTCAGGCCCACCTGAATAGCAAGGGAAGTTTATGAGGAACTGACCTTTTGTGTTCCAGACCTCATGCAGAGAGTCTTTGAGAAAAAGAAGCCTTTCTTAGCTTATCCAGGTATGATTTAGGATAGGATACAGCTTATACTTAATACTCAGGGAGACTCAAAGAGGCAGAGAGACAGTATTTACTTTCTACTCAGAGAGAGACACTCGGAGGAGGAATGAGTTAGCTAGTTCATTCAGGCTGGGCCTAAGGGCTAACAGCTGGTTAATTTACCAGGCTGGCCCAAAAAGCTGGAGCCAGTTAGTTAATTCATCAAGCTGAAGGCTGGAGGCTAGAGGCTACTACCAGAGCTAATCTTTGGAGCTGATCACCCAGGGGCCTATGATGGCTCTGGGCTTGGGGCCTACGATGGCCCCAGGCATGTCACAGAGAAGAATACAACCGGCAGACTAGGCAAAAGGACTCTGAAACACAGCACGAGCCAGACAGCTTCCCAAGCTCTACAATGTTGCCAATTTCACCAGGAGGCTAGGCACGAGAATCATCCTTCTTCAGCTCCAGGGCCAGCGTGACATCGAGACCAAGATGAAGAAGCAGTTTAGCCACATGGGCCCTGGACTTTGGGTAAACACCCTGTATTGCTGGAGAAAGCCTAGCTAGCCTTTTACAGATATATATGATGCTTAATTTGAGATGTTAACTTGACTGGACTTTGGGAGATACCTGAAAATACATTCAGATTTCAAACCACCTCTGTAGTCATGTCAGTTTGTATTTCCCGCTGGACCTATGTCTTCCTGGACCAAAGAATCCTGGTTATCCCACAGCAGACCCACAGTTTGTAACAGTAATTGGTGAACATAAAATTAACTCCATGGTTGTTTTTGTTTTTATTTATTATTTTTATTAGCTATAGTCTTTTATTACATTTCAAATTATTTCCCCTTTCCTGGATTCCCATAAGCCATCTCCCCTCCCCTGGTTCCCCAGTCACCCCTCTCCCACTTCCCTGTCCTGGTATTTTCCTACACTGCAGCACTAAGCCTTTCTAGTACCAGGGGCCTCTCCTCCCTTTGATGTCTAACAAGGCCATCCTCTGCTGCCTATGCATCTGGAGCCATGGGTAACACCATGTGTACTATCTGGTTGATGATTTTGTCCCTGGGAGCTCTGGGGGTACTGGGTGGCTCATATCATTGCTCCTCCTATGGCACTGCAAACCCCTTTAGCTCCTTGGGTCCTTTCTCTAGCTCCCCCATTGGGGACTCTGTGCTCAGTTCAATGGCTGACTGAGAGTGTCCCCCTCTGTATTTGTCATGCACTAGCAGAGCCTCCAGGTAACAGCTATAACCAACTCCAGTCAGCAAGTACTTGAGGGCATTGATAATAGTGTCTGGGTTTTGTAACTGTATATGGTATGGATCACTAGGTAGGGTAATCTCTGGATGGTCTTTCCCTCAGGCTATGCTCCACAGTTTGTCTCTGTATCTCCTTCTGTGGATATTTGGTTCCCCCTTCTAAGAAGAACCAGAGTATCTATACTTTGTTCTTTCTTCTTCTTGGGCATCATTTGATATGTGAATTGTGTCTTGGGTATTCTAAGCTTCTGTTCTTTTGTGTTTGGATTACCTCACTCAGGATGATATTTTCCAGTTTCACCCGTTTGCCTCAGAATTTCATGAATTCATTGTTTTTAATAGCTGAATAGTATTCCTTTGTGTAAATATACCACATTTTTCTGTATCCATTCCTTTGTTGAGGGACATCTGGGTTATTTCCAGATTCTAACTATTATAAATATGGCTGCTATGAACATAGTGGAACATGTGTCCTTATTACATGCTGGAGAATCTTCTGGGTATATGTCCAGGAGTGATATAACAGGGTCCTCTGGTAGTAGTATGCCAAATTTTCTGAGGATCCAACCACCAGACTGATTTCCAGAGTGGTTGTACCAGCTTACAATCCCACCAGCAGTGGAAGAGTTTTCCTCTTTCTCCACATCCTTACCAACACCTGCTGTCTCCTGAGTTTTTAATCTTAGCCATTCTGACTGGTGTGCAGTGAAATCTCAGGGTTGTTTTGATTTGCATTTCCCTGATGACTAAGGATGTTGAACATTTCTTTAGGTGCTTCTCAGCCATTTGATATCCCTCAGGTAAAAATTCTTTGTTTACCTCTGTACCCCATTTTTTAATAGGGTTATTTGGTTCTCTGGAGTACAACTTCTTGAGTTCTTTGTAATGTTGGATATTAGCCCTCTGTCAGATATAGGGTTGGACATTCCATGTTTTTGTGTATGTATATGAAGTTGTTATGATTTGGTGATTTTTGTCTTTTTAGTTTTAATTTAGCTTTTTTTGTTTCATTTTTATTGTTTTTGCTTTGTTTTGTTTTGTTTTGCTTTTGCAGAGAGAGTGACAGAGAAAGAGGGAGATGGAGAGAGGGAAATGGATAGAGGGAGAGAGGGAGAGAAGAGGGAGAGAAAGAGGGAAGGAAGAGGAGGAAGAATCTAGTTGGGTGGTGGTATGCAGAGAAGCTGATTAAGACTTAAGGTAAGCAATTCAAAATAGCTTCAGAAAACACCTTAAGCAAAAGGTAAGCAACTCAAAATAGCACCAGGGTCAGGAAGTCTCTGAAACCAAGCAGATTCACTAGGACTATCTCTCCCATGAGTAAGCAACAAAGACTGCCGAGAGTGAGTCTCAGACAAGTCATGCTGCAAAGACCCTGACACCATTCTAGATGCTTAGAAGTAGAAACTAGCTGAGCTGCCTGGAAGGGGCTTAGGTCACCTGAATTACCTGGAAAAGAAATTCTTCCAACTGTTCAGACTGTGCGATGTGTTCTAGGTTCCCAGCTTTTGTGAGGATTTTTTGAGTAATTTCTGCTCCTGCAAGTAACTTTTCACCCACACTCCTGTAATTAATCTTAAATAAAACTCATTGGTTCCCCAACGTGGACTTTGGCAATATCTGAACTTTGGTCTTTTTGGTCTTATGTTCTATCTTGGCTGAGTATACAAGTATGTTGTGTCACAATTCTTGCCATAAAAATTCTTGTCATACAAGAGATGGGTAGGGAAATGGGGAGGATCTAGAACTTGGGGGAGGGTAAAGAATATGATCAAAATATATTGTATGAAACATTAAAAAAAAATCACCCTTCTTCCTTGCTAATTCATCTTTCCCCCAGCCCTTAGTCTGGAGAGAAAGGGTTGAATTTTAAGTTTTGGCCTGTGTGTGCAAATAAGTCTCCTTCGTGCTGAGAACTTGGTCTTGGGGCTTCCTGATACTGGTCTCTTGCATGTGTCATCTATTCCTTGGACAGGCTGTGCTTTGCATATGGAAGAGAAGAGCAGCATTTCAGGGTGGTTGTTAGCTCACATATCCTTTACTGGAATGTATACTGGAGCCCAGGCATAAGCACTTTCCAAACACAGCAGGAGACTTGACAATCATAAGGAATACTGAGAAAATGGACACACTCCCACAGTGATTTAGACCTTTCCTTCAGATTATAATTATTTATGCAAATGTCTTCCTTCCTTTCTAGGGTTTTAATCAGGGATTGAAAAATGCATGCACAACAGGGATTGTAAAAACCGGCTAAGAAAGTAAAGTGGGCTGAAGAGGGATTGTGGCATGTTTGATCTAAAGAGGGCTGCAAGTAGCTAACGCTGGATGATGACTTCAAGGAGGAATTGTCTCATTTGAAAACTGCCTGTCTTCAGGTTCTTGTAAAGCTAAGCCAAGAATCTAGATGTTTTGTAAAATTTCTAGCATTTTAAATCAACAAGGATTAAAAAACAAATAAAAGCACCATGCAGTTCCAACTCTATCCTACTTTGTTATGGATCTAGTTCGGAGATGCCAGTGTGAATGGCATGATGGGAAGTTTTATGACACATCAGACACCTGTTTGGCCTAGACAGGATTGACATCTGGTAATTCTCTGTCCTTTTAAGTTGATTTATGAGTTTATCTTCAGTGCCATTTCTACCCTTCCCTTTCAAGTTCTCTCACAAGAATAATCTGTCCTTTTGCTCTATTTTCCCCTTATCCTCTTTTGTTCTTTCTATAGTACAATTGCTGATGACTTAGCATCTTTGTGATGACATAGTCTCAATCACTTCAAGCCAGCATTCTCTTGTCTCTCCATGTTTAGTGTCAAGGAATGACTGTGGATCTGATAGTCTAATGTCTTGAATTTCTGTGAATCATATATTATGTGAGCCACATGGCTTCCAGTCTGGATATATGTCCTGGGTAGTTTCACCTAGAATGCTCAATTAAGTAAAAGTAAACCAACACTCAAATTTGCAAAGGATACAAATATTATTTTTATACAGAGACACTGTCTCTTATTTGCTGTGCTGTTCTTCCAGAATTCAGATGGTTTCAAGACCATTATGTGCCATTATATACTGACAGTGGAACAAAATTCTAACCCCCCTCCCATTCTTTAATCGTGACTTGGTGCAGATCACTTGACTGTAATCATATGGAAGTCACTTTCATCAGATACCCAATTTTCAACTTAACTGGATGGAGACTTCATGAATAGAATCCTAGAGAAAATATTCTATCCATGTAGCTAGAGCAATGCTTATTATCCTGGCTTGGTGTACACATCTCCCTCTCCATCTATAGTAATTAACTTGAGAGCAGTGTCCATACCATTAGTCTTTTGTCTTCAATACTTAGTATAAAATTAAGTGCTTTTTATTTGTTAATTGCAGTTTTCATATTATATTTTGAATAAGGACTCTGAAGAAGCCAGAATCTATTCCCTGTAGATCAGAATGTTTTGAAATGACACATTCAAATATGTGCTTGATTCATCTAGCCAGTCTGTTAGTAAACAGACAATTCTAGAATCTCTATTCTGTGTTGGACACTGTGAATATAAATATTAAGGAGCCTGACGCTGTAAGGCTAATTGGAGACAAACAAGAAAGAAGAATACTGCTGTGACAGAGACTTGAGAATCATAAACTAATACAGATAAGAGTGAAGAGTAAGTAATTGAAAAAGAGCTTATCCTTGTATTATCAGGGCTTCTGGAAACAATCTACTCATTTATGCAGTTCTACTTTTTTTCTTAACATGACGCAAAAGACTCCTAATTATAAAACCCCAGATGTTGGGCAACTCCAAGGCCAGTTTGTTCTGCTCTAAGCTGTGTCAGGTCACCTGCTAGGTAAAGTACAGGGGTGCTCTAAGGCAGCAGGGAGTTTGCGGGAGAAGAGTGCCATGTAATTTTTCTTTTAATTCTCCATGGCTCAAGTGGGTTCAGGATTCAAGGAGAAAAATGGACACTTAAACCTGAAGGACTTACTTCTGTTGAGGGAGGATACGAATGTTATCTTTTAAAAACATGTATTTGTCCATGCTAGTCTCTGTTCTGAAGCCAGTGGATATCCTCTGGATTGTCTACATTTCTAAGAATAACATCCAAATTCCTCATCACGTGGGCCTTTACCCACTCCAGGACAGCCTAACTTCACTATTTTCCTCTTTTCTTAGTACACAAAGTTGTACACTATAGCCCTTCACACTGAGCTGTTACACACCTCGCTAGCTAATCCCAGGGTCTCTTTGTTTGAAATGACCTTTCTCTTGCTATTCTTATGTTTCTAATGAACTTTTGCTTTGCCTTCAACACCAAGATGGGTGCTGTCTCCTCTCTGCTGCTCTCTCTGTCCTTACCTCCAGAAGAAATAGCAACCCCCCCTCCCTCCCTCCCTCTCTCCCTCCCTCCCTCTCTCCCTTTCTTCCTTCCTTTTTTTATTTTTTGTGAGACAGAGGAGTCTTATTATGTTGCCAAGGCCACATTGAAATGCTTGGTCTCAAGGGATCCTCCACCCATGATTTAATATTGGTAGGATTGCAGGCACATGCTGCTGTGCTCACTTTAATTTTTTCCCTTAAGAAAGTACATTGTTGGCCTGGAGAGATGGCTCCGTGGTTAAGAACACTGGTTGCTCTTCCAGAGGTTCTGAGTTCAATTCTCAGCATCACAGGGCAGATCTCAACCATCTATAGCATCTATGGGATCCAGTGCCCTCTTCTGGTCTACATATGTACATGCTAACAAAACATCAACACACACACACACACACACACACACACACAAATATATATACTTATATATATACATATGTGTGTGTGTGTATATGTGTTTGTGTGCATGAGTATGTGTGTATCAAAATAAAAAAATGGAAACAAAAAGAAGCCACACTGTCCCCTTATTGATACTACTCTAATTTCCTTTACTGTTTGGATTTGACTTTATCTATCTCCATGATGAATTTGTGTGACCCAAAAGTATAAACACCTTCAGACTTGTTATTGTTGCTATTCTGTTTTTGTTTGTACTTCTAGGACATAGCAGAGACAGAGCAGACAAGAAGCACCAACAGCTATGTTTCACACAGAAGGAAAATCCAAGTGAAGCGCTGAGGGGAAGTGATGCAGTCTTGTGGTTCCACAAGGAAAGAACAGAAGAAGCAGGGCACTGTGCCCTACAGCTCAGATTCTGAGCTGGGTGATGCCAGGAATAATATGTAGCTTGTAAGGAAGCCACAAAATTCAGGTAAGATAATGAGCAAATTGGGATGAGAGCTTGCCTGGTTCATAGGTGAAAAAGGTCGGTACTCGATCTCCAGCACAGGGAGGCAGCTGCGTGCTTTAGCTCTAGCTCCATGTTAAAAATATGAATACATCATCATGGTTGGTCTGGATAGCACAGGAAACAGGCTTAACTGGCTATCCTAGCTCAATTGCAGTGCCCATGAAGACTGTTAGCTGATGCCCCTCTCTTGGAGTCTAGGCTTACTAAGCTGTCTGCTCATTAAAACATGCTTTCACACAGTGATTTTTCCCCCCAATGCAACAGTGGGCTAATGAGCACATTCTGGTATCTTCAGAAGTTATATTATTATCGTAAAATAAAGATACTAGTATAGCGTGTGAACTTGTTCACCTCTGGATACACTGACAAAAATAAGTTTCAGAATATGTAGACCTAAGAGTCAGATCATTACCATGGTCCAGAAAAACTGTTGTCCTCTTAGGTCATGTCTGCAGAGACATCTCTGAGCCCTCGTTCCTGCATTTCTTTATAAGCACAACTTTGCACATGTGAGCAGTGTTAGGAAGAAGAGACAGTGGTAGATTAAAGAAGTCATTTTTTTTAAAAAACAATGTACCTTAGCATAACTGTGAGGGAGAGCAGAGAGGGTGGGCACGTGCGGTCAATTGCAGCAAGCTTCAAAGCTGTTGAAAAATTAATTATTACTCATGTCACATAGCTTTATGAGCTTGGGTCCTCAGAAGACTGAAGTACAATGCATTCCACACATTCAAATAACTAATTAGTGTGGTCAGTCAAACAGCCAGTCAAGTGGAGAGGGGGATTTCATTGAAGTGTTGCTGCAAGGATGTGCTAAAACAATACATTATGGATTTTGGCATTATGAGTTGGGGATCTATGCTGGACTTTAGGTAAGCAACAAACGGTGGGGTGTGTGTATCAAAACAAACAAACAAACAAACAAACAAACAAACAAAATGAAAACAAAAAGAAGCCACTTCAGCAAAATAGTCATGACACAGTTCTTGAGTCTCGGTTAAATATAGTGTGGTTGGTAGATGCTATGTGAGATTTTAAAAAGACCCCACAAAACTATTAGGTGAGGGTCATCTGTTGTACTATGGCAGAGTGTGCCGCAGAGTAGATAGAGCTGTGTTTGAATCATACTCTTATTAATGATGAATAATCTAGAAAAGTAAATCTCTTTATCTCTGACTCTTTTTCCCTCCTCCCCCATCTCTGTGTGAATGTGGGTATATGAATGCCCTTGCCCATGTGTGGGCATCAAAGGACAGCTTCACATATTGGTTCTTGCCTTCCACAGTGTTTAAGATAGCAGAGAGGGTTTCTTGTTTTTATTTTTATTTTTCTGCCACACATACCATGGTAACCAGCGTTTTAACTTCCCAGAATGTCTTGTCCTCACCTCCCATCTCTGCGTAGGCATGCTGAGATTACAGATGCAAAGGACACTATCTGGCTTTTTATGGGCTCTGGGGATGTGAAATCAGGACCTCATTCCTGCACCAGTACTTTCCTCAATGAGCCATCCTACCAATCCAATCTAGGAAACTTTTAAGGTCACCTTTACTGTTGTTGTAAGTTGTGAATAACTGTATTTACTTCACAGTGTTATAAATATGAATTTACATAAACTATTAGGCACTAAGGCCATACAGCAAGTGCTCAGTAAATGCCAACCCACTGTTTTGTGTTCTATGGCACGATCACTGGAAAGCAAATGGATAAACATAGAATATATAAATGGGCAATGCAAGGCCACATGGAAGTAACAAATGAATGCTATAGATAATGAGAGAACTCTATGATAAGGGAAAGAGTAAGATGTGGACGAATATGAACTGGATCTGAAGGTCTATGTAGATACTAGATAATAGACCTGGAAGAAATGGGCACAGAGCAGTCGAGCTCAAGGTGAGATGGGAACAAACATGCAGGATGTTTGAAGAGCTGAACACTTGTCAATGTCGTCAATGAAGAAGACTGAGGAAAGCTGGTAGGATCCCAGATGGTGAGCTGGGCATTCAGACTTTACTGAGCTAGCATCTTAATACCCAGCAAAGACTGAATGGAATGACTTCTGCTTCAAGTCCTAAGTGTTTACATTCTGTTATGCTTGTTTTGTAACTTTCCAAGTTAGCTTGCAAGAAGCTAAGTTAAAGACCGGAAGGCTTTCTATAGACACTTGCTGCAAAGTGAGGGGGTATGGTTGAAACTGTGCAAACCATAGTCTGAGTCTTGACTGCTCAAATCTAGCCCACAGACTTCCTGAGATCAGCTCTTTGATCTCTTCCCTAGGGAAAATTTTGGAATTAGTTATGCATCTGAAATTACATATAATATCTTGGGTAAAAGGAATCAAAGGGATACGTCCAATCATGTTTACATACAAACATAAATCAACTATAGATTAGTTTTAATCATCTTGGTTTTGAAATATATTGGGCTTTTGCTTATTGATATATCAAGTGTGATGATCTATAATATATATCTCATTTCAATTTTCTTTGGTCTAAGTTTATTAAAAAGTTAGAGGAGCAGCTATATCTTGATCTCATGTGTGTTAACATTTCAATAACCATTTTTTCTAAACATTTCAGCTCCAAAGTAAGAAAAGATTTATATATGGAATAATAAAAGGGTAACATATACACACATTGATTTTTCAAGACAGGGTTTTTCTAGGTAGCCCTGGCTGTCTTGGAACTCACTCTGTAGATCAGGCTGGCCACCAAACTCAGAGACCTGCCTCTGCCTCCCAAATGCTGGAATTAAAAGCATGTGCCACCACACCTGGATGCTTTTATATTATTTTATCTAAAAACTTTCCCATTAAATTATATGTATTATCTGAAGTGACAGGAATTTCCTCCTGTTTCCTGCTGTTTTATATTTTGTTTTATATTTTGAAAACACTGTTGATTATTTTAAATTGTTATCTTCTTAAATAAAACTATACAACCATTGTACTATTTTTAATTGTTGTGTTATATAATTTCAAGTTATCCAGGCTTGATAAAAATATCGAAATACTATTTCAAAAAATTTCAAAAGCCAAGGACAGTGTAAGCACATCTATTATTTGACAATTGGAATTGACTTTAACAGGTCTCTATATTATTCTGAAAGACAAATATGGAAGTGATTTGTAAAAACTTCTTTGGAGTCAGAATCCTATGGAATGACAAAATTCCAGTCATCAGTGATCAGTGTGACATCTGGGCAAAGCATTGGATTAACTAACAGTGTTCAGCTTCACGTTTTACATCTCTTAACTCTAATTTGAGAACATCATATCATTGTAGACCGTGTTTAATCTGAACACAATTTTCTAATTTTCTATGCTAATATTAGCCACTGGCTTTTTCTGAACACATCCCTTCTCATTTATTTAATAATCTGATTTTTATGATACAACCTCAAACCATTGACCCCCATTACCCATTTATGGTTCCTGAGCACTGGGAGATTTTCTCTGGAGAACACAACAAGGATGAAGCTTAGTAGTAAAGCTCTTGTGCTTCAGTTTGTACATTTTCAGCAGTAGCATTCTACTTTGCGGAAAGTGTCTCTAGAAAGACTGACAATCTTTAGTATGTGTGACCATGTTCAGCTTTGAACAAGACATCTCTGATCAATACCTGTATAAAAAAGCCAGTGGCGATTGCAATCCCCATCAAAATTCCAACTCAAGTCTTCACAGAGATAGAAAGAGCAATTCTCAAATTTATCTGGAATCACAAAAAAACCAGGATAAAAAAACCATTCTCAACAATAAAAGAATTTCTTGGGGGAATCAACATCCATGGCCTCAAGATATACTACAGAGCAGTAGTGATTAAAAACTGCGTGGTATCGGTACAGTGACAGGCAGGTAGATCAATGGAATAGAATTGAAGATCCAGAAATCAACCCACAAACCTATAGTCACTTGATCTTTGACAAAGGAGCCAAAACCATCCAGTGGAAAAAAGACAGCATTTTCAACAAATGGTGCTGGGTCAACTGGTGGTCAGCATGTAGAAGGATGCAAATTGACCCATTCTTATCTCCTTGTACAAGGCTCAAGTCCAAGTGGATCAAGGACCTCCACATAAAACCAGATACACTGAATCTAATAGCAGAGAAAATGGGAAAGAACCTCATACACATTGGCACAGGGGAAAATTTCCTGAACAGAATACCAATGGCTCAGACTCTAAGATCAAGATTTGACAAATGGGACCTCATAAAATTGCAAAACTTCTATAAGGTGAAGGACACTGTCAATAGGAGAAAACGGCAATCTAGAGATTGGGAAAAGATCTTTACCAACCCTACATTCGGTAGAGGGCTAATATCCAAAATAATATTGTTGGTAGCCCTCTATTGAATGTAGAACTCAAGAAGTTAGACTCCAGAGAACCAAATAACCCCATTAAAATGGTAGAGAGCCAAACAGAGAATTCTCAACTGAGGAATCTCACATGGGTGAGAAGCACTTAAAGAAATATTCAACATCCTTAGTCACTGGGGAAATGCAATCAAAACAAGCCTGAGATTTCACTTCACACCAGTCAGAATGGCTAAGATCAAAAACTCAGATGACAACAGATGTTGGCAAGGATGTAGAGAAAGAGGAACACTCTCCTCCACTGCTGGTGGGCCCGAAAGCTGGTACAACCAATCTGGAAATCAGTCTGTGTGCTCCTCAGAAAATTGGAAATAGTACTATCTGAGGATCCACTATACCACTCCTGGGCATATAATAAGGACACATGCTCCACTATGTTCATAGCAGTCTTACTTGTAATATCCAGAAGCTGGAAAGAACCCAGATGTCCCTCAACAGAGGAAAGGGTACAGAAAATGTGGTACATTTACATAATGGAATACTACTCAGCTATTAAAAACAATGAATTCATGAAATTCACAGGCAAATGGATGGAACTTGAAAATATCATCCTGAGTGAGGTAACCTAGTCACAAAAGAACACAATGGTATGTACTCACTGATAAGTGGATATTAGCCAAAAAGAAGCTCAGAATACCCATGGTACAACTCACAGACCATATGAAATCCAAGAAGAAAGAAGATCACACCAACGTGTCAACCTTACAGTCCTACTCTGTAGGGGGAAGAGAATGATCTCTGGGAAGTAGAGGGAAGGAAGGATCTGGGAGGAAAATAGGAGATGTAGGGAAAGGGAGGCCAGTTCAGATATGGGAGGAGATTGGGGAGAAATACAGAAGGTCAGGAATTTGAAAATAGGTATGTAGCAGTGGGGAAGGAAGAACTGGGGGTAGCCACTAGAAAGTCCCAGATACCAGGGATCCAAGAGGTTTCCAGAACGCAATAGGGAGGATATTAGCCAAAATACCCAACCAAGGGGATATAGAACCTGTAGAGACCATATCCAATGGTTAAGCACACCTCCCAGTTGATGGATGGGGCCACCCAGCCACCTGAAAAATATTAACCCAGAATTCCTCCTGTCAAAAGGAAATGCAGTGACAATGAGGGGAGTAGAAACTGAAGGAAAGGCCGTCTAGAGACTGCCCTACCTAGGGATCCATAGTATCTGCAGACATCAAACCCAGACACTATTGCTGATTCCAAGAAAGGCATGCTGACAGGAGTCTGGTATAGCTGTCCCCTGAGAGGCTTTGCCAGAGCTGGATGAATAAAGGTTCAGATGTATACAGTCAAACATTGGACTGAGAGTGGGGACCCCAGTGGGGGAAGTCAGGGCAAGGACTGTAGGAACTGAAGGGGTTTGCAACCTCATAGGAAGAACAATATCAACCAACCAGAACTCCCCCAAATATCTCCCCCCAAACTCTCAGGGAGTAAACCACCAACCAAAGAGTACACAGGGTATGTAGCAAAGGGAGCCCCTTGGTCCTGTGGAGGTTTGATGACCTAGGATACAGGAACTCTAGGGCACTGAGGCAGGAGTAGGTGGGCAGGTGGGTGAACACCCTCATAAAGGCAGAGGAGGTTGGAGGGGATATGGGGCTTGTGGAAGAGAAACTGGGAAGGGGGATAACATTTGAAATATAAATAAATAAAATAACCAATAAAAAGTTAAAAAATTCTAGTGGAGAGGAAGGTACACAGAATCCAACTTACTCCTAGTACTAGCATTCCAAATACTTTCTTAATGAAAACAGGGGTCTTTCCACTTCTCAGTCTCAATTCTATTACAGTATTGCATTTCAGGTATCTATGTGACTGCTACTTCTGGGGAATCATTTCAGAGGGAAGAAAGATGATGGATGGCTCCCTTTTTATTCCCACCCTAAGGCACTCTGACACTACAAACTTTCCTCTTTACATCTCCACAGCAGAAGTTTCTGAGATGTTAGAAACTATTACTGACCTACCCAATGTTTTAGGAACATGCTACTTTGCAATAGAAGCAAAATTTCTGGCACGACCAAGAAACTTTAATTTCCTTTTAGCTATTAAGTAATTTATATTATACAATTCCATGTATCTAGCTGCTGCTTAATTGACAGTGCAGCCCCTGAGTCTTATACTTTTTGTCAAAGGAAATTTATATTTTCAATTCTAGTTTTATTTTTCTGTTCTTTCTTGGTTTTCTTAAAAGACTATTATTTGGTAAATTCCTATTATTGAAGATACCAGGTAATTTGAAAGCAAGACCTGGAGGACACAAGCTAGATTTTACTTGAAAGCATTCCCACTGAGGATGAGCTTTCATAGTACAGAAGGGGCTACACAAGCTTATAAGACAGAGAAGCAACCAGAAGTCCTACCCCAGCTGCAATGCAATCTATGAAGCACAACGACTTGCATGGCAGGATAGCCATGAGGGTGCAGTAGTGGTATTCATATTTTGGTAGTAATAAAAGAAGCTTCTTTTTGAAACAGACAGAGACTACTACAGAAAACTACAAGTGGTCGCAGTGCAGAGAACAGGTGATCATAGGATTTCCAGCTCCAGCTGGCAAATGTACAACACAACTCCTTCACCTAAGACTTGGGAGGCATTGCTAAAGAGGGAATAGAAATATCTTAAGAGACAGAGCCAGGAAATACGTTGTGAGTTTGTGTCTTTAAGAAATTACACCTGTAGTACTGAACAATATGGATGCCTACACAATACCCGAAAAAGTATAATACCAACAAGCAGGCTACTATGAAAGGAGGATGTTTCATAGGGTCCCACCCATCAACAAAGTATTACAGGCAACAAAGGTATGCTGATAGAAGAATATATACTCTTCCCCAGGGATGAACACCATAATTAGTCATCCAATACTAAGTGGTTAGCCCTAAAATCATATACATACAAGCCACACTAAACAGACTGAACAGGTTATAGGTATATATTTTTATAGGTATGTAACAACAGCAAAGAAAAGAATCAACCATGATTTCAAGTAGAAGCAAACTGGGGATTATTTCATAGGAGGGAGGAAAAGGAAGATGAAAATGTTTTAATTGTATTTTTAAAAAATGGTAAAATGAAGGTTAAAAAGATTTTTATTTGCCTCTCACAAATGACATTAGCAAAGCTTATGTTCTTGGCCACCTCCTCAACACCTCTTTCCTTGGAAGAGCTTTTTTCCTTCTTTAGACCCCAGTTTAAATGCTACTGTCACAACTATCTGGAACGGCCCAAGCTTCACATTTTCTGTCATATTCTCCCATGTGTCTCATTCACGATGCTTGTTGTATGGTGAAGTGTCTTTGTCGATGCTCACTACTTTGCCTGCTCCCCATCTCTGTCTGAGATGTACTTTATATTAGCACAGCAGCTCTCTTGTGCCCGATGCGTATTGTAGACTTCATCTTTGTTGAATGAACCAATAAATGTGTGGCCTTATCTTTTTCCATTACTGATGATTTGCTAATCCCTCTCACTCACTCAGACCAGCATCTTCCACTTCAGATTTCCACGTGACTGCTCTAGAATGAAATTACTGTCTTCCACAGAAACTGACTTTCCCCTTATCTTGGTTAATGATGTCTGCACAATCTCACAAATCAGAAAATTCTGCATTTTGCCTTTTCCCCTCACCCAGCACTTCTAATATCCAACTAATGCAGTCTGTTTTTGTACTCAAATACTTTCTGACCCATTTTTTATTTTTTTATTCAGTGCCTTGGATTTTTCAGATATAAATGGGCAAAGTTCTAGATAGGATGAAGGGTTCTGATGTTCTAATGAATAGCAAGATGAATGTAATTAATAACATCAGAATACTGGACTAAAATAAAGAATTTTAAAGATACTTAAAGAAATGATAAGCCCTTAAGAAGACAGATGTGAAAACTACTCAGACATGATAATTCTAGAATGTGTCATCAACTCTCACTAGGTTCTCTACAAAAGGTATAAAAGTTTTTGTTAATTGAAAATAAAACAACCCCTATGTGTTCCTTCTTTTTTTTTTTTAGTAGAGTTTCAAGATAAATCAACTCTTGGTGTTGTGCTTGATGGTAGAAATATAATTATATATGTGCTGGAGACCAGCAGAGGGAGAGAATCCCTGCGGCCATATTCACTGCCTGCCAGAGCAGAAACGCTTCACTAGGTACTGTATTACCCAGAGCTTTAGCTCTCTGGGGGTACAAACTGCCAGAGGTCTGCCTGTACCCAGGACCTGAGCACACAGGTGATTCATCTCCCAGCTGGTAGGTCTTGGGGCCTGTATCCTTCGCAGAGAACAGCAGAGGGAGCAACTCCCATGGCCATCTTTGTGGCCTGCCAGGACAGAAAAACATCACTAGGTACTGTATTATCCTGAGCTTAAGATCTCTGGGGGTGCAAATCTCCAGGGGTCTGCCTGCTCTCAGGACCTGAGAACATAGCAGTTTATCTGCAAGCCGGACGGTCATGGGGCCTGTATCCTACGTGAGAATCAACAGAGGGATTGACCCCCACTAACCATCTTTGCTTTATAACAGAGCAGTCTGAGAACACCTGGTTCACCTTGACAACTCAAGTATAACATTTCTTGAGGCAAGACTGAGCAGGGCTCCAACGGCACAAAAGAGGAAGGCAGCATATCAGTATTATGTGCCAGAGGAAATCCAGTCATCCAGTGTTGCAGAAATAGCCCTAAAGGTCCACAATAGGTTGTGGCAACAGCCAGTGACAATAGGACCATCTAACACCAGTGAGAACTAGATGGCTAAAGGCAAGCGTAGGAACGTTATTAACAGAAACCAAGGCATTATGGCAGCATCTGAACCCAATTCTCCAACAATAGCAAGTCCTAGATACCCCAACACACCAGAAAAACAAGAGTTGGATTTAAAAGCACTGGTTAGGATGCTGTTAGAGGAACACATGAAGGACATAAATAAATCTCTTAAAGAAATTCAGGAGAAAAATGATCAAAAGCTAGAAGCCCTTACAAGGGAAATACAAAAATCACTTAAAGAAATTCAGGACAATATGGGTCAGAAGTTTGTAGCTAATAAGGAGGAAATGCAAAAATCACTTAAAAAAATACAGGAGAACTTTGATCAACAGGCAGAAGTCATGAAAGAGGAAACACAAAAATCTCTCAAAGAATTAGAGGAAAACACAAACAAGCAAATGATGGAACTGAGCAAAAACTTCCAGGATCTGAAAACAGAAGTAGAAACAACTAAGAAAGCACAAAGGGAGACAACTTTGGAGATAGAAAACCTTGGGAAGAAATCAGGGACCATAGATGCAAATATCAACAACAGAATACAAGAGATAGAAGAAAGAATCTCAGATGCTGAAGATACCATAGAAACCATGGACTCAACAGTCAAGGAAAGTGCAAAATGCAAAAAGCTTGTAACCCAAAACATCCAGGAAATCTAGGACACAATGAGAAAGCCAAATCTACGGATTATAGGCATTGATGAGGGTGAAGATTTACAACTTAAAGGGCCAGCAAATATCTTCAACAAAATTATGGAAGAAAACTTCCCTAACCTAAAGAGAGAGATGCCCATGAATATACAAGAAGCCTACAGAACTCCAAACAGACTGGACCAGAACAGAACTACCTCCTGTCACATAATAATCAAAACCCCAAATGTACTAAACAAAGAGAGAATACTTAGGGCAGTAAGAGAAAAAGGGCAAGTAACATATAAAGGAAGACCTATCAGAATTACACCAGACTTCTCACCAGAGACCATGAAAGCTAGAAGATCCTGGGCGGAGCTCATGCAAATTCTAAGAGAACACAAATGCCAGCCAAGACTACTATACCCAGCGAAACTCTCAATCACTATAGATGGAGAAACCAAGATATTCCATGACAAAACCAAATTTACACAATATCTTTCCACAAACCCAGCCCTACAAAGGATAATAGGAGGAAAACTCCAATACGAGGAGGGAAATGACACCCTGAAAAAGCAAGATAGTTACCTTCTTTCATCAAACCCAAAAGAAGATAACCACTCAAATATAAAAATAACATCGAAAATGACAGGAAGTAATAATCACTACTCCTTAATATCTCTTAACGTCAATGGACTCAACTCCCCAATAAAAAGACATAGACTAACAGACTGGATAAGGAAACAGGACCCTACATTTTGCTGCATACAGGAAACACACCTCATTGTCAAAGACAAAAACTACCTTAGAGTAAAAGGCTGGAAGACAATTTTACAAGCCAATGGTCTCAGGAAACGAGCCAGAGTAGCCATTCTAATATCAGATAAAATTGAGTTTCAACCTAAAGTCATCAAAGGAGATACAGAAGGACACTTCTTGCTGGTCAAAGGTAAAATCCACCAGAAGAACTTTCAATTCTGAACATCTATGCGCCAAATGCAAGGGCACCCTCATTCGAAAATGAAACTTTACTAAAGCTCAAAGCACACATTTCACCCAACACAATAATTGTGGATGACTTCAACACTCCACTATCCTCAATGGACCGATCAGGAAAACAGAAACTAAACAGGGACACAATAAAACTAATTGAAGCTTTGGACCAATTGGACTTGACTGATATTTATAGAACATTTCACCTTAAAACAAAAGAATATACCTTTTTCTCAGCACCTCATGGTACCGTCTCCAAAATCGCCCATATAATTGGTCACAAGACAGTCCTCAACAAATATAAAAAGATCGAACTAATCCCATGCCTCCTATTGGATCACTATGGAGTAAGAGCGGTGTTCAATGGCAACAAAAACGACAGAAGGCCCACATACACATGGAGGCTGAACAATATTCTACTCAATGATACAGTGGTCAAGGAAGAAATAAAGAAAGAAATCAGAGACTTTTTAGAATTTAATGAAAATGAAGGCACAACATACCCAAATCTTTGGGACACAATGAAAGCAGTGCTAAGAGGAAAACTCATAGCCCTGAGTGCCTCCAAAAAGAAAATGGAGAGTGCATACATTAGCAGCTTAAGGACACACCTGAAAGCCCTGGAACAAAAAGAAGCCAATTCACCCAGGAGGAGTAGAATACAGGAAATCATCAAACTCAGGGCTGAAATCAGTGAAGTGGAAACAAAGAGAACCATACAAAGAATCAATGAATACAGAAGCTGTTTTTTTTTTTTTTTGAGAAAATCAACAAGATAGATAAACCCATAGCCAGACTGACCAAAGGGCAGAGAGAACATATCCAAATTAACAAAATGAGAAATGAAAAGGGGGATATAACAATAGAAACTGAGGAAATCATCAGATCTTACTACAAAAGCCTATACTAAACACAACTGGAGAATCTGGAGGAAATGAACAATTTCCTAGACATATACCAAATACCAAAATTAAATCAGGACGAAATAGATCATCTAAGCAGTCCCATAACCCCTAAAGAAATAGAAGGGGTCATAGAAAGCCTTCCAACCAAAAAAAAAAAAAAGCACAGGACCAGATGGCTTCAGTGCAGAATTCTATCAGACCTTCAAAGAAGACCTAACACCAATACTCTTCAAACTATTCCACAAAATAGAAACAGAAGGAACACTACCCAACTCCTTCTATGAAGCCACAATTATGCTGATACCAAAACCACACAAAGATCCAACAAAGAAAGAGAACTTCAGGCCAATTTCTCTTATGGACATCGATGCAAAAATACTCAATAAAATCCTTGCCAACTGAATCCAAGAACACATAAAAAAAACGATAATCCACCATGATCAAGTAGGCTTTATTCCAGGGATGCAGGGATGGTTCAATATAAGGAAATCCGTCAATGCAATCCACTATACAAACAAACTCAAAAAAATAAACACATGGTCATTTCATTGGATGCTGAAAAAGCATTTGACAAAATTCAGCATCCTTTCATGCTTAAAGTCTTGGAAAGAACAGGAATTCAAGGCCCATACCTAAACATAGTAAAAGCAATATACAGCAAACCGGTAGCCAGCATCAAACTAAATGGAGAGAAACTTGAAGCAATCCCACTAAAATCAGGGACTAGACAGGGCTGCCCACTTTCTCCTTATCTTTTCAATATTGTACTTGAGGTACTAGCTCGGGCAATTAGACAACATACGGAGGTCAAAGGGATACAAACTGGAAAGGAAGAAGTCAAACTATCATTATTTGCAGATTATATGATAGTCTACCTAAGTGACCCAAAAAAAACTTCAGTTGAGAGCTCCTACAGCTGATAAACAACTTCAGCAAAGTGTCAGGTTATACAATCAGCTCAATCAAATCAGTAGCCTTCCTATACTCAAAGGATAAGCAGGCTGAGAAAGAAATTAGGAAAATGACCCCCCTTTACAATAGCCACCAACAGTATAAAGTACCTTGGGGTGACTCTTACCAAACATGTGAAAGATCTGTATGACAAGAACTTCAAGACTCTGAAGAAGGAACTAGAGGAAGACCTCAAAAAATTGAAAAACCTCCTATGCTCACGGATCAGCAGGATTAATATAGTTAAAATGGCCATTTTGCCAAAAGCAATATACAGATTCAATGCAATACCCATCAAAATCCCAACTCAATTCTTCATAGAGTTAGAAAGAGCAATTCTCAAATTCATGTGGAATAACAAAAAACCCAGGATAGCTAAAACTATTCTCAACAACAAAAGAAATTCTGGGGGAATCAGTATCCCTGACCTCAAGCAATATTACCAAGCAATAGTGTTAAAAACTGCATGGTATTGGTACAGTGACAGGCAGGCAGATCAATGGAACAGGATTGAAGATCCAGAAATGAACCCACACACCTATTGCCACTTGATTCTGGACAAAGGGGCTGAAAACATCCAATGGAAAAAAGATAGCCTTTTCAACAAATGGTGCTGGTTCAACTGGAGGTCAGCATGCAGAAGAATGTGAATTGATCCATCCTTGTCTCCTTGTACTAAGCTCAACTCCAAATGGATCAAGGACCTCCACATAAAGCCAGACACTCTGAAGCTAATAGAAAAGAAACTGGGGAAGACCCTTGAAGACAGTACAGGGGGAAAGTTCCTGAACAGAACACCAATAGCTTATGCTCTAAGATCAAGAATTGACAAATGGGACCTCATAAAATTACAATGTTTCTGTAAAGCAAAGGACACCATCAAAAGGACAAATCGGCAACCAACAAATTAGGAAAAGATCTTCACCAACCCTACATCAGATAGAGGGCTAATATTCAATATATACAAAGAACTCAAGAAGTTAGACCCCAGCAAACCAAATAACCCTATTAAAAAATGGGGTACGGAGTTAAAGAATTTTCACCTGAAGAACTTCGGATGGCTGAGAAACATCTTAAAAAATGCTCAACTTCACTAGTCATTAGGGAAATGCAAATCAAAACAACCCTGAAATTTCACCTTACACCAGTCAAAATGGCTAAGATTAAAAACTCAGGAGACAGCAGGTGTTGGCGAGGATGTGGAGAAAGAGGAACACTCCTCCACTGCTGGTGGGGTTGCAAATTGGTACAACCACTCTGGAAATCAGTCTGGCGGTTCCTCAGAAAACTGGGCATGTCACTTCCAATAGATACAGCTATACCACTCCTGGGCATATACCCAGAGGAGTCCCCAGCATGTAATAAGGATATATGCTCCACTATGTTCATAGCAGCCCTATTTATAATAGCCAGAAGCTGGAAAGAACCCAGGTATCCCTCAACAGAAGAATGGATGCAAAAAATGTGGTATATCTACACAATGGAGTACTATTCAGCCATTAGAAACAATGAATTCATGAAATTCTTAGGCAAATGTATGGAGCTGGAGAACATCATACTAAGTGAGGTAACCCAGTCTCAAAAGATCAATCATGGTATGCACTCACTAATAAGTGGATATTAGCCTGGAAAACTGGAATACCCAAAACATAATCCACACATCAAATGAGGTACAAGACGAAGGGAGGAGTGGCCCCTAGTTCTGGAAAGACTCAGTGTAGCAGTATAAGACAAAACCAGAACAGGAAAGTGGGAAGGGATGGGTGGGAGAACAGAGGGAGGGAAGGGGGCTTATGTGAATTTCGGGGAGTGGGGGACCAGAAAAAGGGAAATCATTTGAAATGTAAATAAAAAATATATCGAAAAATTAAAAAAATGTGGGGTACCGAGCTAAAGAAATATTTTTCACATGAAGAACTTCGGAGGGCTGAGAAACATCTTAAGAAATGCTCAGCATCATTAATCATTAGGGAAATGCAAATCAAAACAATCCTGAGATTTCACATCACACCAGTCAGAATGGCTAAGGTCAAAAACTCAGGAGACAGCAGGTGCTGGCGAGGATGTGGAGAAAGAGGAACACTCCTCCACTGCTGGTGGGATTGTAAGATGGTGCAACCACTTTGGAAATCAGTCTGGAGGTTCCTCAGAAAACTGAGCATGGCACTTCTGGAGGATCCTGCTATACCACTCCTGGGCATATACCCAGAGGATTCCCCAGCATGTAATAAGGACACATGCTCCACTATGTTCATAGCAGCCCTATTTGTAGTAGCCTGAAGCTGGAAACAACCCAGGTGTCCCTCAAATGAGGAATGGATACAAAAAATGTGGTATATTTACACAATGGAGTACTATTCAGCCATTAGAAACAATGAATTCATGAAATTCGTAGACAAATGAATGGAGCTGGAGAACATCATACTAAGTGCGGTAACCCAGACTCAAAAGATGAATCATGGTATGCACTCACTAATAAGTGGATATTAACCTAGAAACTTGGAATACCCAAGAAATAATCCACATATTAAATGATGTCCAAAAAGAACAGAGGAGTGGCCCCTGGTTCCGGAAAGACTCAGTGCAACAGTATAGGGGAATACCAGAACAGGGAAGAGGGAAGGAGCAGATGGAGGAACAGGGGGAGGGAAGAGGGCTTATGGGACTTGTGGAGAGTGGGGAGCCAGAAAAGGGGAAATCATTTGATATGTAAATGAAGAATATATCGAATAAAAAATAAATAACAAAATTATATATGCAATTTAACCCATGATGAACAGACTCTATCTGTGAAGGGAAAGAGATTACATAGAAATAACAAATTGTATTATAATTATATCCATTATTTTACAACAATTTATATACATTTTTCCTTTCTTTCTTTCTTTCTTTCTTTCTTTCTTTCTTTCTTTCTTTCTTTCTTTCTTTCTTTCTTTCTTTCTTTCTTCCTTCCTTTCTTTCTTTCTTTCCTTCTTTCTTTCTTTCTTTCTTTCTTTCTTTCTTTCTTTCTTTCTTTCTTTCTTTCTTTCTTTCTTTCTTTCTTTCTTTCTTTCTTTCTTTCTTTCTTTCTTTCTTTCTTTCTTTCTTTCTTTCTTTCTTTCTTTTTTTCTTCCTGAGACAGTGTTTCTCTGTATAGCCCTAGCTGTCCTGGAACTCACTCTGTAGACCAGGCTAGCTTTGAATTCAGAAATCAGTCTGCCTCTGCCTCCCCAGTGCTGGGATTAAAGGCATGTACCACCACTGCCCGACCTTAGATACATTTTCTAACAGATAAGAGAGCCCCAGTTTGACACAGACTGCAAGTGGAAAGATGTTTCATGAATACGGAAAGGCATCTCTGAGAGCATAAATGGGGTTTGAGAAAAGGCAAGTTCTCACATGTGACTGGACTAAAGGGTTATAGAGGAACTGATGTGGAGCTCTGTAGGCAGAAGCCAGACCAGGAGAATGCCCTTGAATAATATAGAGACACAAGTCTCCAGAAAACAGTGCAGAGCTCTTAATTCAACAAATACTGCTGGGCCAGGCCTAGCCGAGGTTGGGGGTGTATGAAATGACATAAGACCTTTTTGTTGCTGAGATGTTTATGTTTTGGGTTGCCTGTTGTTCTGTGCCTGGTACTATAAGATATCTTTCCGTCCCAACCCCTCAATAGCTCAGAATATGAAAGATGAAGAAATAGACTCAATTATAAATATATTAAGAAGAGGTCATGCTGGAGTTGAGTGGTTTGCTTATCCAACTTGACTAGACTCCTTAAAAGAAAATATCCAAAGAAACTGAGTGGTACTCCAAAACACGCTATGTAATGAAGGAAGGGAGATGGGAGCTACACAGCTACAAGCTGAGAAACATTTAACACTGACAGAAATCCATCACAATGTAGGAAGAGGCAGGAAAAGACTCCACAACAGTTTCAGAGGGGCTATGGTTTTCTTTCAGTATGGTTTTAGGCTATAGAACTTAGAAACACACACACACACACACACACACACACACACACACACACGCACACAATCACTCTCTATTGATTTAAGCCACCTAGTTAGAGATAGTTTGTCAGAGCAGCTTTAGGAATCCAATCCATTCATTGACTCACTGGTTATCTAAACCAATGAACAGGAGGAAAGTGGGGAGGGTCGGGTATCACTGGGCTTGATCCAATTCCAGGATCTGTCAATTTAGAAAGCTGTTCTGGAGTAAAAGACAATTAATTTTACCTTCTTTTTTAAAAATAGCTACTAAACTGAAATATTAGTGCTATTTGGGAGCTGTCATCAGGTTCCTGGACAATGGCTTTAGTATTAAAATGGCAAGGATTCCCATAAACCTTGCTAATAGAATTTCAGAAGTTCCTATATACTTATGGTGTCTGAAGAAGAATTATTATGGAAGAAATTACAGCACACTAACATAAATACATTCACTATTAGCTATATCAAAATGGATGTAATTCACCTTCAGTGGTAAAATATACAGATATACAAATATTTCACTAACCTCTAACTTTTGTTGGATCCTTAAAATTTGTGTTCGAAGCATTTATCTTCTCTAGGGATATTTACTTATTGTCTTGTTAAAATGTCCTTGTAGCTTTTTCTTGCTACAAGTTCTAAATTTTAACAATTCCAAAGAAATCTGTATATAGTGAGTAGTTAACTCATGAATATTTTAATTCTTCCCCTTTCCTCATTAAGCAAAGTAGCTCCAGGTTATTGGTTCACATTCAGACTTTTCCAATAGGGAAACTTTATTTCTCTCATTGACCTACTTTTGCTAAGTGTCTACCTTTAGAACTAAAGCTGCCTTAAGCCCTTCTTGGGGATGCCATTCTTTTTTTTTTCTCCCTTTTTTTTATTCGATATATTTTTTATTTACATTTCAAATGATTTCCCCTTTTCTAGCCCTCCACTCCCCGAAAGTCCCATAAGCCCCCTTCTTTCCCCCTCTCCTCCCACCCACCACTTCCCACTTCCCCGTTCTGGTTTTGCCCTATACTGCTTCACTGAGTCTTTCCAGAACAAGGGGCCACTCCGCCGTTCTTCTTGTACCTCATTTGATGTGTGGATTATGTTTTAGGTATTCCAGTTTTCTAGGTTAATATCCACTTATTAGTGAGTGCATACCATGATTCACCTTTTGCGTCTGGGTTACCTCACTTAGTATGATGTTCTCTAGCTCCATCCATTTGCCTAAGAATTTCATGAATTCATTGTTTGTAATGGCTGAATAGAATAGTACTCCATTGTGTATATATACCACATTTTTTTTCGGCCTTAATATGGTAGCATTTGTAACATCAACTTTGGACACTGGCATGAACACAGCACTTTCCTCTAACAAATATTCAAAGCCTCACTGTTCTGATACATAGAAATAGTCTATGTAATAGTCTATGTAATTTTAATAAAAATTATTTTCTTAAAAGTCCTTGACTTTGTTTAAATTACTAACTTTTCTTCAAAGGCCTGACTCTCCCTCGTTTGGCCTTTTTTAGTGTTATTTTCCCATCTGTGATTGTAATTATAAATGTAATTCTATTTTTATTTATTTGCATTGTAGTTTTAGTCCATTTTATATACTTGGAGAGAATTCCTGTGCCCTTAACTGGTATAGGAGCATTCATTATCATTCCTGCTCCTAAACATTAGCTTTCCTGGAAATCCATTGCATTAGTCTTGCATAGTAACTATCCTAGTAACCATGATTTCTCTCTTAACTCTCTGAATTAATATCAGTTGAGAGAATACTATAGTTCAGGAAAGCTTTATAATGCTTAAAGCAGACAGTTTTTGCTTCCCAGGAGTTTATAATAAAGAGGTATATGTATCAGAATGCTAAGGTTGTAACCATGACAACAATAATCATTTATTTGTAGACTTGAATTTTCTTTTGATTCTTTGATTACTTAGTGCCTTTTTCATGCCTTGAGCTGCATCTGACACAAGTGTATATTACTGACAGGTATTTGTGATAACAGCTCCCAGTAAATAGGAACTTTTTTGATTTGATCATAAAAAAATTACACAATATCTACAGCTCATGGTGAGAAACTCAAAACTTTCCTACTAAGATGAAGGCAAATATGCTACTTCAATCACTGTTCTGTAGTACCAAGGAAAGTCTAGATAATTAAATAAGCTTAGAAAAGGAAATTGAGAGTTAATGGGCTTGGAAGGCAGGAACAAAACTTTGTCTATAAACGTCTTTATTTATAGATGATGTAATTTTCTATATGGAAATTCCAAAGGAACAACAGAACTAAATCCACCACTCCAATCAAATCAGAAACTAGTAAGCAATTTCAACATGGGTTTTGGATACAAGGTTAGTACATAAAACTCAATCATTTTCTCATACACTAGAAAAATAAGGAGAAATGGGAACTGTAATATCATTTAGCATGTACATTAATATAAAATACTTATGGACAAATATACAGAAATAAGTAGAAATTTTTCATAAGCAAAACTATACAACTATAATAAAAAACCACAAAGAAGTAAATAAATGGAGGGGTTATTGCAGATTCGTTAAGAATATGCAATGTATTCTCATTTATTTTAATGCTTCAGAACAATCTCAATAAAAATTTCAGTAAGTTATTTTGTGGATATAAACAAACCAATTTTAAAATTAATATGGAAACCTAGAAAAATACAGAGGAGTAAATAAAACATAGAAAGAAATAAAGTTGGGAGACTGACATCACTGATTCAAAGTTTAACAAAGGAGAGGCATTAATCAAGACACTGGGATGCTAGCCACGAATAAAAACCAAAGCAATGCAGCCAAAGGTGCACAAGTCCACAGCAGAGGCTGGTAACAGTTCTCAGCAAAGATTATCTACTGGGTCAGAAGAGTTTTATAACTAACACTGGAAAAATAGGACAGACACATACTAAAACCAAAAACCAAAACCAAAAACACCATTCAGAAAAGTTAACTCAAAACAGCAGAGTTAAAGTATATAAAGTATAATATACAACATGTAGAAGACAATAACGGTTAAAAATCTAATGGATATTCTGTTTGTCTATTTTTTTGAGATGCAAGTTCAAAGGCATGACTCATGAAATAAAGAATTGATTAGAAGACTTTATTAAAATAAGAAGAGGCTCTACAAAATATACTGTGAAGAGAATAAAAAAGAATGAAGTGTTATTATTATGATAATGGGTATAACTAGAGATCATTATATTCTCTGAAATAAGGCAGCTATAGAAAGACAAGTACTGAGTGATCACAATCATATGTGAAGTATGGAAAGTTGGCCTTACAGAAGTGGGGAGTAGAT
Source organism: Apodemus sylvaticus (assembly GCF_947179515.1). Lineage (NCBI taxonomy): Eukaryota > Metazoa > Chordata > Mammalia > Rodentia > Muridae > Apodemus > Apodemus sylvaticus. The sequence continues at coordinate 114,185,718 of NC_067472.1, forward strand.
TGTCCATCACTAGACACCCAGGGAAGTGGGGAGTCATAGGGAGTTAAGTATCAGGTGCCAAATTAGAGTTTGATTGGATTAAGATTTTTTGGTATGCTATTAAATGCTAGTATGATCATAGATCTGTTTTGAATATATAATATATAATATATTATATAATCAAATATAAATATAAACATATAGATATAATGTGGTTTCTTATATATATGTATATGTTTAACTTGGTGTAAACATTATATGATGTATGCATGAATGAAAGATTGAATGGTAAATTAATCATATACCTTTTTTGATTTTGTTTTTATGTCAGTTAGAAAGTTAGCAAAAAGAACATAAGTTATATAACTTAAAAAGAGCCAAAGACCTCTAGAGCAAGCTATCCAGATAGACTAGCACATAAAAAGATGCTATAGAGAAGGAAAAAAAAATCTATGAAAAAACAACTTGTCAAAAATGCAAGAATGGTGTCTAATACCTTATATGGTAATTAAATTATTATTAAATTATGAACATAATTTTTATGTACAAGATGATTCACATTTGAGGTCATTTAGGAAATTCATTAAAACAACAATGGAATAACATTATCTACCTAGTAGCCTTCCTAAAAGGCAGCATACCACAAAGAGCAAGTGCTGGTATGGATATAAATCAGTAGATAATCTCACTCATGTATTGAATATATATCAGTAGATACTCCTACTCATGTACTGGATATATATCAGTAGATACTCCCACTCATGTACTGGTTATTGGAGACATGACATGCCTCAGTTGCTTTGGAAAAGCCTTGGTTGCTTCCTGTAGAACCAGGCATAGCTTTATCATACAACCTATCAGTTATGTTCATTGGTATTTACCCAAATACTAAAAACTTATGTCTGTAAAGGACTATACAGGGATCGTTGTAGCAGCCTTCTTTTTGACCCTTGAAGTAGGTAGCCACTAAAATATTCTGCAGCCCATGAATGGATAAACTGTGGAATATGCTGAACATGAGATGTTATTTAGCAGCAAAGAGAAATGAGCTTTTCAGCCATAAAAGGGAACAGAGAAAACTTAAATACATATTACTAAGTTAAAGAATTCAACATGAAAAAGTGGTATACTAAATGAGACCAAAAATATGTATGGCATTCTGAGAAAGTAAAAAATTTAAAGACAGGAGAATGATCAGTTGTTGCCAGAGACCAGAAACATTTAAGGAGGTAAACTACACTTATTCCATGGTAGTTTCTAGTGACTGGTTTCTGAAGCCCCAGTTAATACTAAAATCTATGGATTCCCAAGTTCTTTACATAAAAGCAAAAATCATATGAATGTTAATTATATAAATCCTATGTATTATGATCTCTCTAGACTCTTTAATACCAATACAGTGTAAATGTCATGTTTAAGTAGTTTTTATACTGTTGCTCATGGAATGACAAGATTGTAATGTCTGAAATCTTTAGTGTGACATGATTAAAGAAAACTTATTTTCAGTCTTAAATTAGTTGAATCTACATATGAGGAATCGGTAGTTTCAGCAGGCTGTCTGTATTCTGTGATGCCATAATCATATGGACATGCTGCTATACATGTGTCCACATCCATATAAGAAAAAACACTGAAACAGAACATTAATATGAGATTGAGATATCTATAGGCAATGCCGGTTTACCACCTTTGACAATTGTGTCTCTTTTGTGGAATATGTTGGTAATTGGACAGGCTGTACATATGTCAGGGCAGATAGTATGCTCTACTTTCTGCTGTAAACCCAACATTGCCCGGAAAAAGTAAAGTCTGCTAAACAGATGCATTTAATAAATAAGTCCCTTTCCTCTATTCTTGTGTCTTCAACATTTGGCAAATCTGTGGCACAAAGGTATGTGCTCAACAAATAATTTTGAAATTAATTTCCAAACATTATTTACATATCTGTGCAGGTGAGTTTAATGCATAAACAAGTTCAAATAAAGGAAGACCATGGCACTGGAGATTGGAAATGGAGAGGACACCTACAGGGTGACCAAATTTGATCTAACAAGAATGGCAATGTACAACAAAAATAATATGCATTTTCCAGCCTGAACTCTCATATAAGGCCAACTTAGAACTCTCAAAAGCCCCACTTGAAAGGATTCTCTGTGTTAGATAGGTGCGTATATCAGAAGTTCAGCACTGTATTGGGAAAGGTGAATTCTTTACTTCATTTCTCCCCTGAAAAATCATTCCTTGTTTCCCATAACTACTCTTGTTCTAGGCAAAGAATCCCTACAATATTTTAAATCATTTGTATATATGCCTGTATCTCTCTGTGCGTATTTGTGCATGTGGCCCCCTCCGAGACCAGAAAAAGGTTGCAATCTATAGTTCAGGTGGTTGTGAGCCACCTGAAGTAGAGGCTGGGAATCACTCAAGTCCTCTCCAGGAGCAGTTCATGCTCTTAATTGCTGAGCCATCTCACTAAGCCCATATGCATTTGCTTTATTTTGTTTTTAAATTTTATTTATTTTAATTTTTGTGAGTATACAACAATGTTCACATTGTAGGTGCAGGTGTGTGTGTGTATATGTGTGTGTGTGTGTGTGTGTGTGTGTGTGTGTGTGTGCGCTAATGGGTAGAGGACAGAGACTGATATTGGGTGCTGTCCTTGATCATTTTCTACCTTATGTACTGAAGCGAACTTACCAATTTTGCTGGTCTAACAAGCAATCTCGACTGGAAGATCTGTCTCTGTTGCTGTCTGCATACTGGAATCACAGATGGACCACCTCTCCCACTCAGGATTTCATGGACCTCAGGGATCTGAATCCCAGTTCTCACACTTGTATAGAAAGTGTTTACCCACTGAAGCATCTCTAGAGTGTCCAGTGCATTTACTCAAGAACTGGTGTACCTCAGATGGCTCTCAGGTGGAAGAGGAGAGCAGATCAGGCAAGAGGGGAAAAGCAGCAACTGGAATGGTTACTCTCATTCTTCACTGTGAGCCCTAAATTCTAGTTCCATACCCAAATAGAATATAAATTTGTTTGTTTTGTTAGAGAAATGAGTTTTAGTCTTAGTTATAATCAATATAATTTGTTAAGAATTTATATCTTTATAAGTTTGCTATTATTATATTCATCTAAAGATGAAAAAGATAGTGGTTTAGAAAGGTCTACATTCTTGCTCAAGATTGTTCTAGCAGGGACAACAATAATCATACTCTTACCACTGTTTATTAAAGCCTTTACAAACATACACAGCAAGAAAATGTGTTGTCTTAGGCAGTAGGGACAGCACAATACCAACTGGCAGAAAGTATGTCTATCATGAGCAAGGGTCTGAGGTCTGTCCCCAAAATCATAACAAATGAAAGGAAATGAGGTGGCTTATGTCTATAGCAATAGTGAATGGAATGGGAGACAGTTTGTCACCTAAGTAAGGTACAAGGTTTGCCATTTTCTTCAGGTTACTTTAGGAAAAGAAGTTTTTAACAAATTACGTTACTTTATTAAACCTAGTCTGTTTGGGATCCTACTTAGTGGCTACAAGACAGGTGGGATGCAAGAGATACGCATCTAGGGCTATTCATCTAGCTCAATGGTTCTCAACCTTCCTAATGCTGCAACCTTTCAATACAGTTCCTCATGTAGTGGTGACCCCTAACCAGAAAATTCATTGCTACTTCATAACTGTAATTTTGCTACTGTTATTAATTAGAATATAAATATTTGTGTTTTCCAATGGTCTTGGGTAAAAGGGTAGTTTGATCCTAAAAAGGTTATGACCCAGGGGTTGAGAACAACTAATCTAGAGGAGATAGAAGCACAAAATAAGGAGAAACCATTAAATTTTAAACTGGGTGATAGTTTTGATCAGCTATGTATGGAACCAACAAGAAATCCTGGTGCTAAGTTTACAAAGTTTCCCATAAATTTCTAAATGTTATCTCCAAGCATGTGTAGAGAATGCATGTGAGTTAGTCTGCACATACATTAGCTCCAAATGTACTTTGTTATGTGTAATGAGAAAAGATCCTCAGATATTTGAAACTTACATTACTGCCATTTCTGAAACTCTACCAATAGGAAATTGGTAGAGTTTCTTTGAGTGTAGAAGGGCAATTGAATACTTGGTATCCCTTTTAAATGGGATATGCTCTTGTTCGTGTTTGTGTTTGTTGGTGTGTGTGTGTGTGTGTGTGTGTGCGTGTGCGTGTGCGTGTGCGTGTGCGTGTGTGTGTGTGTGTGTGTGTGTGTGTGTGTGTTTGCTATATTCCACTTCCAGTTTCCTGACCATCTTTCTGGAGTTGTTTGTTTAACTGATTCCTTATAGAGGGTATGGAGGGAAGAGTTTCTAGTTTACCACAGAGGGGATAGATGAGATATCAGGAAAAACACAAGCAAGGGAACTTATTATTGGCTCATTAAGAGCTATCATAAGGGGTTGTAGATATGGTTTAGTGGTTAGGAGAACTTCTTGTCCTTCCAGAGGGCTGGAGTTTAACTCCCAACACATATATTGGGTGGCTCACAGCTACATTAACTCATTCCAGGGGATTGGGTGGCCTTTTTTTGGCCTCCAGGGCATGTATAGATACAGGTACATGTTAATTCACAAACACACACACACACAGAGACACACTTAAAAATTAAATTTTGAAAATATTTTTATACATTTAAATCACTTCAATTATATGAAGGAGACATTACTGGTTAAATTATAGATAAAAGAAACAGGCTCATAGAAATTCCAGGTTATACAGCTTGTTGTTGGAGCTAAAAAGAACAGACAAATCAAGATGCTTTGTTCTTAAATTTATTCTTGATTTGTTTACTACAGAGACAGACTTGAGGAGCATGGACCCTAAATATGCAGAGAAGGTACTAGAATGGGAGATGTGATGATTAACACTGATTGAAACCTAGGAGACAAGATACTAGACACACCTGTGATGACTTATCTCAATTAGGTTAACTTAGGTGAGAAGACCTATCCTGAATACAGGCAGCACCATTTCATGGGCTGGAGTCTCAGGATGTGTAAGAAAGAAAAACTAATCAGCTGACCTCACTCATTAACTTGTCACTGCATCCTTCCTATGGATGTGTTGTGACTAGAAGGCCTCTGGCTCATGGTTCTATATCTTCCTGCCATGGTGGAATGATCCCATCAGATTGTAGGCAAAAAATGTCTCCTTTCTTTAAATTACTTCTTTTCAAGCATTGTTTACAGCAGCAAGAAACATATGAGCACAAGATGATTGCTTGCACATTTTATTAATGTGCAACCATGATATCAAAATGTAATTTCCTACCAATGTTCATAACCTTCCTTCAACAAGGAATTATTGTTTGCAAAATTTAGTAGGCTCTGGAAAGTGTGTTTTTTTTCTAGTCTCCATGAGAATTTTTCAAATTTATGCTGAGAAATAAAATGATCCAGCTCTTGACAGCAGCCACCATGCATACAGAACTTCCGTGTTTGAAGAAGGTGTTTTTACATGGTTATGTCTCCTGTCACATGAGTATCAGAACTGTGCTTGGACAATGCTACAAGTTTTCTTCAAATCAGCTTCTCTGCCTTTTGCCTTGAAATTACAGAGATGAATGCCATTGCGTATAGTCAACAGTTATATTCTGTTGCCCCCATTAAATGGCAACAGGAGTTGCCACTCAGGAGTAGGAATTGGATGTTATTTCCATGATCATCTTCTCAAAGTCTATAGCTGAATATCTGAAACATGATAGACATTCCACACATGTTTTGTTGAATCAATGAATTAAGTGATAATCTATCAATCCATGACTTATTAGATGGGTATCTCTGGCATAATTTTCTTTGAGTAATAAGACTATAGCATAAGTAAGAGATTTTATCACACATGAAACATAGTCAATATTGATGACTGTCAGTGCAGAAATATACTTTGGTGGAAGAATCATCTGCCAGTCCTGAAAATCATCAAAGAGATTAAGTAAAGATAAAGACCACTGGCTTTTTCTTTGATAGCTGAGAAGCATCTGGCCTGTGTCAGAGAATATGGATGTGCTGTCTTATAATTGGCCAGGGGAAGGAAGTAAACAAAAATCATAATGGAATTTGAGAGTCTCTGAGGGATGAACACTGTATGCAGAGAAAAACACCAGATTTAGTTTGGATATATAAAGATGGATGTCTCAAGATGAACAATCAAGTTCAGGCTGACAAATGGTAGCCACATAAATTCTCTTTCATTTAGAAAAAGTGAATAAAAATAGTAAGTAAAATAAAAGAAGAAAATTCATTGAGAGACCGGGAGAGTGAGGATAGACAGTAAAATGATAGAGATGGGTAGGAAGCAGCGGTGGCGGGAAGGATGTCAGCTCCAGCACGCAGGCAGATAAACAGGAAAGGCATCAAGTAATGAGCAGAACAGCAGAACTAATCAGAGGCAGGGGTAAGAAAATTATGTCTTTGTAGCACACCATCCTTATGAGAAACCAGAAGTCTGCATCCTACAGCATTTCTGGAGGAGACAGCGGATCCAGGATGAGTCAGCTTCCCATGAAACATTTCTAAATGGCAACTACTACTGATCCATGTTGCACTCAGTTTGTACTCAGTTAAGTAATGTACAATCAGTGTCCAGCAACTAATGATGGTGCTTTCCTCTTTGTCCAGTTGTTGTCTATCTTCACTTTCCCATGAAAGCCTTGACCTCTTTATGAGGTCAGATCCGCAGCTATAGGTATAGGTTCTCAGGGCATTACAGTCCTCCCTCTTTTATAGAACTTCTCACAGTAATAGATTTACATTGGTTTGTGTGATTGATCATTATTTCCTTTTCTGTGGTAGAATGAATAAAGAGATGACACTGCTTTCTTTCTTTCTTTCTTTCTTTCTTTCTTTCTTTCTTTCTTTCTTTCTTTCTTTCTTTCTTTCTTTCTTCCTTCCTTCCTTCCTTCCTTCCTTCCTTCCTTCCTTCCTTCCTTCCTGTCTTTCTTCTTTCTTTCTTTCTTTCTTTCTTTCTTTCTTTCTTTCTTTCTTTCTTTCTTTCTTTCTTTCTTTCTTTTTTCTTTCTTTCATTCTTTAAAACATTCTATTTCCAACTGAATTCATTTACTGGCAGCAACATAGACAAAAGTCTGTAAGAGTAGTGTTAATTCTGCAAAGATACTATTAAAAATGACAGTATTTATAGAGAGATGTGATGTGAATTTAAAGAACAGGTTGGTCTTGTTGGCACATTAGGAGGCTTGAGACTGATAAATATCACAGTTTGAGTAACTAAACCCTGCCACAGAATAAGGGTATCTGTATCTACTGCCTAATAAACTTGAAGCTTGTGATTTTCTGTATTCCTCTTTGACTCATTGGTATATAACCAGTTATCCAGCACTGTTTCAATCAGTGTCATTGTGACTCTATTATTACTTGTATTAATGGGTATTAAGAGGAGTAATTTTCCAGTTGAATGTCCAAAAGCTCTCTGTTTTGGGGTTTTCCTAATTGCATATTAATGAGGAGACAGTTAATTTATAATTTACTTTGAGGCCTTTATTAAACCAATTTATTAAAAGTAAAAATTGTTTCAAAGAAGATTTGCTTAATGGTAGTAAGTAATCACATTAGTTTAGATTACGCACATAAAATAAGAACTATTTCTAAAAAATAGTGTTTTAGTCCAAATTCTCCTGTGGATAAAACACAAGCCAAAAATGTAAAAGTATTATTTTTCTCTTTCTAATTTAGTGCCTTTTCAGGGGAATCAAATTAGCAATTAATTCTATTGGTATTAACCCTCTTAAGAAATTTAGTTTTTGATCTCAAAACCATATCGACTTCCATACCTTGTATAAATGGCCTCCACATTAGCCAAGTTGTAATAAAACTTAGGTGTTTTGTCTTACAAAAAAAATGTGTTTATTTGTTCATAGTTGCTATTTCAACAGCAGATGGCAATAGAAATCCAGGCCCCCTGAGAGCTTTAGCATTGGAGCTTGGGAAGTCCTTAAATATCTCCTCTCTCCGTGCAGTCACAGCACTTTTTAGCACTGACAAATTCTGGGCACTCTGTAAAGTTTCCTGACACCGTTTGTAGTGTCAGCTCTGTACATGGAAAGAAAGATTACAGGACCCAGGAAAGGATGTTTCTTTGGTTAAGGAAATAGGAAAAAAAAAACAACCCAATAGTGAGCAGGCAAACAAAAAATGAGCTTTGTAAGAGCTTAGGTGGAAACAGGAAACAGGGAAAGAAATGGTAAGGAAAGATGGCTGCAGGCAGGGCAGCGCCAGGGTGAGTCTCTACTGCTCCTAACAAGGGCTTTAGGTTTAATCTCTGAAGGTTCACCCCCCACCGCTGGTGAGTCCTTGCAGGTTAGGGGCCTTAGCAGGGGTAAGGCTAGAAATCCTCCACATAAAGCCAGACACTCTGAAGCTAATAGAAAAGAAACTGGGGAAGACCCTTGAGGACATCGGTACAGGGAGAAAGTTTCTGAACAGAACACCAATAGCGTATGCTCTAAGAGCAAGAATTGACAAATGGGACCTCATAAGGTTACAGAGTTTCTGTAAGGCAAAGGACACCATCAAGAGGACAGATCGGCAACCAACAAATTGGGAAAAGATCGTCACCAATCCTACATCAGATAGAGGACTAATATCCAATATATATAAAGAACTCAAGAAGTTAGACTCCAGAAAACCGAACAACCCTATTAAAAATGGGGTACAGAGTTAAACAAAGAATTCTCACCTGAAGAAATTCGGATGGCAGAGAAGCATCTTAAAAAATGCTCAACTTCATTAGTCATTAGGGAAATGCAAATCAAAACAACCCTAAGATTTCATCTTACACCAGTCAGAATGGCTAAGATTAAAAATTCAGGAGACAGCAGGTGTTGGAGAGGGTGTGGAGAAAGAGGAACACTCCTCCATTGCTGGTGGGGTTGCAAATTGGTACAACCACTCTGGAAAGCAGTCTGGTGGTTCCTCCGAAAACTGGGCACCTCACTTCCAGAAGATCCTGCTATACCACTCCTGGGCATATATCCAGAGGATTCCCCACCATGTAATAAGGATACATGCTCTACTATGTTCATAGCAGCCCTATTTATAAATGCCAGATGCTGGAAAGAACCCAGGTATCCCTCAACAGAAGAGTGATGCAAAAAATGTGGTATATCTACACAATGGAGTACTATTCAGCCATTAGAAACAATGAATTCATGAAATTCTTAGGCAAATGGATGGAGCTAGAGAACATCATACTAAGTGAGGTAACCCAGACTCAAAAGGTGAATCATGGTATGCACTCACTAATAAGTGGTTATTAACCTAGAAAACTGGAATACCCAAAACATAATCCACACATCAAATGAGGTACAAGAAGAAAGGAGGAGTGGCCCCTGGTTCTGGAAAGACTTAGTGAAACAGTATTCGGCAAAACCAGAACGGGGAACTGGGAAGGGGTGGGAGGGAGGACAGGGGAAGAGAAGGGGGCTTACGGGACTATCGGGGAGTGGGGGGGCTAGAAAAGGGGAAATCATTTGAAATGTAAATAAATTATATCGAATAAAAAAAAGAAAAATAAAAAAAAAAAGAAATCCCACTTTGAAGCTTTATTAACTCCAGAGGCGGGTCTGTTCAGATTTTTTTTTTTTTTTTTTTTTTTTTTTTTTTGCAGAGGTTCGGGTTCCGGGGGGATTCAGGTTCCTGGGGGGATTCAATGTCTTTGAAACACTTTAAACACCGACTATCTGCTGTTAGTTTCCTTAATTTATTTTTTTATCTGTTCTGTAAATACATTCTTCATATGGCTGTATAATGACGTAAACAGGCAGGAAGCAAAAGGCGGCGTCACTCATTGGTTAAGAGCATACATATCCTACTCTTGCAAGGGACTGGCATTCCATTCCTAGCACCCATTTGGGTCAGCCACAATCATCTGTAACTCCAGTTCCAGGGGTATCTCTGCCTCTTCATCTGTACCTGCACTCACATGCAGACACATATGCATATGCACTATTAAAAAGAAAGTGGTAAAATAAAGAAGTCGACAGAAAATAAAGAAGTATATGTGGTACTTAGCTGTATGTAGTATTTAAACATTGTAGAAATATACAGAAATCTCCATGTGCCTCTCTGTTTGTAAGGAATTGCTAAACTTTTTTTCTAAACTTTTCCTTCATTCTCCCTCTCTCTTTCTCCATGCCCTACTTCCCTTTTTGCCCTCCTCTTTTATTTATTTATTTATTTTTTTAGATAACATACTACTGTATAGCTGTGCAAGAAGTCAACTAGAACTCAAAGGTTTACTGCTTTAGCCTCTGAGAGCTGGAATTATAGTTGTGGGTCACAGGCCTGCTCTTTCTGTGGTAAACAATGGCTCCAATGTCTAATCACTGATCTTAGTAACAAACAACTTGAACAAGGCTTCTTCTTCAAATTTGAAAGAATACCTCTATATCTTGATACATATGTCAGCAGATTAGTCCCCATTCATTCACTACTGACATTACCTTATGGGGTAAGGGTTGAGAAGTATACTGGAGGAAATTGCCTCAGAAGCTGAATAGCATTGTGGACTACTCTCCCAGGAAATGAGTAAGGATGCCTGAAGCTACCTGTCTCAGAGGGCTGCATATTCCTAGACATGAAGAGAAATGGGTTCCTCAATGTTCAGGCTCATAGGAATAGACTTTGAAGTCTAGAAGCAAAATGATCACTTCCAAAATGTCAGACTATGGGTAGGTCATGACCTTTTAGGGGCCACATATCAAATATCCTATATTTCAGCTATTATATATGACTCATAACAGAGGCAAAATTACAGTTATGGAATAGCAACATAAATAATTTCATGGTTGGGGGTCACCCACAACATGGGTATCTGCATTAAAGAATCAAAACATCAGGAGGGTTGAGAACCCCTGTGTTTGAGCTAGTAGACATTTTTTACCTCCATCTTGTTGCGTGGTGTGATAGATGGGAGGAGCTCAACCTTACACAGCGGTGGAGGAGACTGGAAACCCTAATTGAATCATGACCTGATTCTAAGGCTACTTAGTATCATTTTGAGAAATAGGAAGCAATTTTACTTACCAAAAAAACTATCCAGGCAAGAGCAGTAGATAATAAATATTACAACTTAAAAATCTTATTTCCAAAGTTTTTTTCTGGAAAAGGATACTTCATCGGGTCTCACGTGGGAGCAGTCATGTGAGGTAACTTTTCATGAGCTTAGAGCGGCCCACGGTGCCCCTGTGGGATGGTTCTTGTCTTGTTGAAAAGGCACATTGGTGATGTCTACAAGATAGTCAGTCTGAAAGAGTAAACTGGCTTTGGGCACTTACAGACTTAGTGACTTGGGAGAGAGGTGGTTGGGGGCAGGTAGATTAAACATTTAACTCATAGAGTTTCTTTTTTAATGTTCCAAAAGACGCACAACCCTCATTTCCTAAGAACTTGTTATAAGGAGCAGTTACGAGCTCCTATATTAGCTTTCAGTTATGAAAGTTCATAGCTTAGAAATTTGTTTTCCTATATAGTCGTTCTAAAACGACTGTATAAAAAGGGATCTGTACCAGGCAAAGAACAGCCCTGAACAGTTTACGGTGCTTGTTAATCTCAGCAGCTCTATCAAAACCCTTCTAGAGTTCTGTTTGTGACTTCCTCTTTCTTTCTGTGCTCATCCTCTTCTCCCCATCCTCAGAATTCAGCCCAGGCCACCCCTGGTGAGAATCAAGCACATCAAAGGCGATTCCTTGTCTTGGTAACTCTACTGACTCCCCATATTGCTAAAGTCTACTTATGCTGAGCTGCTTTGAAGTCTATGTTGTTGCTGCAATCGCCTGTTTCTTTAGGATACTCTTTGGCCGTGAGTATATCTGTTATGATCATGTCCTGTCATTTGCATGCATTATTAAAATGTTTGGCAATGTTTCCACTCCTATTTTTTTTTTCTTTTTCTTTTTTTGGTTTTTCGAGACAGGGTTTCTCTGTATAGCCTTGGCTGTCCTGGAACTCACTCTGTAGACCAGGCTGGCCTTGAACTCAGAAATCCACCTGCCTCTGCCTCCCAAGTGCTGGGATTACAGGCGTGTGCTACCACACCCGGCTCCACTCCTATTTATGAATGAAGTAAAAGCTGGCAGAGGGTGTCTTCCATACCCCCCTCTCTTCTGCTTTTTATTTCTCCTTTCAGTTTCTTCCCAGAGTTCCTAACAGAATCACACATGTGTGTGCTTTGTTTCTCTTTCTTTCTTTCTTTCTTTCTTTCTTTCTTTCTTTCTTTCTTTCTTTCTTTCTTTCTTTCTTTCTTTCTTTCTTTCTTTCTTTCTTTCTTTCTTTCTTTCTTTCTTCCTTCCTTCCTTCCTTCCTTTCTTCCTTCCTTCCTTCCTCCCTCCCTCCCTCCCTCCCTCCCTCCCCCTCCCTTCCTCCCTCTCTCTCTCTCTCTCTTGCTGTGTAGCCCATGACAGAATGGAAATTTATTTTTTATTGGTTATTTTATTTATTTACATTTCAAACATTATCCCCTTTCCCAGTTTCCTGTCCACAAGCTCCCTATTCCCTCCTCCCTCCCTCTGCCTCTCTGAGGGTGCTCCCCTACCTGCTCACCCACCATTGCCTCAGCACCCTAGTGTTTTCCTATCCAAGGTCATCAAGACTTTACAGGACCAAGGGGCTCCCCTTCCAGTGATGCCAGATAAGGAAATCCTCTGCTACATATCTAGCTGAGCCGTGTATCTATCTCCCCACACCTGTGTATTCTTTGGCTGGTGGTTTAGTCCCTGGGACCTTTGGGGCTTCTGATTGGTTGATATTGTTATTCTTCTTATGGGGTTGCAAACCCTTTAGCTCTTACAGTCCTTGCCCTAACTTTTTCCATTGGGATCCCTGCGCTCAGTCAAATGTTTGAACTTATACAGAGCCTGCATCTGTATAGGTCTGGCTCTGGCAGAGGCTCTTAGGGGACAACTATACAAGGACTCCTGTCAGCGAGCACTTCTTGGCATCAGCAATAGTGTCTGGGTTTGATGTCTGTATACAGGATGGATCCCTAGGTGGGACAGTCTCTGGATGGCCTTTCTTTTAGTTTCTGCTCCACTCTTTGTCCCTGCATTTCCTTTTGACAGGAGGAATACTGGAGTAATATTTTTGAGGTGGCTGGGTAGCCCCCTCCCTTAACTGGGGACCATGCCTATCCCTTGGCTATGGTCTCTACAGGTTCTATCTCCCCTTTGTTGGGTATTTTGACTAAAGACCTCCCTGCTGGGTCCTGGGAACCTTTTGGTTCCCTGGCATCTGGGACTTTATAGTGGCTACGCCCATTTCCCCCCTTCCCCACTGCTATACACCTACTTTCTGATTACTTATACATAATTCCTGACCCTCTGTATTTCTCTTCTATATTCTCCCATATCTGAACTAGGCCCCCTTTCCCCCTCCTGCTCCTCTCTCCCTCCCATATCCCTCTCTTCCTTTACTTTCCAGAGATTATGTAGGACTGAATATCCACAGGCATAAATTTCTATTTAGCCTGGTGATCTGCCTAAATTATAAGTTTATTTTTTAAACGACAGTGTTCATTTATATAAACTAATATGAAATTGTCCATTAACTGGCCACTCATATGGAGGGCTTTATCTTGGGGGCCAGCATACAAATTAGCTCATATAGCTTCCATGGAAGAGTGAGTGAACTTCTTATTTTCAGAAAAATGTTTTGAGGTTTGGTTTAAATGACTTTTCTACGTAGTTTTGTATGTGCATGCTTTGTGCACAGAGAGGTGTGGCCGAGGAGTGCAGTATGTTTATTGGCATTCTCAGAATCTGCTCGGTCTCCTCCTCATTTCCTAAGAGCTTCTCCTAAAGCTCAGCCAGCACCTTCCGACTCAGCTGTTTCACTAATGCAGAAACAAAGCTTTTTGGAAAATTCTCATAGGGTGTCTCAAAAACAACCATGCAAGGCAACATAAAAAAAAAAGGGCTCTGCACCGAGTGAGGAAAAGCTCAGGAGCTTGAGAGATGTCCCAATCTCAGTGGAGAGTCCCAGGTCTTCTGATTGACCTAAGGCTGCTCTGCCCTGCTCTGGGTTCTTTTCTCCTGAGTAGATTTACTCCGTCTGAGCTGTAACTCTTTCCACACAGTGCTATTGCACAGTGATTAGTTTTCATGGTTGCCATCCCTAGAAACAACCTAAGAAATGTCATTAACATAGAATAGCATCCCTTATTAGTTTTTTTCACTTTTTGATGTTTCAGTAACTCACAGTCAGCCATGATCTGAATGTAGCAATTGGAAGACTCCAGAAATAAATAATTCTTAAGTTTTAAACTGTTCAACATTTGGAGTTGTTTAAGGGAATCTTATCCATCTACTCAGGACACAACTCATCTCTTTTGTCTAGTAATCATCCTGTATATGTTCCCTAACACACTAGTCACTTAGGAGATGGTTGAATTATTAAATTGATCCCTGATGCCACAGTAAGATGTTCTAGTAGTTCTTAGTTAATAATGAATCCTGAAGTACTAGGGTAGTCAAAAAGAAACCCCCAAACAGTGTTTTCTTTCTCTGAAAAGAGCAATACTCTTAAATAAAGGAAGAAAATATGCCATATGTTCAAGTTGTCAAGTTCTGCAGATCCCCCATCCATGAAATTGTAATGAAGAAAAAAGAAATCCATGATAGTTTTGCTGCAAAAGCCACCATGTCCACAGTGAATGCCAAGTACTCAGTTAAATTGAAAGAGGCTGCAAATGTGGGCTTGGTTCTTTCTGAAGTTTCATTCCTCCATTGGGGGACTGGGACATAATGGTTATTTAAGTTGTGATGATTGGCCCTGGGATCATAGAGTGCATGGTCCTGTTCCCATAGGATCTAAATCTGAGCTTCTCTGTTCTGCGTCATCCACCAGTACTCCCACGTGGATTTTTGTGACATTTTGAAGTCAACCTATTCCACTTGCTCTATCACTCTGGCATCGTCACCTTAAAAATCCTGTTACTTTTCTTTGATAGAGTCTCAGGAAAAAGAAGAGATTAAGGTGTGGATTGGGTCTTTTAAGCTGAACTGGAAGCATGGAGCCTGGTTGGTAATGGGGCTATTGTTATGTCTTGCTGTACAGGGTATAGTTATAAATGATTTGGATACTATTTAAAAAACAGCAGAAATTTTATGGTAGACAGATTTTCTGCCTCCCTGGTTCTCCCTGAAAAGGAGAAATATCTCTGCTTACTTTATGTCATGTAAATAGAAACTTAGGTAAAACTTATATAGCTGTTTGGTATTTTAAAACTACATTTCATTTAATAACTATTTTATGTAGCTATTTTTATTTTACAAAAGCATTAGAAAGAAGTTTTAAAATAATTTGATTTCTAATTTTGGTTGATTATCTCCTCTAAGGAATTTAATGCCTTAATAAGGCAAACCCGATTAAGACTCATTGTTCTATTTAAAACAGTTCTATATAAAAAACTACGTGCTTAGTGGTAAGAGTTACATGCTGTGTTATCTTAATATGGCAGCTGCTGGGTATACATGGTATAGACTATAGCATAGACTATAGTGTGCTTGGTGCCAAGATATTCCCTTTTAAATGGTCAATTGATGCTAGATTATTTCAGAACCCAGAGGTATTGATATAAACAATTTTATATTTATGTGCTTGAGATTATGCGTTCAGTGTGCTCTTCAAATGAATTGATGTTACCCAAATCTGTTCTGCTTATTATTTTCATTTTCAGAGCATTTGGACTAAATTTGTATTCATCTACTGGTAAGTACTTGGTACTTTGCAGAAAGTTGGTGAATCCAATACGATTCTCCCCTTTGGCTACTTCATCTTATCAGAGAATTAGAATTAGTGATTATGTCTATAGCAGAGTTCATTTAACTCAAGTGGAAAAAATGGTGAAAGCAAAGCAAAATGCTTATTAGGCAAACTGCTAATAAGCTTCTTTTAATAAAAAGAAAGAGAGGGAGTGGAAATAGCTTTAAAAGGATGCATCATTTAGCACTTGCCGAAGTCTCATCTTTGGGTTTATAACCACAGTGTAGGAAGGTCCCACACTGAGCCCTGTGTCAAGAACACTCCTAAGAACAAGGCGAAGTAAGACAACTGGTAAAATAGATCACCACACTGGCACCTCCACCACAAACAACATCTACCATGAGGAATCATGTGCAGAGACAGTTGGGCCATTCAAAACAGGTTACTGATTTTACATGAGAGTTTCTAAAGTCAATGCTTTTCTCGTTTATTATTATTTGTTATCCTGGAAAGTCTTTGCTTTGTGTAATAGCCTAAATGTAGCATAGGAATTATATGACCTGTTTCCCTCTCCTTAATAAAGTCTTTTCACATCACATTATATGGAATAGGTCTATACAGTACAGTTTGATACATTTTCAAATACAAACTGTTTTATTTTATGAATATTGCTTATGCCTTAAAAGAAAGAGTCAAGAGAGATAATTATCTCATATGATTATTTTGGAAATAAAACCAGATATGATAGATAGATGAATAGAGAGGCTAGTTAGCTATATAGCCAGCCAGCCAGATAGAGCTGGACACCTAATATTTGTGAACTATTCTGTTGAAGAAATATCCACGAACTGAGGTGCTATACAGGTATCCACTGAGATATCTGTTCTCTCTCTACTCGTGAATTTTATATGTAGGTCAGCGTATACACTGAAAACAAAGCCAGGCTCTGTCTTTTCTCCTCTCCTTCTCTCCTACCCCCTACCACTCTGCTGATTGCATGAAGTACTCACTCGGGGTCCTCCTAATGAATCATACACATTGCCTGTCCAGTGTAATGATTATACGCATTTCAAACACACATGAATATTTGTGTCACATTGAATCCTGTGAAGGAAAGGTGAGATTTTTACATCTGAATTGCAAATCTAGTCCCTGTTCCCATGGCTGGGACTCATAAATAATTATCAGGGTAGGGAAGAGGTATGGGTAAGGGAAACAGAGGGAAGAAAGAGAAGGAGGGGAGGAGGAAGAGGAGGAGAAGAATGAGGGAAGGAAGTGTGTGTGGGAAGAGAGAAGCAGCTTCCTACAGTCTGTGCTATGTACTTCATTATAAGAGAATGCAGTATTTATTCTCTTACCCTTCCAGGGAGATGGCCCGTTGGAGAGTCACTGAAGGCTGGCGAGTTGCAGTACTGTGCTGGGAATGACTGTAAGAACAAAGAAAAACAAAGTAAGAAAGGAACATTTATGTAAAATCCCTTTGTGCATTTTAATAAGTCTGTCAAGAAAATAACAGATATTGAACTATATAAGAAATTCAGTTTCTAGTTCTAAGTAGGAATGTATACTAGAGAAAAGAACACTCCTCTAGATAAAGGATAGTGTTCCCTTGTTACCTGGGTTCAACATCAATTATTCTGGAGCAAGCCTTACACGGTAGTTAAATATGACACACAGCATAAAGTATAAATTTGAGTATGATGTTTTGTGTTTTTATATTGTCTAAGACTTTCATAAATCCAGAGGCAGTGGATGTCTCTATTGGAACTGTATTTACCTGACATGACAAGAACATTGCACATATGAGCTCATAGTGACTGTGACTGCATGGATAAGACCTGTACCAGATCATGCCAGCCCATATCTTAGCATGAATGGGATAAGGGCTCATGAAGTTCCGCCCTAGCTGAGAAGCTATTGACAACTCATGGCTGCTAGGGAAGGGAGCATCCTTTTCTGTCTAGGCACTTGGCTCATGAGAGGCTAGCCACGCACGACTCATGCATTCCTAGGCAGCACTAACTGGACTCAGGCGATTTTAGAAAAAGAAGGCAATGTATCTTTTAAGGTGGAGAATTAAAAAAATGTCCAAAGACCAATGTACAAGTGAGAATAGTTTATTAGCTCAAATGTGCAACATTTATTGGTAAATTACTGATTACATTGCATTCAGGTGTTTGACAAATCTTGAAACTGTTGAATATCAGTCTTGAAATTTGATATGATTCATTAATTTGTTTTGGTTTAATATAGCAAGACTGATTTTGTATGAAAGTAGTTGAAATCAACATAATAATAATTAGCACCAATGATCATTTATATCAGCAAGTATCTTCCAAAAATGTTTTATATCCTTATATCCTTTGTTTGTACCAAGTCCATGGGTCAGATTCTGTTTAATAGATAGAAGAATTGAGGGGAAAAGAGATTTAGAGCTTGGTTAAGGTCATCTAATCAACATCTGGGCCTGAATTGCTATCCAGGCTGATTCTAAAGCTACTTCAATTAGAGAGATGGAGAACCTTTTGTCTGAGAAAGGTTCAACAGTAATCCAACAGCAACACTGGATCTGAAAGAATGTCATCTTTTACTAACATGTGCTCCTTACATTCTTACCAACTCCTTACAAATTCGTATGCATTTTATATAATTTTATACATGTACATAACACACACATACATGACTTCCTTTCTTAATATATTAGAAGCATTTTTGGAAATATCTATTATTTTAGTTTAATATAATATTACTATTCATATGTATTATGTCATTCTTGTAGTTGGATCATTAGAATATTTCTATTATTTTAATATTATAAGCAGTGCTGCAATGACCATACTGATAATAGTTACTTTTTTCTTGTGTTGTGACTTGTTTTAGATGAACTACTTCAAATTACTATGTTATTCTTCATTTATGTTATCATGTACTCTTCAGAGCATATATAGTGTTTCTCTCTATACATACATACATATATATATATATACATGCATACATATGTGTTTACTAATTGTAGTTAGTGCTACTCATATGTACATATGTTTAAGGATGACCTTCATGTTTGGTATAACTTAGTAGGTGTCTCATCCCTGGATATGTCTGTATAAGTTTCACCCCAATCTTAGAATTACTAACTTTATAATTTAAAAATTAAACTAATTTATCTAGATGTGTGTATTTGTGTGCCTGCATGTTCCTGTGTGAGATAGAGAGAGAGAGACTGAGATAGATAGATAGGTAGATAGGCAGATAGATAGATAGATAGATGAATAGATAGATGGATAGATAGATAGATGGATAGATAGATAGATGGATAAATAGATAGACTTATATAGATAGAGGCAGCACATACACAGAGATCAGGGAACAGCCTGAGATTGGTTCTTTCCTTCCACCCTGTGGATTCTAGGTGGCTGAACTCCAGTTCCATTGAGCCTTCTTGTCAGCCCCTGACTTTACACTAAGCCTTCTCATTAGCCACACAACTTCTTAAGTTTAATTGATGAAAATTTAATAGATGAAAAGTGACACATGCCAGTACGCCTTTAATCCCAGCACTTGGGAGGCAGAGCCAGGTGATTTCTGAGTTCGAGGCCAGCCTGGTCCACAGAGTGAGTTCCAGTACACGGAGAAACCCTGTCTTGAAAACAACAACAACAACAACAACAACAAACAAAACAAAAAAATAAAAGTGACACTTGGAGTTACCATAAACATTTTTTTTTTAAATTCATGAGAATGTCAGATACCACCGATTAGATACGATACCCTCCATGACTGGCTACACACTGTAAGTATTCTTATAACCAAGAAATTATAGGTAGACCAGACTAGTACTTTTCTGATGTATTTATTTGTAGTTTTATTTCTTTTGTGTCATCCATACAATCCTTTATATTTATTTTCTAATTGATTATAAAGTATCAATAGTTCTTGGGTAAAGATCAATATAGCTTACTAATCATGATTAATGGATAATTCGAAGCCCTGATAACTTTGTCATTATTGGCCCAGCCCATATAATTAAAACAAAGAAATAATGAGTCGTTTCACTTTCCACCACCTCTGCATGACAATTATTCTATCCTGAATCTACACGGTGATGGTGATGCTATGTTTACAGTTTAGTGACACAACGTATACCAGGACAAGAAAGTTTTCAAAGAAACGGATCTTTTGACACTATACATGTCAAACAGTTCTTGATAGAATGTAAATTTAAAATGAACAGATGTGATATTCACAACATATAATGAACCTTTTATCTCTAGGAAGATAAATATAGTGAATTATCAGATAGTCAAGACACCATATAAGAGTGGAGTTTTCTATTTACAGACAGCATCATGTGTGTAGGATGTACTTGTATACTGTGTATAGGGTGTCTGCGTACAGTGTATGTAGGGGATACTTATATACTGTATGTAGGGGCTCCATGTACAGTGTATATAAAGGTACCTTGTATGGTGTTTGTAGTGGGCACTTATACGGTGTATATAGAAGGTACTTGTACAGTGTGTATAGGGGTCCATATACAGTGTATGTGTGTGTGTGGGTACTTGTATACTGTCTATGGTGAGTAATTTTACAGTGTATGTAGGGGCATTTTTACAGTGAAATGCTCCTTGATGACGATGATAAACATTTTTAAGTCACAGACACCTTTCCCTTAGGACCAAGTAGATACCATTCCCTCCATGACTGGCCATGACTGGTTATACCCAGTGGATATTTCTACTACTAGGAAATTATAGTTAACTGCAGCCTGGCCTTTACATCTGCTTAGACAATGAGGAAAAT
Source organism: Apodemus sylvaticus (assembly GCF_947179515.1). Classification (NCBI taxonomy): domain Eukaryota; kingdom Metazoa; phylum Chordata; class Mammalia; order Rodentia; family Muridae; genus Apodemus; species Apodemus sylvaticus. Next base: position 114,206,247 of record NC_067472.1, read on the forward strand.
TTAGAAAGAAGGAAAACTGAGAACAGTAAGAGAAAAAAAAAAAAGGAACCCTCAAGACAGAAGAATAAAAGAAAGAGAGCTTTAACACTGGACAGTTTAGGAGGTGGAATGTGTTTCATCTTTAAAATCTCTACCTACAGATTGCTACCACATTCCTCATGGCTGTAGCTTTCCCAGACAAGCATCTTTTCTGTTAAGAAGCATGTGGCAGTCCTTCAGGACAGGTAACGTAGTTTTCACCTTGGCACCCATCTTATCCACATAGCCACAACATCAAAATGAAATCACTCCGTGGTTTGTTCACATCTCTGCTCTCCTACTAGGTCTCATGTGCTCTGAGAGTAGGGGGATGTGTTTGCTTTCTCCTCAGTCCAGCCGAAAGTTGGCACAAAAAATATACTTCATCAATGTCTGTTTGAGAGATGAACACCGTGACTAAGTTCCACTTACTTGAAAAACCCCACACTTTATCTTTTTTTTTAAACTAGCAATGGCCTTGAGAACTAGATAGCCTATCTATTTTTGACAGAAAGTAAATTAAGTCTTAGATCTTCCAGGTGGCTGATGGCAAAAGTGGAAGCCAGGTTGTCTAATTCTAAAATGCTTGGCCATGTTGTCTACAGGATGAAACAGTCACAGCTGTGTGACTAGTCCACAGTGAGACCCTGGCATTTTATGGTGGGAAATGTTGAAAATGTTTTAAGAAATAGTAATACTTTCTATAAAAAATGTAATGTTGTTTTTTCATCATATACACCAAAATTTGACATCTACGACTTTCCAAAATCATGTCTGGGTTCATCATTTGAAAAGATGATTGAACTGTCTTACCCACACTACCTCAGTAGAAAGCTCTAGATACTGTAGAGACTGGCAATGGAGGGAAAGGATGAGCATCAGGAGGGCTCAGCAGCACCTTACTATACTGATCATGAGATAGAAGCTCCTGGCATCTTGCAGAATCAGCTTGTGGTATCAGTTCTGTATTAATGTGGAGGGGCTGTGGTATTATACATGGTGACCATGAGGCAAATCTTTCTTAGACATTTCTTTGAATCCACATGCTATGTAAGTGCTCTGTCTCTGAGCTGTGCAACCTGCCCTTGTCGATACATTTTCAAATGGAGAGAGGTGGCAGCCCCTTTGTATGTTTAAAGCATGTCATCTCTGCACAAGATTGAGCCAAAGCATTCACCATGGACTCTATTTCTTACGAATTCTGACTTTCCAACTAAGATTCCCAAGCTGTTGCTTAAGAAAATGTTACTTGAATGGTACTAAGAAATGCTCTCTTATAGTATCTTTAAGGACCTACCTGGCAGTTATAAATATCTGAATTTTCTTCTCCAAAGGAGACAATTGTAATGTCAGGCAGGGTCATTCTAATATTTTATAACATTCAAGTACAGCATTTTATAGAATGTAGAATACTTAGGGCCTCTTGTGCGGTACTCAAACTGTTCTGCTACTGACCTACACCCACAGAGCCCCTCCCCCTCATATTTTTATATTTTGATCAGTATTTCACTAAGTTTCCAAACAATCCTGGAAATCACTCTGTAAGCCCAAGGAGGCCTAAAGCTAGCCATCTCCTGTCTTAGTCTGCCAAGTTGCTGGAATGCCAGGCCCAGCACCCAACATTGTTTTCATCATTAATGAAAGAGTAACAGTAAGTTTAATTATTTGCAATGTTTCATTCATCATTATAATACTTCCTGATATATATTCAATATTGTTGATTTCTTCACTTACATTTTCAAAGAACTTTTATCTTCACTGTTATAGTTAATTGCATACATTTGATGTCTTAATATTTCCCTTATTTTCTACTTCCTTCTCTGTTTGTGTGCATGTATTTAGTTGCAAAATATCTTTCATAAGAAGTGAACTAGTATTTCAGATAAACTTAATGAAAACATTACCCTTTTAGTTCACAAAATTAGGTATTCGTTCTTGTATTCCTCCACTGACACTTGACAAGTATTTTCCTGTACAACTAACTATCTCTCTGTTTGGATTATATTAAACAACGGTTAACTTGATAGTAGTTAAATACCAAGATGTATTAGGTGCTTGAGATGACTCTTTGATTTCTCAATATTACAGTTTCAGCAAGTATCAGATGATAAAATGATGATGGTTAAATAAATTATTTTCCCATGTCTACAAGGCTAACACTTTTCAATGAATCCCACAGGACCTAAGCTATATTCAAAAGATTGAGTCATTAACTCAAAATAGAGTGGGAGAACAAGTTATTCTAAGAACTGAGAAGACCTGGCTTAAGATTAGTCAGGGTCAAAACATGATATACTTTGGGAAGCTTGACCTTCTTGGCTTGGCAGAGGATGAGGGCAGGAAGGTTATGGGGCAGATCATGAGGGAAATACCTTGACAAGCGTTTCAGACTTTACTAGAAATGGAAGGCTCTCAAAGGCTGTAAATGAGGAGGGTCAAGGTGGTGATAGTTACCATTCAGAAAGCTACATGTGTACAATGAGCTGCAATCTGAGAAATCAGTAGTTTACCATGATGAAAAAAAAAAGTACTCATTTAACACAATTAAAAGCAAATATCTAGAAATGGGTTTGAGGGAGTTATGCAGAAGGAAATACATCTTTTAAAATACATTTACATTTTGATAGACAAAATGTTTATGTGGTTTTATATGGTACAATGTGATGTATTAATTAATATATATTAATGATCAAGTCAGGGTAATTAGTATAACAGTCACCTTAAACTTTTATCATTCCCATATGATGAATATATTAATACATCCTTTATTCTGAGTATCTATCTATCTATCTATCTATCTATCTATCTATCTATCTAATCTATCTATCCATCCATCCATCCACCCACCGACCCACCCACCCACCCACCCACCCACCTACCTAATTATTAAAATTTTCACTTGACTCTGACACAGAATACCAGAAATTTTTACTTTTTCATACTCATAACACTGCATCCACTAAACAACCTTTTCTCACCTCCTACTTGGCTTTTGGAAACCGCTCTCTATTTTCAACTTATGTAATATCAGCCTTTTAAGGGTGAGGTATGTGCCATTTGACTTCCTGTGCATGGCTTCTTTCACTTAATAAGACATCCTACAGATCTATCCCTGTTGTGCCCAATAACAGAATTTCAAAAACTTTAATTGTATGCTAGTATTTTACTTTGAACACATTCCATATCCTGGCTATTATGAATAGTGTCAATAAGTAGAGGAGTACTTATTGTACATCTTTCTTCAGCATGCTGATTTCATTTCCTTTGTGGTTATAGTGGGCAGTGAGACTGCTGGACTGTGCAATAGTTTATCTTATTTATTTTAGTCACCTTCATATGGTTTTCCACAATGGCTGCACTAATTACATCCCCAGCAGTGTAAAAAATTGCCTTTTGGTAAAGTTGCTCTGATCTATAGATTTTATTTGGGTAGCTTGTGTGGGAGGACATTGTTCCTTCTGAAAGATACATTCTCCTAGCTAGGCTTGTTGTTTTCCAGGGTATCACAGTGGTTGCTTTGCCTTCAAAAACTTTCAAATTAGACGTTCATGCTCATGACTAAGGTACAGAGATAGATTGAATTGCAGTGTTCTCATATTGATTGTGAGGATCATGGCACTGTTAACAGAACCAAGATGATTGAATGCATTAGGAAAAGAAAATAGAAAATGGATAAAAAGATGAAAATCTACAAGGTCAGCCCGATGTCCTCATTATACATGTGGGAAATATGATCCACAGTGTACCAGCTATAACTTTTAAAAGATCTCTTAGGGAGGCTCTCTGTCCACTGTAGGCACCAAATGACTCAGATAGTACTTGCATCATCTACTTCTACAAATAAGTATCCTAACCCATTTTGTTCTTTCTTTATTTGGTGATTTCAAGACTCCTAGTTACTTTAAATAATGTAAGCATTCTCTGCTTTCTATTTAAGTTTGAGAGTCTAGAAATGAGCTCAGAGCTCCAGACGAAATTGCCAGAGAAGATGCTCACTTCCTTCCGTCTAAGTCTCCTCTTCCTGTCAGTGGTGCCCAAGATAACACAGACTTAAAATGTGCCTAACTGTATTTTTAGGTTTAGGTCAACCTAACCTTTGGAACAATTTTTACATCAAATATTTAAAACAAAAACCTTGTGTCCTTGTGCACTGGACTTTTAGAAACCCAGTATGATATACTAAGTATATCAGTGATAATTTTTTTCTAGTTTTAAAGATTATATTAGATCATCAGTTCAGTTGGTATTTATAGAATAGTTAAGATGTATTAGTCACTTTTTTTACTTTATTATTTTTAATAGATATATTCTTTATATATTTCAAATGTTGTCCCCTTTCCTGGTTCCCCCTCCATAATCCCCTAACCCATTCATCCTGCCCCTGCTCACCAATCCATCCACTCCTGCTTCCCTGTTCTTCTCAGAACCAAGGCTTCTCCTCCCTTTGATGTCCAACATGGCCATCCTCTGAAACATATGCAGCTGGAGCCATGTGTCTCCATGTGTACTCTTTAGTTGGCAGTTTCATTCCTGGGAGCTCTGGGGGTTACTGGGTGGTTCATATTGTTGTTCCTCCTATGGGGCTACAAACCCCTTCAGCTCCTTGGGTCCTTTCTCTAGCTCCTCCATTGGGACCCTGTGCTCAGTTTAATGGTTGGCTGAGAGTGTCCCCCTCTGTATTTGTCAGACACTGGCAGAGCCCCTCAGGAGACAGTTATATCAGGCTCCTGTCAGCTAGCGCTTGGCATCCACAATAGTGTCTGGGTTTGGTGACTGTATATGGAATGAATCCCCAGGTGGGGCAGTCTTTGGATGGTTTTTCCTTCAGATTCTGATCCACACTTTGTCTCTGTATCTCCTCCTGTGAGTATTTTGATCCCCCTTCTAAAAAGGACCAGAATATCTATACTTTGTTCTTCTTTCTTCTTGAGCTTCATGTGGTCTGTGAATTGAGTCTTGGGTATTCCAAGTTTTTGGGCTAATATCCACTTATCAGTGAGTGCATACCATGTGTTTTCTTTTGTGATTGGGTTACCTCACTTAGGATGATATTTTCTAGTTCCATCCATTTGCTGAAGAATTTCATGAATTCATTGTTTTTAAGAGCTGAGTAGTATTCCATTGTGTAAATGTACCACATTTTATGTATCCATTCCTCTGTTGAGGGACATCTGGGTTCTTTCCAGCTTCTGGATATTATAAATAAGGCTGCTATGAACATAGTGGAGCATGTGTTCTTATTACATGCTGGAGAATCCTCTGGGTATATTCCCAGGAGTGGTATAGCAGGGTCCTCTGGTAGTATTATGCCCAATTTTCTGATTTCCAGAGTACAAGCTTTCAGGTCCACTAGCAGTGGAGGAGTGTTCCTCTTTCTCCACGTCCTCCCTAGCACCTGCTGTCTCCTGAGTTTTTGATCTTAGCCATTCATGGTTTGAGGTGAAATCTCAGGGTTGTTTTGGTTTGCATTTCCCTGAGGACTAAGGATATTGAACATTTCTTTAGGTGCTTCTAGGACATTTGATATTCCTTAGTTGAAAATTTTTTTGTTTAGCTCTCTACCCATTTTTTAAGAGTTATTTGGTTCCCTGGAGTCTAACTTTTTGACTTCTTTGTATATATTTGATATTAGCCCTCCGTCAGATGTAGGGTTGGTAAAGATCTTTTTCCAATTTGTTGGTTGCCGTTTTGTCCTATTGACAGTGTCCTTTGCCTTACAGAAGCTTTGCAGTTTTATGAGGTCCCATTTGTCCATTCTTCTTTTTTTATATTTATTTATTTTATGTATATGAGTACACTGTAGCTGTCTTCAGACACACCAGAAGAGGGCATGGGATTCCATTATGGATGGTTGTGAGCCACCATGTGGTTGCTGGGAATTGAACTCAGGACCTCTAGAAGAGCAGTCAGTGCTCTTAACTGCTGAGCATCTCTCCAGCCCATTTGCCAATTCTTGATCTTAGAACATAAGCTATTGGTGTTTTGTTCAGGAAAATTTACCTTGTGCCCATATACTCAAGGCTCTTCCCTACTTTCTTTTCTATTAGTTTCAGTGTATCTGGTTTTATGTAGATGCCCTTGATCCACTTGGACTTGAGCTTTGTACAAGGAGATAAGAATGGATCGATTTGCTTTCTTCTGCATGCTAACTGCCAATTGAACCCGCAACCATTTGTTGAAAAGGCTATCTTCAGGTAAAAATTCTTTGTTTATCTCTGTACCCCATTTTTAATAGGGTTATTTGGCTCTCTGGAGTCTACCTTCTTGAGTTCTTTGTATATATTGGATATTAGCCCTCTGTCAGATGTAGGGGTTGGTGAAGATCTTTTCCCAATTTGTTGGTTGCCATTTTGTCCTTTTGACAGTATCCTTTGCCTTACAGAAACTTTCTGATTTTATGAGGTCCCATTTGTAAATTCTTGATCTTAGAGCATAAGCTATTAGTGTTCTGTTCAGGAACTTTTCCCCTGTGCCCATGTCTTCAAGGGTCTTTCCCAGTTTCTTTTCTATTAGTTTCAGTGTGTCTGGAGGGGGGGACCAGGAAAGGGGAAAGGATTTGGAATGTAAACAAAGAATATAGAAAATAAATAAATAAAAAAGAAAAGGCTATCTTTTTTCCATTGGATGGTTTTAGCTCCTTTGTCAAAGATCAAGTGACCATAGATATGTGGGTTCATTTCTGGGTCTTCAATTCTATTCCATGGATCTACCTGCTTGTCACTGTACCAATACCATGCAAATTGTATCACTATTGTTCTTTAGTAACCTACCAAACCTCCCATCCCATCTCCCTCCCCTTGTTCACCACCCTAGAGGGCTATTATCTAACTTTTACAAAGAACCCAAGAAGTTAGACTCCAGAAAATCAAATAATCCTATTAAAAATGGGATACAGAGCTAAACAAAGAATTTTCAACTGAGGAATACCAGATTGCTGAGAAACACCTAAAGAAATATTCAACATCCTTAATCATCAGGGAAATGAAAATCAAAACAACTCTGAGATTCTATCCTCACACCATTCAGAATGGCCAAGATCAAAAACTCAGGGGACAGCAAATGCTGGAGAGGATGTGGAGAAAGAAGAACACTCCTCCATTGCTGGTGGGATTGCAAGCTGGTAAAATCACTCTGGAAATAAATTTGGTGGTTGCTCAGAAAACTAGACATAGAACTACCTGAGGACCCAGCTATACCACTCCTGGGCATATACCCAGAAGATGCTCCAACATGTAATAAGGACATATGCTCCACTATGTTCATAGCAGCCTTATTTGTAATAGCCAGAAGCTGGAAAGAACCCAGATGTTCCTCCACAGAGGAATGGATACAGAAAATGTGGTACATTTACACAATGGAGGAATACTTAGCTATTTCAAACAATGAATTCATGAAATTCTTAGGCAAATGGATGGAGCTGGCTATCCTTGAACTTAATATGTAGACCTCAAACTCATAGAGATCATCTTGCCTTTGCCTACTAAGTGCTATAATTAAAGATATGCACCACTACCACCACCTGTTTTCTTAATAAGCAACTTTTAAACAGATACAATAGACCTTTCTTAACTTATGGTCAAACACTTTCTATAATCAGAGGAATTTTCCTGTTTATCTCATGTTTCTATTCATAAATATTATAGAAGTGAAATATGGTCCTTAAAAATAATTATTTCAACCACGGCCAAGTTTATTAATCTGTGCCTTCCTCTCCCAGCCCTTGAGCAGGAATTTCAGACCTGTATTAGCCACAATCCCCCATCCAACTAGGGTGGAGCTCTCCGGAAGTTCATTGTTCCTCCAGATCTATAAATTCCTGAATTAAGCAGGTGACCCACCCAGCCACCTGAGCAGTGGAGCCAATGCCCAGCTAAGTAGTCAGACCAGGTCTCCTGAACAGACCTTGGAATTTGGGGGAGGGTGGGTCTTGCCTGAAACTTTAAATTCTGAATCTACCATTAAACCCTGGGTCCTTGATTAGCAACTGTTGTCTTGGTCTCATTCTTCTCTTGCCACCTTTCCATACATCCCCAGCTTCCCTTCTGGGTAACCTGTTCGATGTAGATGCAGGCAGTTACATTAATCTATAAAGACTCAGTTTCCCTCTTTTGTTCTATAAAATTGGTATGTGGACGTACAATTAATTGGTACAGTACTTATCTATCATGTATAAAGTCCTGGGTACAATTCCAAAGAATACATAAAGGGAGGGAGGGGTGAAGAGAATGAGGGAGAGGCACACAGAGTGACAGAGAGATGAGAGAGAAAGAGTGAGAGAGGGAAACATTTAATTCTGCTTCAAATTAAAACCCTAAACCAGAAGCTATCATTAATGGAGAAAAGATTTTTTTCTTGGCATAAGAAAAGTAAAGCATAATTTTGAAAAGAAAAGAAAAACAAACAAACAAAACCTTAAGCCCAGATTGCTGGCTTATAATTCAATTTGTTATGCCAAATATTTAAAAATAAGGAGGACTTAGATGTTAGGGTGCTACAGAGGCTAACTAGTGAAGCTAAGCTTCAAAGACAAAGCATGGTTAAGATTCAAATGAATATTCAATTCCTGGACCATGGCATCTCCAACTTTTCTACCCCTTCATATTCTTCATTATGACAATGTTATAACAGTATAACAGTGGCCAACCTTAAATCCTTATTATTGTTATATAGCAGGAGTTCCTAAAAAATATTCTTAAAATGAATATTTCATCACTAAGATGAACTCTTTGGTTAAAGCAATAACAACAAATATCATTTTGTTCTGTAAAATAACCCAAATAGCTTATCATTGATTTCAAATCCTAAAATACTAGCAGCAAAATGTTGAGTTTTAATATAGCAAATCTTACTATGTTCTCCTTTCCCCATCATGTCTGTGGCTGTCTGCATATACATCATTTTTCTTGGTGTTTTTTGAGTACAAGTTCATCTCAAAATAATAATGCATCCATGAATAGGCATAAAGCCTACTTTTACAGATCATTCTTTACTCTTTTTAAAACTTATTTTTTTGAAAAAAAGAGAAGTCATATATGAATACTAGATTTACATCATTTCTTCCTCTCCCTCTCCTCTCTTTAACTCTTCCTAAGTTACCCCGACTCCCTCTCAAAACAACAAAAACAAAACCAGCACAATAGTGACATATGACGGCATGGATATGAAAAATCTCACAAGGCTCTATAGCTTATTCTTTAAGTTAAAATGAAAAATAATTAAATTTATAATGACTTACATCAAGTATTAGTTCCACAAATGTTACTATATCACAAAGGAAACAGATTTTAGCTAAGAATTTTATAGAAAACAGTATAATATACACTATGGATTAAAATATGTATTATAGTATCTCTAATATATATATATATATATATATATATATATATATATATATATATATATATGGTGAAGTAAGTAATTTTGATGACCTGAGATAATATCTTTCATTACACACAAAAAAACAATTATATTTTTCAAGGTTACATGTTGCAGTTTTTGTTTTGTTAACAGCATCTGGAAAACTGTTTGTGGAAAAGGAAAGAATCCAGGTCCAGAGATGAGAAATGTGGGCCTTTCGCCTCTGATCATGAGCTCAATGGCTGGATGGCCTACCCATTTTCCTTAGTTCATTACTTTTCTTTGGGGTGAATAGAAACAACTGTGAATGTCACCTGTCTTGAGCTATTAGATGCAGCTCAGAGGTCAGCATGGAGACAGAAGGAGCATGGGCTTGGGAGACAGTGGTCTTGGAGTAGGGATTTTCCAGCCTTCTTTATTATGTATTTGATCACCTCAAAAGTTGAACCTTCTCACATCACCCATGATTATCATCAGTTGATGTAGATAACAGTAGTCTTTCACAAATCCCTCCAGTGTATGGGGAGATTTTAAAGTAACATATTTAAAGGAAATTTTATAAAGTATCAAGCATGGGAACAAGGAAACAAAGAGTGTTTTCAAGGGAGGAAACATGATGTGAAAATGTGGTGTTAGAACTAGAGATCTAACCATGAATAGTCAGTGGACCTACACAAGACAGGCATCGCTCAAGCTAAGAAACACCATGCATAAGGAGTCTGCAGATCGGACAATTATTCCCAAGGTTTTGACAATAGCTCTATTTCCAGTTAGGATAAACTGGACTACAGTGGCACTTAGAAGGGAAAATGGGAATGACAGATTTGGGAAAAATATGTTGAATGAAGGTTGTACACACAGTCTATGGTAAAATTCTGGGTAATATAAAGGTAGAGATAACTCATAGGATTGTAAAATTCAAGTCTATTACCCATAGTCCAGTCAGGACTAAAAGCTTACATTTTGTAGTCAACATAGACTGCATTTGAGGGCATGAATGTTCCTAGACAGACTGTAATAACATGGAGAACTGGGATCTGAGACAGGTGCATGGGAATAGTCAATGTTAAATAATGAGAAGAGGAAGCCCAACTGGAAAGACCAGTGAGTGGATAGAGAGTAAAAGGCAGAAGGAAAGCCTAGTGGCTAGGGGCTGATGGCAGACAACCAAGAGAGCAATTTTGAGGAGAAGTTTGACCTGCTAGAGCTTAATTGTGAACCAGGGGGGAAATGTGTAAGTCTGGATTCTATTCTGTAATTGATCCACAAATGATTTTAAGCCCTCTTTGAAGTTTAGAAAGAGCCCTCCAGGCCTTCAGTTCTTAAACAGCTAAGAGAAGGAAAAATCCAGGTCTAGGGCCATGAAAAAAGGCAGCTCCAAAGAAGACTTATACAGAGGCTGTCAGCCCAACCACCATCTCCAGCCATCCCAGAACCTTTCTATAGGACAAATGGGAAAATTGCATCTCTCACTGACAAACCAGCCTAGGTGTCATGGCAAAAATAAATGGATTTTTCTGTATTTTTTAATTTCAGTGAAGAACTGCCTTTCTTCTGCAGTTTGTTTTCTTTATTGATTTTTCATGCAGACAGCTGGAACATCCAAAAAATTGTGAGCTATTTGGCTTGGCCAAATGTATTAGTCTGTAGGTATTAGTCTCATGGAAAAGCTCCAGCTGTTTAGTGAGTGGGGACATCTTTCATTTTGTAGCCATAGGTGAACATTCCTTGCAGTGATCACTAGGGAGCCATCATCATCATGGTACTAAAAGCCAACATACTTGGAAGTCTAAGTGTTTGCTTTTCTCTACTTAGCTACTAAATTCTACGTGAGTCACAACTCTGTAATGAGAACAAATGAGATGTCACAAAAGTAAATGTTTAAAATCGAGCCTCGCTCTCTTACTCTTTCCATTTCATAAGACTTACAAAGAACTTCACAAGTCTCTGTTAGTTTAAGAGAACAAAACCCAGTAGAAAGAAGGCTTGGGCATCTATACCCCACACTCTACTTATCTAACAGCCAATACTCATTTGTTAGTGTCCATGTTCCTGCTGTAATGAAGGAAGTTATAAAGACTGAAAACTGGGGCTACAATCTTCAAACACTTAGAATCTTATTTGGAAGAAGTTGATAATGTAGATCATCCATTACAGACATTCACCCATTCATTTGACCACTCCAATTAATTCCTGACCATCAGTCTCTGACACCCTTTTTACAAACAGTACCACCAACATAGTTTTAAATGCAAATCTCTAAGCATCTTCAATAATTTTTCACTTTTAATGACATTGCATAGCAACCAGCTCTCTCACCTCTGTTACAAAGATGGCTCTATTTTGTCAGTGCTTCCATCCTAAGGGAAACAACATCTCTCAGTGGACCATTGGGGTAGACAACCCACTTTTATATTATATGTTCAGTCATTTCCCACAGTGGCTTTTGGGGAGATGATTTTAAATCACAAAGGGAATCCATGCTTTGATCCCCTTGAAGGGAACACCCCAAAATATCCTTATCATGGTTGGAATGAAACTCATAGTTACCTCAAGGGTTTCATGAGATCCTGCAGCCACAGTTTGCCTTTGATCAGAACTCTGCACACTTTTCTGAGGGTGACTGAGATACTTCCATATACTCTGACATTTTCACTAGTCCTTTCTACATAGGTTTTGCATCTAGCTCTTCTCTTGGTCATCCCCTTCCCTTTCAGGTGTTGGCAGAAAGGTTCCCTCTGAAAGAAGCCTTCCTTCAGCTATGAACTTTTATCCCTAACCCAGGTATTATATAATCTCTTACATCTCTTCATATCATCATTACCTATGATCAATGGAAATTAGTTGTTTATGTCTTCTGGCTTATTTACCCTTTCAGAGTATTGTTTTCCTGGAGTACATAAAGATAAAGAACATACTTTTATCATATACATGTATGTGTGCTGCCTGTCTGTGCATGCATGCACATGTAAGTATGGATGTGTGTGGACATATGTATGTGTTTAAGTTTATATATAGCAGGGAAGACCTCTGAGATCAGTGTATACTAGAAAAACACATTCAGAATTATTTCATATCATGATTGAAGTCAAACACAATCATTTTAATATAACTTATTATATCCTATGTATCTTGCTTTCTTAGACTTCATTGTTTCCCAGAACCATGGTTCTTCCAAATACCTAAGAACAGCATGTTGACTTTGCTGCAGAAAGTATCCAGTCATAATCCCATGGGTGACTGTGTTGAGAATCTTGGCATTCCATATCCTGCTCTTGTCAGTGGTTATAAGTGCTACAAATTGTCCCATCCATATCCAAATTATATCAGCACACATCCTTACTCATACATCATTAAGTGGATATTTATTAGCTTCTGAATACATGGGAGACAAAAATCCATGCTGTCTGAAATCAACCATCACCTCACACACTAAATGATTTACTGTTTTCTTGTAGCATTTCACATTTTTTTCATTGAACATTTCTGATTCTACTGGAACTTGACAATGTGCTATAAGATCCACAAATAGTGACCAAGTGACAAGGAAGAGAAAAAGAAAAGGAAAAGAGACTTTTTTCTAGCCCAGAAGTTTGCATTTGATTAGGGGAAAAGGTGTTGGTATTGTATGTATGGGAAATAACTCTTTTTGAAAAGATTATATTTATCCTAATGTTTTTGAGAAAGTCTTCTCGTTGACCTACTTGTGTTTTTCTTTTTGGATCTTCACATTTATAACTATTTTACTCAGATCATCTAGAATAATAATAATAGACTTTCAACACTCCCACAAAACAGGGTCAGGATGCACAAATTGATAGCCACTTATATACACATTATTTAAAGCTATTCTAAATGTTAGATTCATAACAGTACAAAATTACAGTTATGAAGTAGCAACAAAATAATTTTATGGTTAGGGGTTCACCACAACCCGAGAAACTGAATTAAAGGATCATGACATTAGAAAGGGTGGGGACTGCTGGTGAGCGTGCATCTACTCAGAATCATCACCCATCTAAGAAGTTCTATCTTTGTTATGTTTTTAAAGACAGGGTTTCTTTGTATGACTGGCTGTCCTGGAACTACTAGCTCTCTAGACCAGACTGGCCTTTAACTCACAGAGTCTTCCTGCCTCCTGAGTGCTGGCATTAAAGGATTGAACCACCACCTGGCTTAGTTCTAGCAGAAATAGTCTTTAGCTAAGTTCGACTTGTGAACAAGAGTCATTTCTAGATACTTTCAAAGCACACCAGCCATGTTTGACATGGTCCTGGGTCCTGGGTATTGGGTACTGGGTAATGACTTGTTTCTGGGCCCTTTCTGTGTGAGACTTGCTAACTGGGCTACACTTCACCAGCAGAAGATATGGGTTTGGAGGCTGAGTCTGCATTGCCTATATGTTGCTGTTTACCCTTCAGGACATATCTCACACATAAAGAGATCTGTGAGAGCTTCTCTAACTTCTCTAAGCTTCTCAGCACCTCGGGACATCTGGAGCAAGGCATTTCCATATAATACTAAATCACATTTTTAAAACTGCTGTTTCTCTAACTAGACTTGGGCATCTTGGTGACATCATGATTGATGCCTTATGCATTGGATCATCCTTGAACCCCACAATGTTTGTCACCTGATCTTCACTGGACTTCAAAGGAAAATATGTTCATTTTTTCAAGCAAACACCATTGGAAATTGCATATACTAAAACCAAATAGTAAATACACCAGAAATCTTTGATATGCAGAACACAGTGATCAAAGTATGCAATTAATATACATTTTCTATCATATTTCAATTTCATGACATAAGAGTAATACAAATGTGAGAGAAAGCCACTCACTGCCCCTGAAGAATACAATGGTGAACGTTAATCTTGCAATAAAATATGCCCCGAGTTTTAATGTATGAAAATGACAATAAATTGATTCTGTTCTGCTCCAATAGTCTTGTCTCTTATTGGAGACATCTAAACGAAATGGAAGCCATAAAAATTACAGGCATAAGTAAAGTAGGCAATGGGCCATAACAAGGCATTACAGGCTTTACTGCTGTCCACAGTTGGGGCCCCTTAAACAAGGCCAGGAGTCATCAATGCGGCTGGGCATGAAATTACACAACCCTAATCTGCCCACATGGAGATGCTCACTGTGATTACAGTCAAATATCATTTCAACTCGGGTTGTGAAAGATGAATCATCCTTCTTTTCCCAGTGTAAAGAGAAAGGAAAAGAAATAAGATAGTTTGACCTCTTAAACAAATATTCTTAACATGTTCTTTAGCTAGTTGTGATGGCTGATCTCCCGTGTCAACCTGGCTAGGTTTAGAATCACTTAGGAGATCTATCACTGCACACACTGCATTTCCAGAGAGATTTAGTTGAGGAAGATAAATGTCATATAAATGTGGGTGATAGCATTACAAGGACAGGTGCATTGGTCTGAATAAAAAAGAAAAGAGGGAAGAGCAAGGGAAATATCAGAATTTATTTCTCTCTGCATCCAGGCTATAGATGCAACATGACCTGCTACCTCTCACATTTGGCTTCCACATCTGGGAGCCATTTTTCTGACCCTGCCTTCCTCTCTATGGTGGGCTATACCATCACGCTGCAAGCTAAAAATAAGGCCTTCTTCCCTTAAGGTAAATCTTCTTAGGCATTTTATCACATTGATTATAATGAAACAAATAAGCCACTGGTAGGCTTAAAAATATTAATGAATGTCAAGAAAACACAAAGGCTGTGTGTGTGTGTGTGTGTGTGTGTGTGTGTGATCCCTAGGTTTGGGATGGTGAGACAGGAGAATCACAAATTTGAGGACACTTTTGGCTACACAGTAAGAACCTGCCATACACAAACAACAGGGAAACAGAAAAGAGAAAAAATGATTCATAAAAGACACAATTTCTAGACATACAAAAGAAACCAGACTGCTCTCTGGGGTTGGATGAGAAAAGCAAAGCAAAGAATTAAAAATGGGCCTTTGGATTCTGACTGGAAATACCAAATGTCTTTTTTTTTGTTTCTGGAATGTATATACCACTGGATAAAGCTACTGAAACTCACGGAATTATATACTTGAAATAGATGTTTTAATTTCAAATATGTTTTCTAAAACTTTAACAAAAGCATTTTAGAGAAAAATTTAAAGCTTGGCTAGTACAGAGAAATAATCACCTTTTCTAGTGACAGGCTACAGAACAATTTCTATGTTCTCAATGTTTACATTCTAGGATAGTTCAAGCACTTCCATTAGATTCTTCACAGCAGCAAGTGTCACTTTATGAGATTGAGCACTTTGTAATGATACATGCTTATTCATTGGCCACTAGGGGCTGCTGCTGCCCATCTATACAGAGTTCTCTGTGATAGGGTGTTAACTAGAGTGGCCATGATTCAGCTGCTGACCAAATTTTACTCTGTCCCCTGCACTGGGACTACTGATGATTTACAGTAGTTAGAGGTGAAGCGTTTTAACCAAGTAAATTATTAAGAAAGATGCAAATGTTAAAACTGATATGAAAAGAGTTGATTAAAGGGAAGGACATGAACTATACCAAACGAATGTTTTGTCAGTACCCTTTACTATCTACTAAATCTAAACTCATCAAATTCCAAACTAGATCTTTTATCACAACATGAATATTCAAAATTTAGATCAGTTCAGATTTTTTTGAGCCTCTACCCTTCAAATAAATTTTTAGTGTTAACTTGAATATTGAAATTGTATTAATTACCATAGAGGGTAAAAAGAGCAAATCTGGATAAAATTGAGGTAGAATTATCCATATAATCAGTCTTTCATCACAAATATTTACTATATACCTAATGTATATTATACATTCCCTATAACATAGGAGTAAAACTGATAAACATAAATAAGTAACAAACAAAAATCTTTTCACTGACTGATCTTAGAGCTTCAAGTGGTGGAGTAAAAACAAAATAATCATGAAAATATCTACTTCTTGTTTACAATTTACTATGTCAAATTGGTGACCATTCTAGGCCATAGGAAACTACTAAGAGGCCATGGCGAGGGGATTACAAAGAAGGAGAACAGAACTGGTAAAAAGGGTTAAAAGGAAATAAAGGTCCAATAAGGTTACAGTGGGATGGACAAAGTGGAAGGCAAGGTAGAGGAGGGTGTGCGGGGAAGGATGAATAGCATTGAGAACCTTTCAAAAAAGATATATAGGAAGGTACTGCTGTAGAAAATTTCTAACGATAGAGACAGAGACAGAGAGACAGATAAAGACATAGAGATGAAGGGAGGAGAGAGAGAGCGAGAAAAAGGGAGAGAGAGAGGGAGAGGGAGAAGAAGAGAGAGAAAGAGAAAGAAGACATGATGGAATTACTGTTTCAGGGCAACAATGTCCTTACTAGATACCACAGGCTAACTAATAAAAAGTCTAGTGCCAAGAATGAATGACCTCTGAGAGTTCTTGGCTAGCGAGTTCCTATAGACCATAAACATTAAGCCTATTGGTGTTGCTTTAGGTTATGGCTAAAACTTGATGGTAAGACACCACATACTTAGGTCATAGAACATGGAACAATCAAACAGGTAATGACCTGAAGCTTTGTCTCTACTGGTTAGCTTTTATGGCGCATTATGTTATACCCATTAATGGAAGGGAAATGTAATCCTCAGTCATACCCAGCTGTGAAGCTTGTTGCCTACAATAATGACTGGCCTGACAAAACATACCCACTAGTGCCTTAGTGGGCGAAATCAGCCAGTTGCTGCTTGAAGTTCTTCTCTACAAGCTAAAATCCACACCTGACAGTTTTCAGGGTCAAGAAACCTCCTAATATTATTAGCTAGATAGACATAGTATTAAACTAATCCCTAGTGAATTATCATTATACCCATCATCTGAAAAGCTATTTGTATTAGGTAATGATTAACACAGAGACACACAAATGGCTGAAGTACAGAACTAGAGACTGCTGAATGTCCAGCTCTGAAAGGTATGCATATTCTATACAAACATATGCACACAATCTTCTCCCAAAATACGTAGAGCAGAAAGAATGTAAGACCTAGAGGAAACCATATCTTCCAGATATGCCAGGGCAGTTGCACACATGCACTTTCAGCAGTTGCAGCAGCATGTAGAAAACCTGTGCAAAGCCAAGCCAGGCCACGGCCCAGCATGGAGAGAGGAGCTGGGCATGCAACCCACCCCTTGTGATGGAGCCATTGGCAAATGTTGCCTTCTGAGAGAAGACACAGTCTTCTCTAAGAACTTAGCTCTTGGAAGCTAATTTCCAGTGGAAGGCCACACATCCAAGAATGGTTGGGATATGTAGATTGGTTTTGAAATGGGAGGGAGGGACACAAAGTAAGGTGGGAAGGTAGGAAAGACATGTGTGGGAAGAGTTAGGGGAGAGGTATAAATGTGATTAAAACATTGTAGGAAACTCTCAAAGAGTTGATAAACATTTAAAAAGTCACTAATGGTCTCTTCTAGTTTGTTGAAGTTCAAAGGCTGCTTCTAATCCCTCTGAATTCTCCCTAAACAAAGGACCCCAAGGGTGCAAATATCTGCATCTGACTCTTTCAGCTACTTGATGGGAGTATAGTCATGCTGGATCCCTTTTTGTGAGCACTCCATATCCTCAGTAATAGTATCAGGCCTTGGGACCTCCCCTTGAACTGGATCCCACTTTGGGCCTGTTGCTGGACTATTTGCACCCAACCGATGGACAGAAGCAGCTGACCCCTCTTGTTGAATTAGAGATGGCTGAAAGAAGCTGAGGAGAAGGGTGACCCTGTTAGGAGGACCAGCAGTCTCAAATAGACTGGACCCCTGAGATCTCTCAAACACTGGATCACCAAACAGGCAGCATACACCAGTTGATATGAGGCCCCCAACACACATACAGTAGAGGGCTGCCGGGTCTGTGTTCATTCAGAGATGATGGACCTAACCCTCAAAAGACTGGAGGCCCCAGGGAATTTAGAGGTCAGGTGGGGTGGTGGGTGGGGACATCCATGTGGAGACATAGGATGGAGAGGAGGTATGGGATGTGGAACAGTTGGAGGGTAGATGGGGCTGGGGGGATAAAACATGGAGTGTAAAAAAAATAAATTAAAAAAAGAAAAAATAACCCTAAAAAACCCCCAAAAAACCGGATTCATGAAATTCGTAGGCAAATGGATGGAACTAGAAAATATCATCCTGAGTGAGGTAACCTAATCACAAAGGAACACACATGGTATGCACTTACTGATAAGTGGGTATTAGCCCAGAAGCTGGGAATACCCAAGATACAATTCACAGACCACATGAAGCTCAAGAAGAAGGAAGACCAAAGTGTGGATACTTCATCCTTCTTAGAAGGGGGAACAAAATACCCATGGGAGGAGATACAGAGACAAAGTATGGAGCAGAGACCATGAAGGAAAGGCCATCCAGAGTCTGCCCCACCTGGGGATCCATCCCATATACAATTACCAAACGCAGACACTATTCTGGATGCCAACAAGCACTTGCTGACAGGAGCCTCTAATATAACTGTCTCCTGAGATGCTCTGTCAGTGTCTCACAAATACAGAGGGGGGATCCCTCAGCCAACCATTGGACTGAGCACAGGATCCTCAATGGAGGAGCTAGAGAAAGGACTCAAGGCGTTGAAGGAGTTTGCAGCCCCATAGGAGGAACAACAATATGAGTCACCCAGTGTTTCGGGTCACAGAACCAATGTTGTGATCATAAAAAGAGAAAGAGGTGTGACACTATGTTTTATGGAGGTATGGGGGAAGGGAGCACCTCAGCGGGTCCATGCCAAGGCCTCCCTTCCCCCTGAGGGACCACACATGATGATGATGATGGTGTAATATAGAATAGAGTTTATTCAGGGCATGGGGAGGGGAGTTAAGCGAAGTAGAGGCAGAGAAAGGCAGAGAGAGGGAGAGAGTAGAGAAGCAGAGGCCAGCCATGACCACATGGAGAGAGTGGGGAGGGGAGGAGAGCCCAAGAAGGGGCAAGAGAGAAGCTGAGAGTGAGAGAATAAGAAATGCAAGAGAGAGAGGAGGTGCTGAGCAGCCATCTTTATCATAGAGCAGGCCTACCTGGGTATTTCCCGGTAACTGTGCGGAGGGGCATAGACAGAATCCTAATACCCAGTACGCCAGAGCTCCCAGGGACTAAACCAGCAACCGAAGAGTGCACACAGAGGCACCCACAGCACCAGCTGCATATACCCCAGAGGATAGCCTTGCTGCTCATCAGTGGGAGGAGAGGTCCTTGGTCCTGTGAATGCTCCATGCCCCAATGTAGGGGAATGCCAGGAGCAGGGTGAGGGGGGAGGAGATAGGGCGTTTTCAGAGGAGAAACCTGGAAAGGGGATAACATTTGAAATGCAAATGAAGAAAATATCTAATTAAAAAACAAAGAAAAAAACAAAACAAAGGACCTCAAGGCTGCTAATTGTTGAATAGCAAGTGACTGACTACCTACAGACAGTACAGATAAGCAAAACAAAACAAAACAAAAATAAAAAACCTTTAGGGGGCTGAGGATGTGGCTCAGTGCTTGATTAGGAGGCAGGGAAGCCCTAGATTTGATTCTTAGCACTTCAGAAACCAGAGTGGTAGTCACCTACCTGTAATCCCAATTCAGGGTCTGTAAAGACAGGAGGGTCAGAAGTTCAAGGTTTAAAACTGAACCACTTCATTGCATCAAAGGGGCTGGAGCGATGGCTCAGGGGTTAAGAGCACTGGTTACTCTTCCATGAGGTCCTGAGTTCAATTCCCAGCAACCACATGATGTTTCACAGCCATCTGAAATGGGTTCCAATGCCTTCTTCTGATGTGTCTGAAGGCAGCAACTATGTACTCATATACATAAAATGAATAAATAATCTTTTTCTTTGAGACAGGGTTTCTCTATATTGCCCAGGCTGTCCTGAAACTCGCTCTGCAGACCAGGCTGGCCTCAAACTCAGAAATCCACCTGCTTCTGCCTCCCAAGTGTTGGGATTAAAGGCATGTGCCACTACTGCCCAGCTATAAATAAATCTTAAAAAAAAGGTATGTACTAAAACATGAGCATTTTAGGTTGAATGTCAATAGTAAATGATCTCTATACACATTTATATATACATACACATATATAAATATAAGAGTAGATACTGAATATTTAAATATAAAAATATCTTCAATAAATTCTAAATTTCTGTAGCTCTAAGAAGTCTATAAATGATTGATTTCCTCATCCTAAAAGAGCTTATGGAAAATTTTGTGCTTAAAATAGCAAATTATGATTTGTTTTACACAGACCATAAGACAGAAAATCATAAAGATGATTTATCACAAGTCTACTGATGATTTTTTTTTTCTTCAGGAGTTTCTATTAACATTGCTCAAGTACACGGTATTTGATAGTATTGCTTTCTTTTCTCAGTTTTTCTTATCATTTTCTATTAAATGCTGCTTAAAAGTTCATGTCATATGTATTTACCTCAATAATCTATTTAAAGTTTTATGTGATTTAAGTTTTTGCCAATTACTTTTACTCAACCTACCTATTTCTATCTTAGCTACATAAATCTTGTCTTTGTGAGATATTAACACCTTCCAGATATTTCTAGACCAATAAAATGTCTCAGCTTTGCTGTTTCCTCAAGGAGTATTTATTACTTATTCCTTTTTATATCCTCATATATCCAGAAAAAATATGACTATAGCATAATATGGTTACTATTAACTACATTTCATTTTTTATTTTTATTTTTTTTATTTTTTTTTAAATTGAATAATTTATTAATTTACATTTCAAATGTTATCCCTGTTCCATTTTCCCCTCTGAAACCCCAATCCCATTCCCCTTACCCTGTTTCTTTTTTTTTTTTTTGAAGATTTTTTTTATTCGATATAATTTATTTACATTTCAAATGATTTCCCCTCTTCTAGCCCCCCCCCCACTCCCCGAAAGTCCCGCAAACCCCCTTCTCTTCCCCTGTCCTCCCACCCACCCCTTCCCACTTCCCCGTTCTGGTTTTGCTGAATACTGTTTCACTGAGTCTTTCCAGAACCAGGGGCCACTCCTCCTTTCTTCTTGTACCTCATTTGATGTGTGGATTATGTTTTGGGTATTCCAGTTTTCTAGGTTAATATCCACTTATTAGTGAGTGCATACCATGATTCACCTTTTGAGTCTGGGTTATCTCACTTAGTATGATATTCTCTAGCTCCATCCATTTGCCTAAGAATTTCATAAATTCATTGTTTCTAATGGCTGAATAGTACTCCATTGTGTAGATATACCACATTTTTTGCATCCACTCCTCTGTTGAGGGATACCTGGGTTCTTTCCAGCATCTGGCAATTACAAATAGGGCTGCTATGAACATAGTAGAACATGTATCCTTATTACATGGTGGGGAGTCTTCTGGGTATATGCCCAGGAGTGTTATAGCAGGATCTTCTGGAAGTAAGGTACCCAGTTTTCGGAGGAACCGCCAGACTGATTTCCAGAGTGGTTGTACCAATTTGCAACCCCACCAGCAGTGGAGGAGTGTTCCTCTTTCTCCACACCCTCTCCAACACCTGCTGTCTCCTGAATTTTTAATCTTAGCCATTCTGACTGGTGTAAGATGAAATCTTAGGGTTGTTTTGATTTGCATTTCCCTAATGACTAATGAAGTTGAGCATTTTTTAAGATGCTTCTCCACCATCCGAAGTTCTTCAGGTGAGAATTCTTTGTTTAACTCTGTACCCCATTTTTTAATAGGGTTGTTTGGTTTTCTGGAGTCTAACTTCTTGAGTTCTTTATATATATTGGATATTAGCCCTCTATCTGATGTAGGATTGGTGAAGATCTTTTCCCAATTTGTTGGTTGCCGATTTGTCCTCTTGATGGTGTCCTTTGCCTTACAGAAACTTTGTAATTTTATGAGGTCCCATTTGTCAATTCTTGCTCTTAGAGCATACGCTATTGGTGTTCTGTTCAGAAACTTTCTCCCTGTACCGATGTCCTCAAGGGTCTTCCCCAATTTCTTTTCTATTAGCTTCAGAGTGTCTGGCTTTATGTGGAGGTCCTTGATCCATTTGGATTTGAGCTTAGTACAAGGAGACAAGGATGGATCAATTCGCATTCTTCTGCATGCTGACCTCCAGTTGAACCAGCACCATTTGTTGAAAAGGCTATCTTTTTTCCATTGGATGTTTTCAGCCTCTTTGTCGAGGATCAAGTTTTAACAATCTTACCAATCTTTGTAAATACTCAAAAGAACCTTTCTGTTTTTGAGAGGTGAGGATTAAACAGCAATTATAACCAGTTGCCAGACAGTTAATTTATACAATAAGTAGGA
Source organism: Apodemus sylvaticus (assembly GCF_947179515.1). Taxonomy (NCBI): domain Eukaryota; kingdom Metazoa; phylum Chordata; class Mammalia; order Rodentia; family Muridae; genus Apodemus; species Apodemus sylvaticus. Next base: position 114,228,947 of record NC_067472.1, read on the forward strand.
TATATTTCATACAGGATAGATGATAGGGTATTTTCAAGCTGAATCATTTGATAAAGTAGTGCCAAAGATAATCATTTTTGAATAGATGACCAACTCTCACTGCCAACTCTGGGCCATGGAAATTGGGCACCAAGGGCTAACCTGTCACACCTGAGATTTTATGCGTAAATTAGCTTGAGTCCCATTCACCACCTCACTTCCATTGAAGGAGCCATCTTGGTGCTACATGGCACACCTGATACCCATCTCAGATACTCTACCATTGTATCTCCCAGGTTTGAAAGCTCAGTCATCTTGGGCTTCCTCTTTGCCTGTTAGTTTCCAAGAGTTACTAGTACTTTTTCTAGAATACCTTCATGTTGGTGTCTATGTCATGATGTCCCTGTCACTGCTAATGTAGAAGAGAAGACCTAGGTGTACCCACCAGGACTCTTCCACCATGTTGCTGAGAGACCTTGCAATGTTAAACTGAGCCTCAATTTCCATACCCATAAGGTAGTAATAACAGGTCTCACATGATTGCTTGGTTTTGGAAAGAGGGGAGTAGGGAGATTGAGGAAAAGAGGGGACAATGCAGAAGGAGCACGAAGCAGGCAGGAATGTATAAGGAGCCTGGAGTTTTGTGTCCTGCAGGCTAGAAGAGCTGAGTTTGGGAGGTGGGAAAGAACACCAAAGAGATCCTTAAACCACCAAATAAGGAATGAAACAGAGATCCTGCAATGCTCCCATGTCCTCTTCCTCCACGAGAATTTTTTTTTTTTCCTGATGCTATGCTCTCCAGCCAATCAGGATACCACACATATATCTTACAGTCTATAACAGTACTTTCCACCTGCCAAATCATATGTGTATTTCAATGGAAGCTATCGCTTCATAGACAATGCCAGCAGCTTCCTGTTCCTCAGAGTCTAAGCCACAGTTCCTTGACTATAAAGGATACCCAATACTGGGAATTGGTTTAATTTTATGACCACGAGCAATTCACTTGTCCTTTAATGAGTTTCCTTAGCAGTAAACAAGAGCTTTGCATTTGAACTTCAAGCACTCTCAGTAATGCTATGTAGTAAACTTTCTAATTAAAAATATAAAATTACTTTCTAATCATTAAAATATGTAATCTAAAAATTGATTTTGATATGAGTAGGAAAAATCCACTCACTGCATTCATTTTATATGGAGACTCTTAGGAGGCAGAGATGCATGAAATATTTCTCTGATGTACTACCTGTTGTTTTCTGCCTCTGCTTCCTATCTGGATGGGGATTTCATTGAGAGCAATTCATAACTGTTCTGTGGACACACTGTTCATTGATGCTCAGTCTTAAAAGACCAAACACACCCCAAAACAAGTGGAAAAGAACAAGCAAAACAACCAAGCAGGTTTCTGGTAAAAGTCATATCCATCATATGGACATTCTGAGCATTTTACCTTCACAAACACACTGAGCACACTGCATCCTTAGCACCACCTTTAATGAATCCAGGCAAACAAGCAACAATACCATCTATTTTTCTCTTCTAGATCTCAGAATCTATTGCTTCAGGGTTGTATAGTTATTTTACAGTTTTTTTTTCTTTTGAAAAAATTGTTTATTTATTCACTTTCATCCCAAGCATGCCCGCCCCCTTCTAGGTCCCTCCTGAGACCCTTCCCCCAGGATACCTTCCCTTTCTTCTCTGAGAGGGTGGGACTGGAAAAGTATCCCCCAACCCTGGCACATCAAGTTCCTGCCAGATTAGGCACACACTCTCCCACTGAGGCTAGACAAGGCAGCCCTGTTGGTGAATGGATATTACAGTCTGACTACAGCTTCAGGGAAAGCTAATTAACTCTCATCTTAAAATTAATGATTCTTGACCAATGATCATTTTCAAACTTTCAAACAAACCATCTCTCTCTCTCTCTCTCTCTCTCTCTCTCTCTCTCTCCTCCATCCTTTCCTCTCCTTCTCACTTCTCCTCTTTCCCCCACTCTCACTTTGTTTTATTCATTTGTTTATTACTTTTATAATTTTTACAGTCCAGTCGTTGTTGCCCCTTCACAGTCAGCCCTTCTATAGTTCCTCATTCCATTCCTCCTCCCTCCTGTCTTCAGGAGGATATTCTCCCCCACCAGGCCTTCCCACTCCTTGGGGCATCAAGTCTCATGAGGGTTAGGCATATCTTCTCCCACTGAGGATAGACCAAACAGTCCTCTGCTGTATACGTGTTGGGGCCTCAGACCAGCTAGTGTATGGTGCCTGGTTCTGTGGCTCAGTGTATGAGAGATCTCAGAGGTCCAGGTTAGTTGAGACTGTTGGTCCCTATGGGGTTGTCCTCCTCCTCAGCTTCTTCCAGCCTTTCACTAATTCAACCACAAGCATCCTTGACTTCAGTCTAATGGTTGGGTGTAAGTATCTGCATCTTAGTCAGCTGCTCCTTGGGCCTCTTGGAGGGCAGCTTGCTAGGCTCCTATCTGAAGGCAGTCCATAGCATCAGTAACAGTATCAGGCCTTGGAGCCCCCACCCCCATGGGATGAATACCAAGTGGGGGCAGTCACTGGATCACCTTTCTCTCAGTCTCCTCTATTTTTGTCCCTGTCTTTGTTTTTTTTGGAACAGAGATTTCTGTGTAGCTCTGGATATCCTGGAACTCACTCTGTAGACTAGGCTGGTCTTGAAGTCAGAGATATGCCTACCTCTGTCTCTCAAGTGCTGGGATTAAAGGTATGTACTACCACTGCCTGCCTAAACTACTTATTATAGGAGAAGGGCTAGATAAATTATGATGATCATATTGTTGACTCACTGTTCAATCATTTAAAAATCAGTATTATATTATACAACAATGTAGACTAGAAAAAATTCTTAACAATGCAACAATGGAAGTAAAATATGTGAAATTGTATGACTTCTAATGTGCCTAATAACAGAATAATCTTGCAAACATCAGATCTGGTCATTTGACTCGTGAATAATGATTCTGCAGAGGTCTCTTATATTTCTTGCCTTTTAGCTAGAAGATGCACTGCACTGGCTGTTTTTGTTCTAGACCATAAATTCAAGGATATTTGTTAGTGTAGTGGATAACCTTGAAAGATACAGTATCTCTGGAATAGGAAGGACCTAGCTATACCACTCTTGGGCATAAACCCAGAAGATACTCCAACACGTACTAAGGACACATGCTCTACTATATTCATAGCAGCCTTACTTTTAATAACTAGAAGCTGGAGAGAACCCAGATATCCCCAGAGATATGTACTCTCCTGCTTAAACCTGTTTAGCCTACTTTTAGTGACATTTCATTCACTGAGGATCAATACTGGTAAGAACAATATCTCACATGAAAATAATGGCTAATGTTTAATGTATGGAAAAGGGTGTTGCATGCTATATAATCCTCACATGGATCCAATCCACATCATCTATTAATGATAAATTAAGACAGAGTTCTGTTGTGTTTTGTTTTGTTTTAGAAGAATGAGAGTCCTTTGTCAAAAGACATTGAGTTTTGACCTCTGTTTTACTAATCTTTTGTCTGCTTAACACTCCTTTATAAAGCCTCTCCTGATTCTTCATTCTCATTCTCTGCATGTTTTCTCAGTAACACCTATCACATTTTATGTTCCCTGGAGGATTAGCCGAGGAACCTGTCATAGTTTATCTTCTGTATGTCTTCCATCCTCACAGACTTACAGGCAGGGTTTGAAGTGATTTTGTCCTCCAAAGCTTTTAGCAAGACAAGTGCTGTGAATGCTTTGAATTAATGACCATATCTATTAAAGGAGTATATTCAAGAGACTTCAAACAGTTAAAAATGTTTACATGGTGCTGTTTTTATTTTTCCACAAACATCCAGCCATGTAGCTATTTTGCTTTAGTTAAAAATATATATACTGGATTTATATTATTAAAATGAATAAGACATGAGAGCTTGGTCCCCATGTGAATTTTTGGGGGGCGTCTTTAGAGTCTGTAAGATACCTGAAGAACCATAGAAAACACAGCCTAGAGTGGATATTAATTAATATAGAGGGCAGACAGATGTATTTACTATTGTTTTTCTAGGTCACATATATACTTTGTGGAACACTTACTGAGAGCTACATTAACTGAAATATTTTATCCTAATTGGTTGTCAAGTTTTTGTACTTATTAAATATCCTAAATACCCCACTATATTTTCATTATCACCTTTTGAATGATTGTTGCCTTTAAACTTCAATGGTCTAGTTAATCATTGCTACAAGACACTTAAAAAATATCAAGAAACAAAGGTATACACAGCTGTGTGATAGATGGGGCAGGTCAAAATTCTGACATGTAAATTTCATCTTTAAAGAAGCAATTCAAACAAATTATATTACTTTGCAGCTTAAAACCTTAAAAATGTCAATTGGAAATAGTTTTGTGAATGGCTGTGTACTGTTACAAGCAAATTCAAGTTTAAATATTGCTAATGGGACGGTGGCTAGAAGCAAATTCAAGCTTACATATTGCGAATGGGAAGGTTGCTATGTTAAATGAAAATAATTAATAAAGATAAGCCATGTATGTAATTCTGGAGTCAGGGGAACAGGGGAAAAGCTTAACATAACTTCTTAAATACTATCGAAACAGCAAGTTCCATAAAATTTGCCCACCAGGGAGGGACCTATAGGGCCCATCCCAAATGAATGATTTGTTACCAATGGATCTTGGAGGAGGGAGGGTCATTGATCTCAGCTATGCACTCACTAAGTTGCCCACCAACCTCCTCTGGATAAGCCCACGCTCATGGTCAGATGATTCTGATTAAACTCAGTAGGTCTCAAAACACAATACAACACAACACAACAAAACATAACATACTAACAACAATAAAATAATAACTTTGGGAAGAATATGGGTAATAAGTGTAATAAGTAAGAGTGGAGGTTTATAATAATGGGAATGTACCTTATATATGTATGAAATTTTCAAAGACAAAATTAAAAGTTGCTTAAGAAGCCGATCATTCAATGACACATTAAAAATATTGGCTTCTACTTTTAAAGAACAGGGTAGCAATAGTAAAATACAAAATGAAAAGAATACCAACTTTGTGGATCAAGTCCTCACTTTATAGCAATGCAAGACATTTCCTATGTGGCCACCTGAAGTAAACATTTTCTCCATTGTACACACAAACTTCATTGGGCTTTAGAATCTCAAGGTCCTTGGATTAATGAACAAAAAGGCTGGATGACAAATATACAAAACCAACAACCAATCAACCAGTTTACTACAAATAACCTTGAAGCAGTCCATGTCAGTGGGCTCCAAAATCTGATCACTAAACCACATCATGAGGACTTGTCAAACAAATGAATTTCTCTCTCTCTCTCTTTCTCTCTCTCTCTCTCTCCTCTCTCTCATCTGTTAATCTTCTATCATCAATCTATCATTTATCTATTTTATCTATTTTCATCTATCTGCATCTATCTATCTATCATATATAATATATCATCTATATTCTATTCATCTATCTATCTATCTATCTATCTATCTATCTATCTATCTATCTATCTATCTATCTATCTATCATATATCATCTATATTCTATTCATCTGTCTATCTATCTATCTATCTATCTATCTATCTATCTATCTATCTATCTATCTAATATCATCTATATTCTATTCATCTGTCTGTCTATCTATCTATCTATCTATCTATCTATTATATATCATCTATATTCTATTCATCTGTCTGTCTGTCTATCTATCAATCTATCTATCTATCTATCTATCTATCTATCTATCTATCTATCTATCATATATCATCTATATTCTATTCATCTGTCTGTCTATCTATCTATCTATCTATCTATCTATCTATCTATCTATCTATCTATCATATATCATCTATATTCTATTCATCTGTCTGTCTATCTATCTATCTATCTATCTATCTATCTATCTATCTATCTATCTTTATCTATCTGCCTACCTAATCTATCATCTATTTATCACATCACATTGCATATTGTTCCTTTTCATCTCAAACTATGCACAAAGAGGCTTTTGTTAGTTATTCAGAAAACTAAAATTATAATATAAAAGGTGTGAGAAAAATATGAAATTATCAAGAAGGAAGAGCAAGTTTTCTCCAAGGTTTTCTAAAAATGAACTAGAAAAGTTTGCAGGGAAGAGGAGGAATTGAAGATCTTATATTGATGTTTTAGATAATCAAGACTATGAGACAATGTTGAATGTGGGAAAACAGTTTAGAAAAAAGGCTGAAAAAACAATAGTAAAGTCATTCACCAGAGACCTACCATGCCCTAAACATGGGAACATATGAATTGAACCCAGTTTAACAACAGCAATCATGAGTAATACTTAATGGGTGACAAACAGTGCATTCAGCATGTTGCATGTTATAGAGTAAGGAACATAGGCAAAATACAGTAATATTAACATGTAGACAATTTGAATGTAACTGAGAACATAAAATTGCAAGGATGTGGGACCTTTCTTTGGTTCACATTGAATGAATTATAGTGGAGCTATATTAGAATAGAATGGGGATTATCTTAAAATACCCAGATACCATTTTTAAGCCTTGATATTTCAGGATTACAAAATTATATTGACTAGGAGAGCTAACTTATCTCATAGCATGCTTGTGAAGATTAAAATGAATAAATTAATATGTGTAGTAGAGCGTACTATACTGTCATGGATGCAATGATTATAATCTCTTCTTGACATACTAATAAGGGAAGTTTATGCTAAGAAATGTCAAGATGTTACTAAGGAAGCCAGTATCTCCTTCCTATTCCTTGGTGGCCCTCTGGTCATGTGTAGTTCTAGTCTATAATTTCAGTCACGTTTCCTGCTCCCAGGCACCTCCAAATCATTAGAGTTTGTCCTAAAGGTTATTGTCTTTTTTTTAAATTCCATAATCATTTGGGCTACTATTCTAAGCTTAGAAAAATATTTACCCATGTAATAAGTATTTATTGAATTAATGATTATATACATGACTATTTTATTTGGGTTATTGTACAGAGGCGGGACCCAATATGCAGCCACTTAGCCTTGGTGGATTTTGTTTCCTTCTCTTATTGAATAGTAGCTTGAATGAGATAAAAGAAAAGCAAGACATCATACAATTATCGGTAAACTTAAGTTCAGTCCATTGAATGATGATTATGTGAAAGCAACATGATATTTGCAATAGTAGAGTAGTTATTACCAAGTGTTACACTACACAACATTGGTCAAATAGTTTCCCCTTCCTAAGACTGTTGCCCTGGTTGTAAAATTGGGAATACTGAAACATACGATTTCTGGAGCTCCTTTCAGTGTGAACACTTAAAGGTTCTAGGTAGCTGTAAGGTGCTTCACTAAAGTCATTAGTCGGGGAAATGAAAAGGATAATTCTTGGCAGTAAAATGAGTATCACTCTAGAACAGACTTGGAGTACTCTGATTGATATTGGCATCGACTGTTCACAGCTTTGCCTGTCTTCACATTGGTAAGCATATGAAATTAATGTCCTCTAGATGAGTGCTTAGATGGCTTATTATCCAGCAGTGTTTAACATGGAAAAGCAGGGAACTTTATTATGATAATAAAAAGAGAGAAAAAAATTTAGCCTTGCAAGTTTGTTGAGAATAATTTTGAATTTATGATGAAAAGAAACAAAATATCTGGAAGAACAGAGAATCATGCTGGACTATGCCGATTTCTGCTCTCTCTTTAATTGTTATGATACATCAAGGATTCCTGGGTGAGGTAAAAGGACTTTAAAGCCTAGGTAGGAATAACATCACATGAGACCTTAGCACAGCCTCATCTAGTCTGGCTTCTTTTGAAACATTTGATGCAGGTCAATACCAAGAAGCTTGCCAAGCCTGGAAAGGCTCTCCGTGTTCCAGACAAGAATTTTCCATCTCTCTATGGCTCATTTTTGCCCTAAAAAGTGATCCACTGGTGAGTCTAATTAGGTTTGATACCTGCAGATGTGGGAGGTGTGACTAATTTTGCTAGCCTCTAAAAGTGGGACAAAGAATTGTATCTGAGTCCTTTGTTAGTCATTAAATTAAATGAACAGTTCAATAGTAAACTCAACAGAGCAAATCAACAAAGTGGATTACACACTATATTAAAAAGTTGAGCAGAAAAGATGCCAAACAAAGAGAACTTCAGTCACTAAGCAGTATAAGGAGCAATCTGAGAAGTTAATGTGCATGGAAAAAACTACACACATACTAGGTGGCATGCCACCAGAAGAGGCTCTAGCTCTAAGGCAGAGTTCTGGAGTTATCAGAGTGACACACAATGACCTCAAAGCATCATCATTTGAACTAAGAAAATCCTTGGCTAACAGGCAATGTTTGCATTAATTTGACATTTTCTGCTTCCAATGGGTTCAAGGACTTACAAGACAATGAATATCAAATGAAGAGGCACCAGTGCGAACTCATTTTCCAGGGACTTCAAAATTTGTACTGAAAAAGATTATATAGGTACAGAGAGCAGTTATTTTAAAGTTAAAGAAAAATGGTGTTTTTCATAAACCTGCTTTGACAAAACATTTTAGTTATCATTGGTCTTCTCAACAGCTATGTATATAGCAGTGGTCATTGAGGAAAGCTTACCACTGGGCATTCAAGCACCTACTATGTATTTGGCACTACTTGGGGGCTAGAGGGGACACCAACAAGTTGATACTGAGCAACTTTATTCAAGAGGATTATAATAATACAATGAGACAAATCTATAGAAATGTATGATTTGAAAATAAAAGTTTCTCATTAAACAATAATAAAGTGACTTTCACTGGACAAATCATAAGATACCTCCAGAGAACACAGGGAGTCAGAAAGGTAGGAGTATTTGGGAAAGATTCATAGAAGCAGCTAAAGCATTGAGCTACATTTTGGAACAATATTAGTACTGGGACTGTTAGGGAGACATAGGGAAAGAGCTCGCTGTTGGGGGACAGAGAAGCCAAAGGGCATTGAAAGTGAGTAGCAGAAAAATATGAAGTTCAGAGACCTGCTTGAATGGCGAAGCCAGATAATCACAATGCTGAACAAAGGTGCAGGTTTAGTGTATGAAAATTCTTTTCTTTATTCTATAGTGCTTTCCCATGAGTTACTCTTTCCATTGCATTATAACTTCGTATTAGCAAAACTTGAAGGCTAAAGCTGTAATTTTCTCCTCCTGTGCACCTTGTCTTAGATCAAGTAAGTGTTCTGTGAACTAAAGCTTTTATTTCACTTCTTTCTTGTGTGTGGGACTTTTGCCTTTGTATTTTAGACTTCTCAGCATGCAGACCACTACTGGCGACATATAAGCATGCTGGTGTTACCACGAAATCACCCATTCTGTGCATTATCGCTAGCCCATGTTGGCTTTCCAATTTTCAATTCCACTCTCTATCTGATTAACTTTATACTTAATAATACGAAGTTATTAAACCACTTTACTATCTAGCAATATCAAATATAAGCCCCCCAAACCCTCCAAGAGTTTCATTCCTAAGTCTATGCAATAAGTCATGTACTGAGGAATCAATTTAGAGAGAAAAAGCATGGGGGAACAGTGTGACAGTCTTCCTGCCTGCTTCTAAAGGAAAGGCAAAAGTTTCTGTGGATTATGCAATTATCAAATGTGTTTCCTTATTTGAGTGTTTTTGAAAGTATTCATTGAACTTGTTGATTTCTATTCAATGCTTATAAAATAAGCATCTTAGAGTGGCATAAAGTAGAAGAATTTAGCAAAACAGCAGTTACAGCAAAGGCACAAAGGCAAAAATCAAAATTGTAGTTTGCTTTTCTCTGTCACTTGTGTAGGGGCTGATAGAAGATTAAGGCAATTCTGTTCCAGAGATACACAGTAGAGAAAAAGAAGAGAGACAAGACTTCCACTTACATATGTGAAGTGTACTTTGTCAAATGGAGAGACACGAAAAGTTATTTATGATATTCCTGTTGAGGTTTGGTCTTGCTGTTTAATGTAATGCTAAGTACATGCCCCCAAGACTTGGAGTCAGCATATAGACCCAAGTGGCACTATGTGATCCTGCCTTCAAGTTATTTCTGATTGGTAAATAAAGATGCCAACAGCTAATAGTTGGGCAGAAGAGACATAGGCAGGCTTTATGATCCCTGGGCTTGGAGTGAGAGAAGAACCACAAGGGAGAGAAGGTAAAGGAGGAAGAGGAGAAGGAAAAGGAGGAAGAGGAGAAAGAAAAGGAGGAGGAGGAAAACACCATGGGTTAGGAGTCAAGAGAACATGGCCCTACGAACTGGCCAATTGGAATTAAGAGCAGCCCAGATTGAAACATAGTAAGTCATTACTTGAGGTTATCAATAGAAAAGTAGATTGAAATAACAGACAGAGTAGATATCTACCCAGATCTTGTGCTGATTAAGGTTTATTGTAAATATAAAGGTTGTATGTGTCTTTTATCTAGAAACTGATTGATCAGGGATGGGGTAGAAACCCTGGATCTGTTTTAAATAATTTCTACAAAATATCAGCAACTCAATGTCTGGCAAAAAATTAGGGACTATCTAAGAGGAAGAAAGGCACCAGAATGGGCAGGGAAAGAGGAAGTATGGTGGTGGAGGAGTTAGTAGGAAGTATATATAGATAAATGTATATATTTATATACATGTGATAACGGTAATGAAACTCATTACTTTGTAATCTAACTTAAAAAAAACAACATTTAGACAACTAATTCATTTCAATGGAAAAACATCAAAATTAACAGTAAAACAATGTTATTAATGAATATATATAGTAATTATCAAATTTATGAACGAGTCATATCTAAAGTCTGTTCTACTTGGGTTTCCAATGTTGGTGGATTATAAAGCCTAAATCCACAGAGTTTTGGAAAGACAGTGATCTCGGAAAGAATGATTTCCGGCTGTTCTTGTATGAAGGTAGTTGACAGGAACAAACAGTGGTACCACAAGAATAATGCTTGCTGACTCCAGAAGGCCCACGAGCCCACAGCAACAAGAACAATTTAAACACAGAATTTCCAGACAACCAGGCTCTTTGGTTTAGTAAATGCTGGGTATCACTACAGTATGTGTTTTAGTACAGCCATGATTTCAGAAAGTAGGCATCGAATTTAGAAGGAAATTTAAATCTCATGGAGGCTTTTGCTAATGAAGGGACAGTGTGAACATTGTTGTCACTCTAAAGTTATTCTTTAATTTTTCCCCAGAGAAGCAGGAAATTGGCAATAAATAGTACTCATCTATGGATTTGGAGAAACATTGACCCAGAGAGCATTTACAAGTCCAGAAATAATATATGGGCTCATTCAACCTGTGACTTATAGTTAGACCTCATGTGGCCCTGGACATATATGAATGAAGCCCAACACATATGTAGACAACATTATCATGTTGCAGTATCAAAGGACTGGAAACCCTTAGGACAATATTGCGAAGTATGTTTGTATGTTCGCAATTTTATCTGAGGTTGGAGATCTTACTAACAGTGCAGTTTAACTAGTGGAAAGAGTAGACCTGACCGTGGTGGTGCACTCCTCTAATCCCAGCACTAGGGAGACAGAGGCAGGAGGATCTCTATGAGTCCAAAGGCAACTTGGTCTTTAGAGCAAGTTCCAGGACAGCTAGGAACACAGAAAACTGTCTCAAAAATGTCACAAACAAACAAAAAAACATGGGAAGAGTAAAGAAAGGGGCTGCTGTATCTCATAGATCTCGATTTCATTTTAAACTCAATGCAGTCATTGACTCAGTTAATATTCTGCTGGGTTTTAGTCCTTCACACCCATTTTTCTCTCAGTGTGTACATCCCTTATCTCTTATTATATTAATCATAATTAACGTAAAAGGATATTAAAATATCCTTTCAGACATGCCCCTTATAACAGCACCTGCTATGTAGGCTTCTAATTGTTTTCCTCATTCATGTGCTTCCCTCTATGAGGCTGGGAGTCCCTTTAGCAGTGGTTTTAATAGAAAACAATAATCTGAAAATAAAAGACCATGACTGTTCTTTGTAATATACTGTGGGTTGTTCTGGGTACTATATCTGATGTATATTTAGATGTGTGAATTAAAACCCAGGTAAGATGTTGTCACTGATAGGCAAGAGGCACAAAAGATTGCTGAAATATAGGGGCAGGTACACATTCCAATAGTGAGGCTATGAAGAGTCAGAGGAGAAATCATTGCTGAGTTTAATGGACAAGTAAGGAATAAAAGGAAACATGTCAAAGGGTCAGAGAAGAAAGACACAAATTGGACTATATACTTGTGAGTAGTATGTGGCTATAAAAAGGAAGGTGGGCTGGAGGGATTGTGAGAAGCAAGCATCAGAGATAAGCTTGCACCAAGATAAAATATAAGGTTCACAATGTTTCGACTGGATTCTGAAACAGAAGTCTGATGACTTTTGGAAATTTGTTTCAGAGGACTGATAAGAGCTCTTGAGCTCTGAAGATAAAATGGACTATAGAAGGGGAGATGGATTGTCAAGCTGGAAGGAAGGGTATCACTGTGTGTGTGTGCGTGTGTGTGCGTGTGTGTGTGTGTGTGTTACATGCAAATGTATGTGTGGTACAGGGTTACTACTCACAGGGCCCAAAGTTTATTATTTTGGTTAGGATGCCTAGTTGGTGATCTTTAGGCATCTTCCTGTTTCTGCTCTTTAATGCTAAGGTCACAAGCATGGTAGCCATGTCTGACTTTTCATTTGGGTGTTAGGGATTCAAACTTATGTCCTCATGCTTTTAGAGCAAGCCCTCTTACCACTGAGCCAATTCTTCAACCCCATAGAACTCAACCCATACTCCCACTTTACCAACTATTATCTTTCACAGAAAGACTGGACTACAAAATGCCTAGCATGTAGATTTTGTGTCAGGATGAGTAATTCTGCTTGCAGAACACTTAATAGAATATAAACACTTATTAAATGAAAACTATGTAATGGAGTTTTTTTAAAATATAAAAAGTTGAAAGAACATCAACCCTTCTAAATAACTTATTATCTCAATAATCTTCTCTCTAGTTAAGTGAATTTATATTATTTTATTTGAGTGTTTAAGGTTAAAGGGCATAATCTTCATTCCATTGTAGCTACATGAATTCATTAACACTTTAATGAAGTTTTAACAGGTTATTGAACTATCTGCTCTCTGGTTAAGAGTAGTTTTCTAATATTGTTGAACTTACTGTGTTCAAGGTTTTAAGAGCTTAGACACAATCTTTTGTTTGCAAATCCTTTCTGGCTATCTTGTGTGTGACTTAAATATTACTTAATGCCCAAAGATATAATATGAACTTTAGGTCTATTTGTAATACACCTCCCCTTTTCTTCCATTTATAGTGGATGTAGCAGGGAATGGGATTCCTTCACCTTGTCAAGTACTGACATTTGCTTAACATGCTGAGCAAATGTTCAGAATGACCAGCACTGAAAATAAAGTCCATTTGCACATCTTAATCTGTTCCTTTTCAATCTTCTAAGTTTGTTGAATTGATTTTTGTTTTATTACATTTTACAGGGTCAATCAGAGTAGCCAAGAAGGCTCTATCTATGTACCTCACTGTTCCTTTGAAACCTGAGTAGTGCACATTCAGTGATCAAAATTCCACAAGACATATCGAGGAATGCATGTATGGTAGGACCTCACTAGGTGCTGCTGCCCATGGAGTACAGATGAACATAACTTTAACCACAAAGAAATAGATGTCACTTTTTGCCATGCACAACAGACATGCTGATGAAGTCTGGTTTCTGTGGCCTGATTTGGAAATCATGCACCAAGGACAAGGGATGGTATATGACCTGGCTAGAAAATTCCTATCTAATGAGTTTTATATCTTATGCCTGAGTGTAGACAGGTTTCTATTAAACATAAATTCTGCCTTTAAACCTTCAAACTGTCAGTCACTATGTGGGAGAGACATTCACTTGTATTCTGCTCTGTTCTAGGGTCACCTGAGCAACATGCGGCCTGATTCTCACCCATAGGGAACTGACAGGGAGATAGCCTAGTTTACTCTCACACCAAATTATTATTAAAGGAGAAGAAGTTGTTAGTTTCTTTAAAGGTTTTATGCAATAAGGACACATGCTCCACTATGTTCATAGCAGCCCTATTTGTAGTAGCCAGACGCTGGAAAGAACCCAGGTGTCCCTCAACGGAGGGATACAAAAAATGTGGTATATTTACACAATGGAGTACTATTCAGCCATTAGAAACAATGAATTCATACAATTCTTAGACAAATGGATGGAGCTGGAGAACATCATACAAAGTGAGGTAACCCAGTCTCAAAAGATCAGTCATGGTATGCACTCACTGATAAGTGGATATTAGCCTAGAAACTTGGAATATCCAAGACATAATCCACATATTAAATGATGTCCAAGAAGAACGGAGGAGTGGCCCCTGGTTCTGGAAAGACTCAGTGCAGCAGTATAGGGGACTAAGAACAGGGAAGGGGGAAGAGGTAGATGGGGGAGCAGGGGAAGGGAAGAGGGCTGATGGGACTTTCGGGGAGTGGGGAGCCAGAAAAGGGGAAATCATTTGAAATGTAAATAAATAATATATCAGAAAAAAAAGGTTTTACATAGCTAACCCATCAAGAAATAATTGTATAAATGAACAAAACTATGTATTTATATATAGTGAAGGTGCTATGTAACATGAAAAAACAAAATCTTGTCATTTGGACAATTCTTAAAGTTCATTATTTCTCTCGTAATTATGGGATAGAATTTCATGTGAAAGAACTGTAAACCATGTGCAATCTTTTTAGTAACCTTTTTTTTTTTTTGAGTCACGAAGAAGAAAGTGTCTGAAGACTGTCCAATAAGTGAGATGTGGAGGTCAGAGAGAAGCTGAGTGAGGAGCACATGTGCGTGTCTACTCTTTGACAGAAAGAATATTCCTTGACATCCTGTGATGGGGCTTCATTATGATGAGAATAAGGGATAATTCAGAAGACCCTTTTTAAAAAGATGCAAAGAAATCGACTCTAGGAAACAAAGAAGGAGAGACAGGTAAAATTGGGGCTCTATGATGTAATAGACGATTTCTGGCTAGATCTTCGAAGGGATACTATCCATGATCAGCAGATGACTGATTCCCCACTGGGCAAAGAATTCTTTCCATCTACATGATCTTTGTCAGTATTCCATCTCTCTTAAGGTAACTTCTGAACTCTGGGACTGTAAAAGTAGATCATCTTCTGAGAAAGAAAATGTCCTCAAAACTGAATGTTAATAATGCCCAACTAAAATAGCCTGTGCCTGTCTTGTCTATTTCCCTGCTGGAGAGGCAGTCTAGATGAGAGGCTGATTTTTATGGGTCACTAGGACCCCAGAGGAAAGCGCTGCATTACTAAAATCAGGGCAAGGAATATGGCTGAGACAGGAACGCAACTGCTCTAAAAAAATTAAAGGAGACAACAAAAGCCATTCTTTCTCCCATACAGCGTATCTCCTTGAGGACCAGCAGTCTTGCATGGCAACAGTCCCGGAGCATATGGGGATGTGCAGGAGGTAGTCGAGACTCCTGATTGACTGTGAAGTAGCTGTTCAGGATGGCAAGAATCTCTGCCCAGTGAACATTTGTAAAAGATGGTGAGCACCGCACTTTGTGGCTTTCAGATATGGCCCAGAAACTAGAAGTCTAGTCAAGGTAGGGTTCTAGCACAGACAAAGGTGGAAAGGGAAGAGAAGCAAACCTGAGGTAACATTCTCTAAGGATCTCGACAGGGACAAATGCCAAAAGTTAAGTAAGATTTTGTAAGCAAAGGGAGTGCTGTGGGAAATATTGAAGAAAATGGTGGGTTACATTGTGGCAATAGCTGAGATTATGTGTAAAGTCACCAAGGGGCATTGTAAGGAAAGAAGGAAAAAGCACAGCAGTCTAGTAATTATAATGAGATCTGTTCAGGAGCTTGTAAGTTTCCACCTTTCTCCCCTGAATCCCCTTTATCATGATCAGGTTAACTTGCACCTGGCATTAACAGATTTCACTGATGGGAAAAATAGTACCTTCTTGAATAGCTACTGCTCTGAACTTGCAAGTGACAGGTAAAGAGAAAAATAGGCTATGATCTGACATTCAGCTTCTACAACAGATTCCTGGATGTCTAAAACTCAATAAATACAAACTATAGCAACAGAAGAAACAATAATAGTCCCACAGTAAGTAGAAAGAAAAGCAAAGGAATACATATACATACAAACACACATACACACATATACATAAACACATGTGTACACATGAGCACACAAATACATAAACACATATACACGAGTGTGCATGCACATACATATGCTAACACACATGCACACACAAACATGATGTGCATCCATGTGCACATGCATATGCACATCTGCATACACATGTATGTACACACTTGATATAATATAAAATAGATATCTACATATTTACTTTTTAACATGGATGGCTGCTGATACTATATATAAAAGACACCATGTTGATCCAGTCACTAAAGCTACGGAGAACAAGCTTCAGTCACATTTGGGTTAAATATCTGCACATGCTCCAACTGAGTATTTGACATATATTAGTGGTCTGAGATACAGTTCCCTCATCTGGAAAACATGAAGTTTGGAGTAAATTGCTTGGTTTAACCTCCATCTCTGAACTTATGTTAGCCTCTATCTTTTAACCTATAAGTTGCAGCATCATGTATTTTCACCATTGTGTCTGAGGCACGAAAAGGAAACAGGACACGAAAAAAACTCAAGAGAGATGGAAATGAAAATGATAACTAAGATTCCCATCTATTACTCCAAAGCTGGGCCATCTGTCTTTTTAAGCGGGGTGTTCTCAAGACGATCTGCTGTGGAAGATGAATTAGTGATTAGATTCAACCTGAGAGCTGTTTACCAGACCCTAGGCTCTGGCACAAGTATCCTTCTTTTAGAAGAAAGGGAGCTTTTTTAATGTGAAGAAAGGTGCTGGCCACCTTGGCTGTGACCATTTTAAAGCAAATCATACAGCCAGGTACCCTAGGATACACCTGTCACAGCATCACCCAGAAGCCCAAGGCAGGGAGATCTGTTTGAGGCCAGTCAGTGTTAAACTGTGAGACCCTATGTTTGGGAGAAAGGACTAATTAAAAGTTTATCCCTTAATATGCATAAGGTCTTCCAACCAAATTAAAGGCTGCAAGAACAAAGTAATTTTAATCTCATAACAAAGATAAAAATATTCTATATTTGAAAACGTTTAAGCATCTCTCTGAACACAGGTAAGTTTGCACAGCAGTCAAACTACACTGCCAAACCAACCATCTGTCCACCTTCATAATTTACTGAATTAATAATTAGGTCATGAATGAGAAGGGCCTTTTGTAGTAGTATTGTAAGAAAAAAGTCATTTTAATCTTATTTATCCTAAGGTGTCTTTATCATGGGGAGATCTTATGATGTCACTTTGCTTATCAGGGGTTTCTCTCAGCACTTTATGTGACCACCAAGTCCTCCTAGAGACCTAGATAAATGAATGCTACCTGGTTGCTCCTTTACTCATGAGGAAGCTAATGACCAGAAAACAATTACAAATCATCCACTCAGGAGATTTATAGGGAGTTGTGGAGTCAGAATTCTAATCCTCACAAGAGTGAATTCAAGGACTCTGCTTCTCTCTATGTACCAACCATTTGCATGATTTTTCTTTCTTCCTGCCTATCATCCATCCATCTTTCTGTCCATCCATCCATCTGTCTGTCTGTCTGTCTATCTTAATAATAGTTACATGGGGTATAGTTTTTCTTAGGCATAATTCAGTATTCAGAGTGTGATATGAGTACAAGACTCATGACAAGTACTGAAGAGATTCCAAAACCTGCCCATTGTATTCATGTAGAAGTTCCCTTAGGTTCTCAGGACCTCACTTACTCCTCTTGAAAAATGAGCATTATAATAACACTTGCCTTCCTAGGGTAGCATGGTGTTTAATAGGTTTATTATTTTTGTAAATGTCTAACTGCTAGGCAATTAGAAGATTTTATATATATTTTTTCTAATAATAGCATTTGCTATTATAGTTTTTGGCATCATCATCTGTATTAAATGACAGGTACCATTTTAATATCCAATATGATAATTAATAAATAATATAAATTATTGATTAATGGGGTTAATATTATAAACGTAAACCTTCCTGTTTTGAGACAGTCTCACCATGCAGTCTGGGCTCACCTGGCATTTGCCACTGGCCCTGGGTGATCGGTGTTAAGTCTTAACCATTTCATTTTCAGCGATTTTGCTTCATAGTTCCATGTATTTGTCAAACCAGGGACCATAATATTTTCTATAGAATTGGTGCAATCATACCTACCTATTATGCTGTATAAAGATGAAATAAGTTAGTACACATAAAACTGTTGCAACAGTCTCTAGCACATAAAAACACTCTACAAGTTAGTGGATTTAATTAGTATCTACAGTGTGGGCATTACAGTTCAGTGTTATTATTTTCATTCTTTTGGAGTCCTACAATTTGTTGCTATAGTGATTTTGTATAGAATTTTTCTCCACAGAAGGCTGGTTTTGAAACTGCGTTTATACTCTGACCTTTTACCACTACCAAATAATATGATGGTTGCCTCAGTAAATGCATTCATTATACCTGAAACAGAAAAAAAAATCCTAAAATCAAGGGGGCAATGTTCTTAATGTCTCAGATAGAGAGGTGCTCTGTTTTTTTTAAAGTGGCAGATCAATTAAACATAATTATTCAATTTTCAGAGAGTTATTTAAACCAGAGGAGGAGTTTTGGAATGAGACCAACCTGGGTTGGTTTGAGCTCTGGCATAATAAATCATCTGCCCCTGACTAGCCTTTATTCCAATCCCACCTGACAGCATCATAGAGTGCCAGGGAGCTTGTAAGGCATGTGTGTTTGGTTGCGTGCATACTATACAACTTGAATTGTGATTCAAAAATCTATTTTTGAATTCCTAAAGAAAATCCTTGCTCAAGTATTAAAATGTTAAAAAACATTGGGGCAGATGTTAATGCTAAGCGGTTCGTTAAGAAAACGTAGTAGGTAAAGAGCAAAGCAAGTCTTATTAGGATCCTTTGTACCATCACAATGTGGGGGGAAGAGGCTAGGAGTTACATCTGGCAAGAACAACCTCATTTGTGTCAGAAGCCAATGGTACTCTCCGGATTTTCCTTAATTCAAACTGGGCTTCCTGATCATCTCATCCAAAAAAGTAGGGGACACCTTTCAAACCGAAGCTGACATGCTGATTTAGGAAGAGCCATATCTGAAGGCCTTTCCCTCTGGTTCTGATTAAAAACAAGCTGAACAATCCTTTATATTCTACATATCTTTTAAGTAGATAAGAAAGTCAATGGTTTGTTCTTCTGTCTTCTCTATTGGTGTTCTTTCTCAGATTAAGTAGTGTGAGTAAGGCTCAGATTTTCTATCATGATCCACAGTTGGTGGCAGAGTAGTTGGGGCGTGTGGAGAATTGAAAGAAAAACCAATGCATATAAAGTCAGTGGGAATGAGGTTAAAACTCCACGAGAGCCCGCGTATAGAACTGAGCATGCTCTGAGTAGAGTCCAGAGACTCCACTTGTTTTCTTGGAACCCACAATGATAATTTCTATCTGACATATTACAGTAAGAGAAAGCCTAACTTGTTATAATAAAAAAATATGTATGAGTTCAGAGCTTTACAAAGTGAATAAGCAGAGGGGGAAATACAGTCTAATGAGGTTAATGCTTGCATTGAAAAAGAAAACCATCTATTCCATTTCTCTAGATTCCTACAACCATCCTATAATGGGAACAAAACAGATATGACTATTTCAAAACTTTTTCATGAGCAAATTGAAGGGGAGGGAGGGAGGGAGGGAAGGAAAGAGGGAAGGAGGGAGAGAGAGAAGGAGAAAGAAAGAAAACAAAAGTGTGTGTGATTAGTATGACCAAAGAAAGGACTTGAATGTAACTTGTGTAGGTAGCATTGTTGGGCTCTCTATGACATCACATGGCATGCTCGAATGAGGGTCCTAATGTCTTTTGTTTTTCTTCCATTTCATTATTTTAAACAACCTCAAAGCTCCTTTTAATATTTTCTATTAATTGTTTAAAATATTGAGTTTAATTATGATAGTTCCACATATGGATAACATTTTCCTGACATTTAAGGAAATTCAAGTATATTTATTATGGAGAAGAGTGCCCATTTCAAGAAGCAATGTAGTCACCATCTAGTGAGTTGGCAACTCCATCACTACACACACACCAAACCAGTAATAGGGATTAGGTTCACTAGAAGAATAGGCCTGTGAGCCAATATATATTACATAGTGACTAAGTCATCTCTTGCATGTCATTGAATTTAAGGGTGGAAACTATGTCTCACCCACTTTTGAATGCATGCATGTAGGATATGACTGGCATGTGATTGTTCTGTGAATACGTTCTTTTCAAGTTAGAAAAGCTCCCGGCCCCCAGTACATCAACCACTAAGCAGCATTCAGCACTTAAAAGAGTCTGAATCTATTGACCTCTGCAGACTCAGCTCAGGTCATCAGGATGTCAACTCTATGCTATGGATGACACATGCTAATTTCCCTGCCTCCACATGAGTTCCACACAGAGGGATGCGCAATCTCTTTAAATGTACATTTCATTTTAAAACTGGCCTAAACTGGCCCACTGTTTATAGTTCTAACTCCCAACATCTTCAGCATATCAAGGCAGTCCCTCTATTATGAGGTGCTTGTAACTCCAATTGGCTCACCCTCTGTAGCTGCACAGGACTCCCGGCACTCCCATACGACATCCTGCTTTTGTAAACCATCAGGCTTATTTCATTTATTCCAAACACATTACTTCTCTAATCTGAAAGACGGTTTCCGTGTCTTCCCAATAATTTCAGAAAACCCAGAAGCACAGTCCGTTTATTTTTAACTGTTATTTGTTGCTACAGTTTCTAAAGCTTGGCCAGCTAGGTTGAGTGTTAAACTTCTGTGGAACTTGAGTGCCAGAGTGAATCATCAATTTTTCTTTGTTCAAATAAAGGTTTGAATTTAATTGATTTCAAGCCTCGCGTGCACACACGCACGCACGCACACACACACACACATAAAACCAGCTATAGGGATTAGGTTCACTAGAAGAATAGGCCTATGAACCAATATACATTACACAGTGACTAAGTCATCTCTTGCATGTCATTGAATTTAAGGGTGGAAACTATGTCTCATCCACTTTTGAATGCAAGCATGTAGGATATGACTGGCATGTAATGGTTCTGTGAATGCATTCTCTTCAATAACTGGAAGTACTGTATATTCATATAATGCTTTGAGTTTGTTTCTCATCCAAAATCTGCCAGCACATTTTAATTGGCTTTCAACTCTTTTGCTTGAATCTCTCCTTTAAACTGCAAAGTAATAATAACAAAGACCATCTTTGTAAAAGAACACATGAAAATATGACATAGATGTTGAAAAGACAGCCAAGAATACTATTCATATTGCCTCAGGAGTATCAAAAGCAATAGCTGGTTCTTTCAAAATAGAAAAACCAATTACAACATCAAAACCTCCTGCCTCTTTTTTCTTTAAAGAAAAAGTGATGCACTAAATAAGCAGAAGTTTCATAGGAAAGTCACTTTTTTTTAAACATATAACTTAAAATTTATATTAACTCTAGGTCCACTAATTTCCATTTTGTACACCACCTAAAAAAATTCACTCTACATATAATTTGCATCTTTAGCCTGTGTACCATGTAATTTAAAAGGCTTTCCTAAGGAAAACATAATGCCTCTTTTCCATAGGTAGTCACTCAGTAGTGAGATATACACACAGTTTATCCTGGAGCGTTTGCTGTAAGTTCAAAGAACTGAGAACTTGGATTTTCCCATTGAAACTCAGATGACATAGAAAGAAGGGATCTTTTTAATTTTGTCAATTTACATCTGTCTTTCTGGATGCCAGTTTGGGATTAAGTATAAAAATGTAAAGAGAGTATCAAAGGCTGAATTTCCCTGGGCTGAATAATAATCTGAGGTTTGAGGAAGTGACTGAGGGACCAACATTGATGTACTTTTCAAGCAGGCTTTGGAGGAATTTTCCTCCAAAAAACACATCCCATCATTCAATGTAATTTAAAGGTCACATTTTTTTCCTCCATCAATTTTGACTGGTCTTTTCAGCATATACCTCAATAAAACATTGTTCTAGTATAGTATTTTGGATTTCTCTGGCATTTAGAGCATCTTAGTTGGAAGAATAGATAGATACATTCTTCTAATTTCTTTTCAGGTAGAAGATTTTAAACATGTTTTAGTGTTATTATGAGCAACATTAATACAGAGACTAAGGAGGGTAATAGATTGGGCTCCTCAGCATAACTAGCCTAGAGATGGGCTTTCATATCTGGCTTCTTCATAAAAGAGCCTAGGATATAGTAGAAAAGCAAGATGTAGTACAGAAAATGGAAACAGAATTTTTGAACCGTTCTCCTGAATTATTAGTTACAATTTAAGAAACATCTGGTTGGAGAGGTTACTTCCCAGTGGAGAAGTCAACAGACTCTGAAACCAAGCACTCTGTCTTCAGGAAGAACCCACAGCTGCCTGATGGGCCTGAAATGTGGACACAGAGCACTGAAGTCACTCAGGTGAATGAGTAACACAAAATGAGTTTTCATTACTCTGATTTGTTTCCGTGTGTACGTTCAAATATTCATAGGATAGTGTGACATATTTGTTATGAACTGAGTAAAGCTAGCTTGAGCAGAACCTGGCCCAGAAATAGGTTACCATTCTGCTTGTCCTAAGATCATATTTCTATGTTTATTTTTTTCTAAAATAAAAGTATATAATTCTTAAACTTTCAGGGAGTGATATGGAGGTGTGTGCATGTGTATGTGTGTGTGCACACACATGTGTACACATATGCAAGAGGAGATTATAATAAAGGACCCAATTTTTCTCTCGGGGAGCTTATCTACCCAAATTCAGGTTAAGCTCGGATCTAAGATGACCAGAGCTAATTAGCTGAAGTGGAAAAAAGCTTTTCCATTCAACTAAGAAGCACACGAGAGGGACTTAGACAGCTAGAGATGGAACAGGTGTTGTGAATAAAATGTATGCCCGTGTGAATAGTGTGGTCAGCAAAAAGAAGAGGGAAATGAGGTGCTCCAGAGGCAGGCAGATGCTAAATCATGCAGAGCCTGACTTTGCATTTTATCCTTAATGCAAAAGGAGAGAGAGATTTGATCTGTTTTATTTCAGCAGATCACTTTAGCCGCATTCGCCATAAGTTATAAGGCAGACAGTGCATGTAGTGAGAACAATGAAGAAGCTATTGTAGGGCAGAAGAAAACGGGCTTTGATTAGGTGGTGGACATAGAAGTAGAGGGAAGTGAGTAGACTTCTGTTATTTTGGGGATAGAATCAATAGGACTGGAAGGTAGATTTGGTGATGGAGGTGAGGAGACCAATGCCCTAAGTATTATGCTCAGGTATGTGACATGAGCCACAGGGCCAATGTTGATGCCACTCATTAACCTGGAGATTCAGAAGGAGGAGTAAGTGGGGTTAGGTCAAAACTTTTAGTATCAGTATGTTGCTGAAAAACCCTCTAGAATGGGTGCATATATACATATGCAGATAATTTTCACCTAGTGAGATTAAAGTGGGCAAAATAAAAGAAGGAGGAGTGGGACAGAATTAGAATGAGCAGAAAATAGAATTCCAAAGTCCTGGGAAAGGAGGTATGGTCTGGGGGTGGGTGCAAATCAAAGCTGCTCAGGTCATGTGATGTGAAAAGCACATGCCAAAGTAACCACAATGCTTTGATTTGCAAAACACAGAAATGTTTTCTTGTTTCAGAAAAGTGATTATAGGGTATAGATAGAAGAGAAGTAAATCTGATGGGTTTAGGCCATCGTTAGGTCCTGATAGCTCTTTATTGGTAATATTTTAAAGGAGGGACCAATTAAGATCCCCACTGGAGTGGATGGCAATCAATATAAGAACCATGTCCTAAGAGAAACAAGAATAATCACAACAACAACAATCACAACAGAACAAAATAAAGCAAAAACCACAAACCTGGACAGTGAAGCAGAAAAATGAAGATGACAAAAAGATAAAGATAAATGATGAAGAGTTTTCCAGTGTGCAAAGATATCTCTGACAGCATGCCTGTATTCCCGCAGGGGCACCTGTTCTGCCAGGTCATCAGCCCCTTGGGCTTGAACCCCAGATCTGTCACTTAGTGGATGATCTGGCATCAATCAAGCAATTTCTGAAATCTTTAATTCCTCACTTAGAGAAGCAAAATGATGATCACATCTATTTCATACTTTGATTTAGAATCGAAGGAAATAACTCATAAGAGGAACTTTAGCACAACGCCTCGCTCAAGGAGAGTTCAGTGTTCAGAGCTGCCCGTATGTAGCTGACCATAGTCATTGCTACAGTCTAAGTGTCTTCCTTTCTCCCTATAGCACTGAAACCTCAGCTCTTTAGCTTCTAAATTGTACAGGTCACTATGCCAGTAAATAGATATTTGGGGAATTATTAAACACGTAGAACTTAGTTAACATTTATAAATCACTCTGAAGTGTTGGTAAACTTAAATTAGTGCAAATACATAAAATTTGTTCTGTGGTTGTAAATTTCTTATTTGTTTCTAGCAATTCTAGCTAGAGCTAAAAGTTTGTTA
Source organism: Apodemus sylvaticus (assembly GCF_947179515.1). Classification (NCBI taxonomy): domain Eukaryota; kingdom Metazoa; phylum Chordata; class Mammalia; order Rodentia; family Muridae; genus Apodemus; species Apodemus sylvaticus. The sequence goes on from NC_067472.1 coordinate 114,253,653, forward strand.
TTTAAATCTCTGAGCTGACTATTGACTGTTAAGTGGATTACTTAAAACATGAAAAAATAAAGGTATTTTTAAAATGAAGATCCTTTTAATTATTTTTATCTTGAATCTCTCTAAAATCTGTATTTTCTCAGCCCAAACAACATTAGGAAGACACTGATTCTGAAAACATAATTAAATAAGCAGCTTCTCTGCACAGTAATCTTCTCACTGCCTCTTGCTACACTGAACTGCATGAATCTCATAGATCACTAGATTCTATGTTTCCTACCTCGCTTTTTCTGGGATTCTGGCTACTATGGGACAACAGGATTTCCATCCTCAAGCACAGAATATTTAGATGGCTTAGAATATTTAGGATATTTATGTATAGTTGTGTTCAATCTTTAGACTTAGTAGAATTTGCTTACAAATTTGTTATGGAAAAGCACAGAACATTCTAAGGTCAAATTTAAACTGCATATTGATTGGCAAGATCACGCAGTGGGAAATCCCTTAACCTTCCTTGACTTTTGTATTTTCACATACATAGAAATGAATTAAATGAGACAGCTTATATAAAAACCTTACAAGTAGCAAAATAGAAATTTGTTTATGTTCACTGTGGTTAGATAGAAGCAATTAATTCTATAGTCTTAAGAAAGTAGTTAGTTCCTCAGGGAGCCAGTTATATGATGACTTTAATTTAATATTCTAATTAACATGTTAAATGATAGTAATAATATGTACATATTTAGGTCATTGAATCTGAGGCATAGTGAACATTTCTTAAGTATTATTTAAAATACTTAGGGAATGTTCTCTTTCATCCCTCTAATGGTGAAAATGGTGCTGGAACGATATAATTATTTCCTTATTAAACACATGGAGCTCTACATGATCGTGTCTGAGGTGCTTAGTGAGCACAGCAGAAAGTACAGAAAAGCCATGTTCTTAATTTCTCCCATCGTACCATGGAAGCAGAACATCTCTCCACAAGGAAGGTGCTGAGTGCAAGAAAAGTGGGCGGAGACGAATTCCACCCAACCATCCTTGTGGATGCACATGCAACTGGAGAAGATGATTTGAGGAAGCGCATGCAGTACCTGGTCATGTCAGAGTCAGGGAGCAGGCCTAGGTGGTAGTGGGGGTAGGGAGTTGAGAGAAGAAAGCTTTTGTCACACTCAACAGGGGAATAGTGCCTGGGAGAAGCAGGCTTATCACACAGTTTATTCACAGTGCTGTAAACAGGTTCCGGAGGCCTGGTGACACAAGAGGGAGAAAAAGGACGCATAGTTAGCACACACGAACACCGATCATGCAGCTAGTAGCATTTCACTGTATCTTAAAGTTAAAAACCCAACTCAGTGACATTTTATCAGTGTGTCCCAGTACAAATCAAATATTCTACTGCTTATATTTATTACATCATCCATTATTTGCAGATTTATTCATGCACATATTGACTTTATTCCTAACCTCAGTTGAGCATAGATATGGCACCATGAAAGTGTTTAGTGCCATGTGACCTATGCAGGGGGTTTTTTAGAAGAGCTTCTGATAGGGAAGTTGTTTTAGCTAGGATCTCCATAATTTATCTCCTACTGAATACTTCCCTCTGCTAACAAGGGACTCAAAGCCACATGCTGACTTTAGTACATCAATAACTAGTACATCAATAACTATCTTGGGTCATGAACTGACCTATCAGATACAGATAAATTAAACAGGGAGTTGAGTGTATTGGATGAGGCCACAGAGCTGGTAACACTGATGACATTACAGTGACTCTGGCTTTCTTTCATGGGGGATAAAAGACGATTTTCTCGTTTAAATAAAATTAAGTATTTTTTTTAATAAAATTTAAGACTGTAGCTTTAATATAAAGCCTTTTATAAGGACTAATAACATCTTGTTATATTTGTAGCTAACTGGACACTGTCCCTATGCAGAACAATATAAGGAATGCTATTTTCTTACTGTATAATCTGGAGTTTGTAACTATTCAGAGAACTCATGAATCTCTGTGTTAAATCATTGCTGGTGTCTGATCTAAACTGCCAGCACAGGATCTTGAAAAAAAGAAGTTAATGGGTATAAAACATTTCTACAATGATGTAACCTCCATATTCTATTTTCCCAGGAGAGCTGATTCAATTTTCAGTCTGATGTTGACTCTACAGACCAAGAAAATTATGTTACCATTTTTTCTAGTTCAGTTGTACCATATTTAGAGAAAAACAGAACCAAAGTTGACCAATATGGGTTCTAAAAACCCATATTGTATTCAGCTAAATTAAAGATGAATGATTCATTTTTGGAATACTATAAGACATTCAAGACAATGAAAACTGATCTTGTACTTTGCTAAGAGTTGAACTTTGTAACCTTCCTTGCGGTTTTGTAATAATTTTATATCTATATAATATTATTATATTATTCACAATTCAATAATTCAGTGTTCAGGAAAAGTTGCAATACATAGGGCTTTAGAAAGAGGTGCTCATTTTTCTCCTGCATATAGTCACTCCTAATGCTCTTTCATCATGAATTGATTACTTATCTATGCTTAATCATTTTTAGTCAAAGCCTTGTGAATCCAGAGATAAGTTACTGGTGTCACAGGTTCATTTAATTCTGTTCTTTAATCTGAAACTTCTTCCTTGTTGATGTGTTATTTTTATATGATCATGTGTTAAAGACTAGGCTTCTCTGACTCATGTTTTTTCCTTGGTTGTAAGAACACTTGATACATATGGACATGAACCATCAAGGACTGTGACACAACACACTTGACTAAGTCCTCTTACAAGCAAGCAGCAAAGTCAAAGCGAGGGTGAAAACGAGGTTCGTCTTTGCAGCTTTTCAACCCATAGCTTCATTGTAGTCCTAGAATTCTTCCATGTAGCGTGTAAAATATAAGTGTCAGTACAATAATAGTAAGTGCTACCCAAGCTACATTCTGAAAGCCAGTTCTTCTTTACTGAGGAGAATACATTTTCCTGGCTCTTTAAAGGAAGCCCTAGATATTCTGAGTATTTTTAGGTCATCATTAAGTCTACAACTTTTTATATCATTAGTTTTTACTTTATAACATGTTGTCATTGAAGAAATGGAAGAAAAGCTTTAAGTACTTTGCATGTAGAGTTTATGTAGCCTCTGAAGAACGAGTCCCTTGTGTTAGTCTCTGGGCACAGAGTCACTCCCCTTATATATAATGTTCCTTCAACACTACCTAGCCCTGAGTTCCAGAGGGTCCAATGTTCGCAGCTAGCAAATTAGCCCTTTGTAGTTATGTACTCTGAGACATCTGTAAAGAGAGAAAAGAAATGGCAATAACTGTCCCTTGGATCTAGTGTCTGGAATACATGCCACCATCACTCCAGTAAAGAAATGCAGTGGAGATATAATTTTCTGCAGTCTGAGTCAGCCAGTCACAATGGAAGGTCCTGTTCATCTTGTTATAAGCACCCAGAATCAGAACATAATGAATATGGAAATCCAATCAAGGTGTTTATGTGTTCTCTTTATTCTGTGGTTATCCTCTGGACGGGTGGACGGGATCGTTGATGATATTAGTGAAATTGCTAAGTGAATTTATAAATAAATCATTTATCCTGCCATGTACTTACCAAAGGCCATAGAAGAATGACTTCTTAGTCTCATTTGCTGAGCCATCAGCATTGATTCGCTCATCTATGGGTTTATAATTGCAGGCTCTTGTAGCATATAATTAACACAATCCTGGCCCTTGATGATCTTTGTCTTCTCTGAACTCCATTAGCACTTGCTGTTTGCTTTACTTCCTTCACATTTTTAATCACAAATGCATGCACAACTAGGGCACAATGGAGAGGAATGCAGCGTCTATACCCTATTTAGAAAAACTACCCTGCCTGCAAGGGCCCCTTCTCTCACTTAACAAAAATTTAACTCAGTCCCTGCATAGCCAGTGCGACTTAGACCATTTGACCAGAACTGGGCACCTCCTTCTTGGTATGTTCATTATGTGTGGTAAGGATCAAAATAAAGAGAGAAAAACAAACACAAAGCCTAGTACTATTTAATTGGATTTTTCTATAAGAACAGGATAGTTATGAACAACAGCAAAGAAAAAGAAATTAGCTGGCAGTATAAGAAAAACATTCAGACATACACAGTTACTGTAGACGTGTCTTCTAATGATAGAGAACCTAAACATTGCTGTCTAATGTCTTCAGGTTCACAGTCTGGCATCATTCTAGAATAACAATGTAGATTCATCCCACAAGGCAGCCTAGGAGGAGGATGTAGGCTATTGAACATCCCTGATTGTTCCCTTATGACATTTGTTGTATAATGAAAATCAACTTCAAACTTCTTACCCTATACTCTTGACAGAGCTTAGGTCAGATCTCTTGCTTGCAATTAAGAGAAAAATAAAACAGACACTTTTCATTACTGGAAGTGTATTATGCTGCTCAGGAAAACTGACAAAACCTGACTCCACAAAACCTCACAGTATCTTAGGCCAGTACCAAATTAATTCTGTCCTTCAAATTTTGATATTTGGTTCATGACTGTTTCTTTTGCATTAGTTTTATTGTATGAAAGTGTTATCACTCATGCGTATTGTTGGTGTTCCTTTAAATTTTGCACCTGCTGTGAATATCTAGTGCCCAGTCCCAGTCCCCCACAGTAAATGTTGATAAGAATGATGGGCATTTACACAATGGAATACTGTTCAGCTATTAAAAACAAAGACACCACGCATTTTGCCAGCAAATGAATAGAACTAGAGAATATCATCCCAAGTGAGGCAACCTAGATCCCAAATGACATACCTTGCATGGTATGCACTCACTTATAAGTAGATATTAGCTGTAAAGTATAGAATAACCATGTTAGTTACAAACTACAGATTCAAAAAACCAAACAGCCAGGAGGACCCAGGGGATGATACTTGAATCTTTCTCAGAAGGGGAGATAAAAGAGACATTGAAGGTGGATGGAAGAAGGGAACTGGATGAGAGAGGGGATATGGAGGGGCACTGGGTGGTGGTAGTGGGGATTGGGTGTAGGGAAAGCAGGGGAGAGAAAAATCCATAGTGGGCAGAGGGGGCCATCTCTAGGATATGTTAGAAACTTTGGACAGGTTTTACTTACTCCCAGGACTCTATGGGAGTATCTCTACCTGAGACTCCTAACAGTGGGGATATGGAGACTAAATTGGCCTCCTCCTATGGTCAGTCAGAATACCCAGTGGAAGGATAAGGACATCAGTCTACCCACAAACCCCTTTACCCAAGGTGTCCCACCTATAAGATGTTCAGAGACTGAGGGAATGAGCAACCAATGACTTGTCTAATTTGAGATATATCCCATGGGCAAGAACCAATCCTGACACTATTAATGATACTCTATTATGCTCGCAGATAGGAACTTGGCATGACTGTCCTCTGAAAGGCTCCATCAAGCAAACAATGTAAACAGATGCAAAGACCTATACCAAAATTTGGATGGAGCTCAGAGGGTCTTATATAGATGAGTTGGAGGAAGGACTGAGGGATCTAAAGGAGTTAGGGACTCTACAGGTAGACCAACAGGGCCAACTAATCTGGACCCCTGGGGACTCCCAGAGACTGAGTCAACAACAAGGAAGTAAGTATGGTCTGGACCTTGGTCCGCTGCTTATATGTAGGAGATGTGAAGCTTGGTCTTCATGCGGGTTCCCCAACAACTGGAGCAGGGGTTGTCCCTGACTTTGTTGCCTACCTGTGGATCCTGGTCCCCTAAATGGCCTTGTCTGGTCTCAGTAGGAGAGAACACACCTAGTTCTGCAGAGAGTTGGTATGCCAGCATGGAGTGAAACCTTGGGGAGGGGGCTCCCCATTCACTTCTTGAGGAGAGAGGGAAGAGAGAATGGTAGAAGGAGCTGTGTGAGGGGAGGAGGGACTAAGAGGAGGGGCTTTGATTAGATGTAAAATCAATAAATAAATACATAAATAAAAAAAAAGAAAAAAATGATAGGCCTGTAAATGTTCTTGTTGTATGTAGCACTTAAAAACTCTCAAAACAAAGAGCTAAAACTTATTGTTTTAAGAAAACAATAACATTGACTCACAGTTTATTGGGTTTTCCAGCTCCCCATCTAAGCCCTCATGCTATCTCAGGCAGGGTCTTGGATAATTTTACTGTCCTATTTGGTTCACATGGCTCTTATTTTCCCTCTAGCAATTAACCACTAGAAGCCAGGATCGAACCTCATTTATCTTTGCCATGCCCTTTGTCTCACTAGATGTAGTGATGTATTGAGATGGCACTATCACTGAAAATGTCATCACAGCAATCTGTGCTTTCTTCTTCAGCACAAACTATAAAAGAAGAGTACAGTAGTGTAGTAGGATCAATTGGTATCTGTGTTACTTGGCCTTTCATCATGGACATCTATTTAAGAGCATAGATATCTAGTTAACACACCCAAATGGATAAAATGGCAAACCATCATATTCTCTGTCTTCCTGTGGTAGCCATCTATGGCTGCTCAGATGGAACTCTCACCATATTACCTTAAAAATATATAAAACCATCTGCATCAGTGATGACACCTGGGCCACCAAGGGCTCTAGTGACTAAGCATCTGAAACATCAGTTGACAGAGCATGATGAACACGTTTTTTAAGCCCCAAAGGATGCCATACAGTTCTGGTCATAATACACTGTTTAGTAGTCCAGTATTCATAAGAGTAAATATAATAGATTGGGGCTAATACAGCATCAGGGTACAGTTTTCAAACCATCTGAAAGCAGTCAGCAGGTAGAGAGAATGTTGGATTTGTTCATCTATAAGTGCAATGACCTTTCATGATCATGAATAATAATGACACTGCTTTCTCTTATTCCAAATGTTTAGCATTTGAGGAACATTTTATAAGGCCCTAAGGCATGATGTGGTGGGATCTAGTGGCAACTGGCCTAGATGACATGGAAGAACAGATTCAACCTCCATTCTAAGCACCTTAAGTTCAGGTTCTAAAATTCCTCATAAGGCCCTTGGCATTGTTGCCTCTCTCATCATTTTTGTCTTTCTAAATTATTACATCTCCACACAGAGAACTATGCTTGTACCAGGCTGGCAAGGATATAAACTAAACTTCTCAGGGGGTACATTGTTAGGCTGCAGAAAGGTGAAGACAATGAGCGAGCTCTGTAAGATTTTAGTTTTGGTTCTTTGAAATTCTATCTTGTTGATATCAGAGATCTTTTGACAGGGGCTTCAGCACTGCCATCTAGAGAACAGGATGGCTGCAAGGACAGAGTATTGCTGAGAAAAATAGGGAGTGTGTCCATGAAACACTCTCTTATCCCAGGTGCTTACTGTGGAATCCCCAAATGGCCACCATTATTATTTTGTTTCTCTTCCAAACTTCAATCACCCAGGAATGCACAGCTTTTCAGAGCATTGCCCTCTAAATGTGCATACACGGCAAGGAAGCCTTCATCCACTTAACCTAAACCAGGCATTTTACACAATTGGACTTTATGAACTTTGACTTTTCTACAAGGAAAAACCAAAGCAGTGACTGTAATAGCTCTTACTAACAGAAGTGTCTTTACAATGGTGCCTTCGAAAGGCTCACTTCCACTCCTTGCATTGGAATGGTAACTCAGAATCTGTCTGAGCCCTGGAGGCTTTTGATCATCTTCTCTAAACTTCTTAGTTATTCTTGTTGCCTCTACCAAAAGACGAGGGCCAACTCTACTTTATCACGTGTGCCTGAATCTTATAGTATTATTTTATTCTGGTAGGTTCAGAGCTGTGGTGTCATTTCAGACTATTGGGCCATAAGTGATTTGTTATTAATTATGATCTTTGCACCATGATCTGCAAATATTTTTAAAAGTAGAAAATGGGATTGGTTTAGCATGTTCCCTTTATCACCAGCACTCTCAGTTATATTTTAATATGTTTACTCATTTGAAGGGAGAAAGGATAGAGTTAGCAGTATACCATTCCAAGATCATTTTCAAAGTTTTGAATTATTGAGATGTTTTATTTATTCCACAGGGGTGCTTAGGTTTGAAAACTGTTGGGATAAACATGGGTCATACATGCTTTAAATGAACGAGTTGACGACCAGTGATCCTGACAAAGGAGCAGAGCGAGAGTCATTGTGCTTTAATACTAGATTAGCACATGGAGATACAGGATAATTTAGGGGGTATTTTGAAAGATATGAAAGTAAAAATTATCTGAGACACACAGTTGCAAAATTATGGCCAGTCCAAGGCCTCAGAGACTCAGACTTGGGTTCTTGGAGAACAGGTCAATATGTCTGATATTAGTGCTTAATCTCTTAGACTCATAAAATCTTTCTAAAGATTTTCTTGACTTTTTTCCTTTTAATTGAGTTTTAAAGGTAAGATATAAATCTACAAAATAATAATTTAGTAACTACCTAGAATTCATGTGTAAAGGAGTCCAATAAAACATGAGCTATCTAAATATATAGAAACTCTAAGCCACAGAGTTTCTGAGATTGGTAATTTGGATTCCCTATGAGTGAGATTATGCAGTGTCTGTGCTTCTGTCTGCCTTGCCTACCATGCTTCCTCCAGCCTGAGCAGCATGTAGATCCTTAAACTTGCCAAGTTGTTTTAAACATCTTTGGCCCCCAAACTGAAATGCCTTTATTTTGACTTGCTGTTCCTTTTTCTAGACTCACTTGGATATGATGCCTGTGAAAAAGCCTTTCTAACACCACCCCACCAGGCAAGGTTAATATATGGCCACTGACAGACTCATACTTAACTGTAATGATTTGCAGGGATGGCACCTCCTGTGATTTCTAAGCACACAGTAGGCAGCACCTCTGTATCCATTGTGTCTAGCCTAGATGTGGAGGGGGACAGCATCAAGTGTTTGTTGAATAAACAAATCAGATGAGGGCATCTGATGGAAGGTTGGAAATGCAAAATCAATAATAAAATAAAATATTCCAAAGACAAATATGACAAAATGATTAAAAACTACCTAATATAATTAAGCACTAATAAAATAATCAGTATTTTAAAGATGTTCCTACTACTAAATGAGAAAAAATAGCACTCAATAAAATGCAGACAAAGCTTACTAGCATCCAATTACAAAAAAAAGGTAGAAATAGTAATCAGGTATGCACATATATATGCTTGACCCCAGGGGAAATGAAGTTAATGCAAATTAAATTGAGTGCCCATTTCTATGTCTTAGTGACAAAGGATCTCTGAGCTAACACATCATCATTTAGTTTTGGTATGGTGAGACAGACTCATATTGTTGGTGCTATGGGGTGTGAAACCTCTTAGAAGTTTTCTAGAAAGCAATTTAGCACTATATTTCAGAAGCTTTAACCATAATCCTGTCTTTTGTTTCAGACATGCTACCTATAGTCGACTGTCTTAAAAAGAAAATCTAAAAATGTGCACGCAGGTTTTTATGGAGAAAAAAACCATCTGGTTAGTTATCAGAGCAAAACAGAATAAGAAAATATGATATTTGACCAGGCCATAAAGGCATGAAATACAAGATATACCCACAAGATGGGTTATAATAGTCATTGAAGTTGATTCAGTTCATGCAAGGTTTACTGATTTAGGAAATCTATTGCATTACATCAAATGCTGTACAAATTTGTCCATGGGGCTTGGGGACATGGGTGGTGTAAGCATGTTTCCTTCCTATGTTTGCAAATTCTGAAACAAGGATGTGAAACATGACACTCTTCTCTTTATTCTTTCTGGTCTTTTCTTTACTTGTTCTCAGTCTCACTGGAAATTACCTTTCATATAAAAACAAACAAACAAAAACAAACAAACACTGTAACAACAAAGAAAATAGACCCAAAGTCTAATTATCTAGATGTAAGATTCATCACTTACGAGTGTTGTGGTCCTGAGCTGAACAAACTGTTCACCCCTATGCCTCAGTTTCCTTTCCCATGAACTTGAATATACCTTCCTCTAATAGCATCTACCACAGTGAAATGACCATCACACAGGTTAATGGGTAACTGGGCAGTAGGCCATTAGGTTTATGTGTCTATTTCTTGTCACTTTTGAGGATGAGAACACATTCTTCAGTGATCAGTTCCCCTTCGGATGATCTAACCACATTTCTAATTATTTCTAGGTTGCCGAATTTAGCTAATAACAGTATGGTGCTCAGTTCCATTTCAATTTCAGATAAATAATTAAGAACTGTTCAGTTAAACTACACAGGGCACATTTAAAGTGTGTTTATTATTTATAATTGCTTAAATTAAAATTTAACTGGACATTTTTATTTTACTGTGAACTATCCAGTTCCTTTGCATTCAGGCTTTCCTAACTAACCAGTACTCTACCACCAGCACTGGAACCAGTACTCTACCGCCAGCACTGGAACCAGTACTCTACCGCCAGCACTGGAACCAGTACTCTACTGCCAGCACTGGAACCAGTACTCTACCACCAGCACTGGAAAGACAGGCGTCTATTTACTCTGAGGAATAATTTGCTATTGCATTTCTTTTTAGACTTGCTGTGTTCTTCAAATTATCAAATGTGCTTAATTTATTCTGTCAACTGCCTCATATAATGTCCATGTAAATTTCTGCATGAAGACATACTTTTAAATAAAAGTTGAATATATATATTTGAATAAATATATATACATTTGCCAGTGCTTTTGTTTTCAAATTACACATTGTATAATATATATATATATATATATATATATATATATATATATATATCAGGATGCAACATTATTTTTAATTGAAATTGAAATAGAGTTATATTACTTCCCCCTCCCCCTTTATTTTCTCCTTCTAGCCCCATCCCAGCTAGCCTTCCACAAACCTTCCAATCTCCCTCCACCTCTCAAGTTAATAACAGCACCATTATTATGCCACCCAATTGATGTGGAGCTCCTGCCTGCACACAAGTGGTCATGCTAAAGCACTACAGAGTCTACAACTTAAAAATTCCATTTCTGAGAATGTGCCCTGCCAAGCTGAGCACAACAGGTATTTGTAGAATTATCATTAATGATAGAGCTTGAATAGGCAAAACACTGGGATAGCAAACATGGTCATTAGTATTGTACACGCATGTATGTAGCTTGCAAACAGGAACATGATCTCTAAGAGGCTCCACCCAGCAGCTGATTCAGACAGATGCAGACACCCACAGCCAAACAGTGGGTGGAGCTTGAGGACTCTTATGGAACAATAGGAGCAAAGACTGCATCCCTGAAGGGGATAGGAACTCCACAGGAAGACCAACAGAGTCAACTAGCTTGGACCTTTGGGGCTCAGAGTCAGAACTACTAACCAAAGAACATACATGGACTGGACCTAGGCCTTCTGCTCATATGTAACAGATATGCAGCTTGACCATCATGTGGGTCCTGAACAACTTGAATGGGGTTTATCCCCAAAGCTATTGCATGAGATATGTTCTACTAGCTGGGCTGCTTTGTCTGGACTCAATGGGAGAGGAAGCACCTAGCCTCAAAGAGGCTTGAAGTGCTGGGTGGGAGTGGGGATGGGGCGGGAGGGACATCTGGGGGACATCCAGGAGAGCTGGGGTGGAGGAAGGATTGTGGGAGGATAACCTGAGGGAACCAATGAGCAGGATGTAAAGTGAATAGGTTAAAAAATTAAATAATAAAAGACCATTGTTATTTGAGTAGATTTGATGACATGCAAGATAGCCACAATCTTTTTAAGTGAAATAGAACTAAAATAGCATATATAGTTGAATTAAATTTTTGTGATTGATAAAGATGTGAAGTATGACACTAATTTTATTCTTCTACTTAGTATGGAGAGAGAGAGAGAGAAAGAGAGAGAGAGAGAGAGCAAGAAAGAGAGAAAGGAAGACGCTTATGCCAAGTAGTTCATTCAACATCATTTTATTTTGGGATAACAGCTCTATAAAACTTCTTTTCTACCACTATTTTATATCTCCTAGATGACTTTTCAAGGATATCAAAATTGCTCAGTGTATAAAATGATGGCCAAAAGCCTTAAGTCTACATATACGGTATATATCAATTTTGAGAAAAACATTTGTGCCACTATATCTAAGTTCACAAAAGCCACCATAATATGAATAATATTTTCTTTGAGCAGTGTGTATAAAGGAAAATTTTGATTTTGATCACATGTTTCTGTTTTAATTTTTAGTTTTACTTTATGAAATAATAGATCTTAAAATACCTCCTTCTAACTATGAGGCATAAAGACTATATTAACTAGTGTGCCAGTGGTAATCATTTCACAATGCATATTTAAACTATCATGTTGCATTCCGTGGGTACATATATATATTTTTTTACCATATTTCAGTAAGGCTAAAATAACAAAGAATTCTATGTATTTTTTTCTACTTGAGATGGATTGTATAGAGGAATTTGTTTTGGGTACAAATAGCAACCCATCTTTCAAACAACCCAGAAAAAGGAAATAAAAATAATTCCTTCTGAGGTTTTTCTCTCAATGATGAGCAGTATGTTTCTATGAGATGTCTAGGCATTAAATAGGTACTGTTACAGTGTTGTAAGCATTCTTGTGAGTAATAGCTTATGACTAGCAGAATAGTTTAACTGCTCTCACCATATTTGTACTTAAATTTTTTAGAGTCTCAAATGTTTTCAGTTGTGCAGATATACTCAGTGCCTAAAAAATTTCAGCTAAGGTTTAGTTGGCTTCAGGGAAATGATGCCCCGCTAAAGTCCTTTTATAGAAAGGATGACACAGTTAACACAAATTTACAGTAACTGTAGTCGTTTTTTACTAGTGTGTCTATTCATTCAGCTAGCATTTCTTTAGTACATTTAGAAATCAGACAGGGAAGCTAGGGTACAAAGGAAGGAGCTTGCTGTTTGGGGCTGTAAGATCTGGGATGGAATGCTTTTCTACTACGTGTGTTTGTGTGATTGGGGAAGTTCCTCAAATTGTCTAAATCTCAGGTGCCTTGTCTGGAAAATAGTTTTTAATATCTACTTTATAGGATAATTGCAAGATGAAATGACATGAAATATGCCAAACTTCACAAATCACCTATCAAGGAAATCACTATTTTTATGTACTAGATACTTGTCTAGGTGATGTGGATGTCTAAGAAATTGATTTTCAAACTCGCTTCATCTTGATGAAAGTATATGTTTCTAAATAATAAGATTAAATCAGGATAAGCCCACGGGAGGACATGAGTCTCTATAGTCCCCAGATTTTCTCATCATTTTCCAACTACTTGTCCCTTCCTGCAAGTTTTGAGATAACTGTATCTATGATTCTGTTACTGATGCTCATTTAAACAAGAAATACCCCTCCCAGCATATCATTGGCCTAAGAACGTCAAGAAGATTCTGTAAGTTTGCATTGAAAATGGCAATAAAGTCCATTTGGTAAGAAGACTATTGGTTTCTCTTAAAGATTTGGAAACTGGTGCTTTATTGTGGAGTTTGGATTTAACCAATGGATGCAAACCAGTGGGTCTAGCAACACAGACAACTAGAATAACAGCATTATGGGGATAAACTTAGGGAGACTGGCTGTTCTTTCAGGGTTAATATAATAAACTAAACTTATGTCTCCTCTATATAATCAATTCAGAATACATCCCACAGATGGGAGAAATTTTAGAATTATATATTCTGGTTGCAGTCAAGGTGGAACCAGGGACGAGAGACCACATGAAGGTCATAATAGAAACACTGAAAAATAAGGGTCAAAACCCCAAAACCCCAGTGGCTTCCCTCAGTTCATGCCAGGAGTTTTAAGGGATGCTGGAGTTAGAGCAGTGAAGAGGGGTGACATGTAGAATATGGACTTGAAAGTCACAGTAACCCATCTTGGTTTTTAAAAAAAAATCTTTTTTTTTTCAAGACAGATACATCTTGGAAGTTTGAGGGTGAGTGCAGATGAGGTATGTGAGAGGAATAGTGGAATACAAGATTGATACAATTACAAGAAGCTCTAATTTCCAAGACATCTTATATAGTTGTATGTTTCATAATCTTCAGTTTTCACAATAATGGATTTTTAACAATGGATAATATATCTATGTATGCACATATACACATGCATGCAAGCACACTCCCATATGTACATATATCTGAGCACATATGCACATACACATGTATACACACACACACACACACACACACACACACACACACACACACACACACACTGTTTTATATACTGAAACTAAAGCTCAGAGAAGGCAAGGTTTCAAAAGGAAAGAATGGCCAGACTATGACTTGAATGTATATCTCTTGACTTTGTTATCTACTGTGTGATCCTTTACTGATGCAAATTAAATGGAGAAATGCAAAGCAAAATAAGCATGTGTACTAGCTGTGTGCATTATTGAATGTGTATGTTTGCAAGATACCCAGACTACTGGCTTTTCAGAAGGAACAGCTTTTAAACAGATACAAGGCAGGTAGGTAATAGTCAACTATAGGGTGGGAATATAAATGCATCCATCTCTCCCCAGCCACTTTCTTCTGCCTTTCATATGAACTGATCAGCAGCCTCTCCAGACTCTGGTCCATGCTTCTCCATGACTACACTGTCAATTCTGCTTTCAGGTGTGCTTGAGGAACTGAAATTCCTAGGATCCCTGTGTATTAATAAAGAGAAGCTTCAGTGGGAAATGGAGGTCTCTCTCTCTCTCTCTCTCTCTCTCTCTCTCTCTCTCTCTCTCTCTCTCTCTCTGTATCTATGAAGAACTTACACTAAAAGAAGCTGCCTTTTTCTTTAGAAGCATAAGTAAAATTAAAAAGGGAAACATGATTATTTCCTGAACCTTAATACTCTTCCCAGTCCTTTTGAAGCAAATATAGAGCTGTGAACACTCTCATGCATCACTGGAGATTCGAGATGTGGGAAAGAAGATAGACCTGGAAACAGTTTTGTTTTTGACTTTCGATTTTCAAATATCTGAGCTACTAAAGGATTGGTGCTCAATGAGAATTGGAGAGAAAAGGCAGATAAGGGAAAGCTTATTGTGCAGTGTAATTTCATTTAAAGGAGATTAATCAGTGCCTTTAAAAAAGTGTCTTAACATGGTAAGCTTTGCACTGCTGCTTTTAATGATGTTTGGTACTTTAAAATATAGCATTTAAGTTCAAATTCTGAATTTGATAGCTCTTGTTCAGGAGGAATGAGTACCTTTCCTTGGACATTACCACTAAGCATGTCCTTTCAGCAGTTCATTGTTTTTATCATACTCCAGAGAAATACATGTTTTCTTCTAATATGCTACATTTTGCCAGACTATTTCAACAGTCTTGAAATAGTCTGACATCAAAGAAGTGATGACTTTTAGCTCACAAAACAAGTTAGGGCATCAATATCACCAGGGATTTTAGTTCTGCTTGTTTGATTTAATAAAAAAAAATACCTCTTTATCTTTAGCTTTTCTTTGGTATAATAATTATCTATTTCTTTAGATAACAGATTATGTTCTTTCTGAGAAACCTATGATCTAGTCTTATATTTGAATTGCATCAATTCTTTCCACATTATAGAAAATTAATTATTGCACACTCATTTTCTAACTTCAAAATAATTAGCTGATAAATGCTAGCATTTGTTCAGTAAATATTAATTTCCAGTTTTAAGAGAATGAACAAAATAATTATTTCAGCCGTGATTATATACCTTATGCATTTAATTTCACCTTGAAAGCAGATGTACGGTCTATTTATGTTTTCAGTCTTGTGCCATTTTGTCTTTCTGTTTTTCCACGCCCAAGGACTGAACTGAGACTTTCTATGCCTATGCTTTCTCTGCAAGTGCTTTGCCACTTGGCAAATCCCTCTCCCACCATCCTATTATGTAAACCTCTATGTTCTTTGGAAAGGTGAAAGGAAGGTTTTCCTCCATTGACTTTTGAATCTCATCCTACTAAGCCCAAGTAGCTAATGCTAAAACCAACAGTGGAGATTAATAGTCTTAGCATTAATGGTTAATCTCCAGGTCAGGTTGTGCTATCTCTGCATTCTGTCTTTTATATAAATTAGCTGACTTAAACTTAATAATGAATAAGCTAGATACAGGGGCAACTGAGGTAGAGATGTGATATCACTTATCCAAGATCAGACAGCTGGTGGAATCAAACTCTGACTTTGTTTACTTGTACAATCTATGCTTTTAACAGAGGCAGATTCCCATATCTGGATCATGGGTTGTAGGTTTGCCACTTGCTTTCTAACAGTTTTAAGAGAGATCATACAATCTTCATCTCAAGTTCTCCAGCTGTAAAATAGTCTTCTCTGTCCTTTTATATGTTTTCCTAGAATATAAAATGAGAAATAGAGAAAGTATCTGTCTGTGTTGTGCCAGATAGTGTGAAAGGTTTCCCAACATCATTACAAATTCAGAGCAGAACCTCACATAATTAACTTTGAAATCTTTTTGCTATCACATTTATTTCAGCTATTTCATTTTGCCTTCATCTTCTGTCTGAAGGTGGCAAATGAGTCTTTCAAAAAAGATTAGGGGAGAACAAAGCATAAAGCAAAAATATTGGGCTCCAATAGATCAGTTGATATTTCTATAAAGAGAGTCTACATGAGAAAGGACTCAGTTCTGTGCCAAGGTCATCCCAATTTAAATCAATTATAGGATCAGGGAAGATGCTTAAATGTTGACATGCAGAGCTATAAGCATAGATAAGTTTTCTCAGGAAAAGTTCACAAAGGCAGATTCAGTATGGAGTAATAGCCAGCGAGACATGCATAGAGATCGCATTACCCCCAATCTGGCGCAGTACCAAAGCTTATTGCTTCCTTGAATCAGGTTGCAACTGTTTCTATAATGAGGAATCATATAAGACCTTTGAACTTGAAGCACAAGGAAGATTCTGGAAATCCTAAAGTTAACAAAGCAGCTATGTGTTATACCAAAAAGGATGGAGAGTCTGGAGTTGATTTATTCCAACTGCATGACCTTTAGTAACACGGTCAAGAGTGTGACTTGCAGAACCTAGATACCTATATTTAAACCTAGCTTTTTTATAATAGCACTCTGTCTTGGTGCCTCATTATAAAATGGAGATGAAAAAAGGTAAAACAGTTAAAAATTTGAGTTATGGAGTAAGAAGTCACTGAATTTATATGTGCAACATTTAATCGATAGTAACACTACACAGGGTTTACTGTCACCAAAATCTTTTGCATCAGTTTTTCTTTTTTTATTTTTTTTTAAATATTTTTATTTTCTATATTCTTTGTTTACATTCCAAATGATTTCCCCTTTCCCGGATCCCCCCTCCCCATATGTCTCATAAACCTTCTTCTCTCCATCCATCCTCCAATCACCTCCCTCTCTTTTTACACAGGGTTTACTGTTACCAAAATCTTTTGCATCATTTTTTCTTATAAAATGAGAATAGCAAATACTTTATTTAAAGGCTACATGGGATATTTTATGTTTTCAGACAGGGTAAAAATTCAGAATGTGGTAACAGTTATTATGAATTATTCAAGACATGTTTTCATATTTTATTGTTGTTCACCTAGTCCTAGTGTTGACCAAAACGGTTTATAAAGAAGATGAAGCATGCCCTTTATTTCATTTAAATGGTTGAGAAGCACTGTTAATGTCAGGGCAGCTGGGATGGCAGATCAATGTGATAACTCATCAATATGTCTGGTATCAAATGAACTTTAATAAACCATTCTTTTCTCATATGCTTTTTCAGAGTTAATGTATTCCTGTATGTGATAAATCCATAAGTAAGCCTAGACTTAATGATCCTTTTCCTACCTCTCCGTTTTAAATTTTATGTTGTAAATGTTTACCTAGATTATTAGTAATGAAAGGTAAGGATTAGTGCTTCTGTAAGAAAAGGGAAGGGAGAAGAAACTCAGTAAATGCTGGCTACCAATTTATCTTAATTCTGGGATCAGTTCTTCAATGCCACCATGAACAAAAAGTGATTTTTCGTACTGTTGAGAAAGCAGAGACGGTGCATAACTTCGTGTTATATAGCCATTGAGCATTGAAACACATTATAACCATATGATACCTACTGTTATCTATAGTCACCATACTGTACATTACATCCAGAATACCTATTTATCTTGCATAGCTGAACTTGAATATTTGATGATAATCCTCTCATTCTCCATTGATTATAGAGTCTCAGTACTTCCCATGTCTACCTAGTTCCCAAAAGTATGCTATGTGATTCTATTTGTCTTACTTCCTCCAAAGAAATAGTTATATAGCTGGAAACACTGGAAGTTTAAGATATTATGTAAGACTTTGGTGAGCTATTCAATAATGTCCTTTTAAAGAGGATCAGAGAAAAATATTATATTTTTAATAAATTGTATTTTTGAAAGTAATTATCAGATGTTCTAACTAAGCCATTTAATGTGTCATATTTTACACACTCTTTTTTTATTAGATATATTCTTTATTTACATTTCAAATGTTGTCCCCTTTTCTGTCTCCCCTCCCCTGAAAATCCCATAAGCCATTTTCCCTTCCCCAATCAACCCTCCTCCGCTTCTCTGTCCTGATATTCCTCTATACTACTGCATCAAGTCTTTCCAGGACCAAGGGCCTCTCCTCCCTTTGGTGTCTAACAAGACCATCCTCTGCTGCCTATGAGTCTGGAGCCATGGGTGACTCCATGTATACTCTTTGGTTGATGGTTTTGTCCCTGGGAGCTCTGGGAGTACTGGGTCACTCATATTGTTCCTCCTGTGGTGCTGCAAACCTCTTCAGCTCCTTGGGTCCTTTCTCTAGCTCCTCCATTGGGGACCCTAAGCTCAGTTCAAAGGTTACACACTCTTGTAGGATCCATAACTCACAGTGGAGTCCACATGAGTTAGTGAGTATTGGTGCAAAGAATAATTACTACAGTTACCTTCATGTGTTATGATGCTAGTTAAACAGTGTACTTTGAAGCACATTGTAAATATTATATAATGGTTGGACAGATGGCTCATCACTTAAGGGCACTGCTGGTCTTCCAGAGACAGTGATTTCAATTCCCAACACATTAGACAAATGGCTCCCAACCATTTGTAATGGGATCTGATGCCCTCTCTGCTCTGATGCTCTTTTTTGGCATGCAGATGTACATGCAAATAGAGTACTCATGCTCATAAAATAAAACTTAAAAAACATATATAAATATTACCTTGGATTCTTCTAAATTCCATTAGGCATTTAAATAATATCTGCACATAACAGGCTATGTTCTGATCCCAAATATGGTTTATCAAAATCATAAGCCAGTGTTGGTGCCAGAGGATGAATTGAAGAACCTCTCCCTTATAACTTTGTGTATAAGTTTTATGCTTTTGAATTCCCTTACACTTTGGACTGTGGGTAAGCTATCATAAGAAGTTTATTTATTTATTTCTTCCTGGTATTTCTAATCTCTACCACTTCCATAATCTAGCAGACAATTCTATACCTATTGCCATATAGGCTCATTGGACTCAGTGGTCAAAACAACAACCAAGAGTGTGGCCAGAATAGCGGGTGGGAGGAGGTAGGTCAAGGATTAGGGAGGAGGAAGTGTGAGATAGGGATGGTTTGGAAATTTCACTCTCTTAAAAATACAAATAAAGTGCTCGCTTCGGCAGCACATATACTAAAATTGGAACGATACAGAGAAGATTAGCATGGCCCCTGTGCAATTCCCCAATAAAAAGACATAGACTAATAGACTGTATAAGGAAACAGGAACCTACAATTTGCTGCATACAGGAGACACACCTCAGTGTCAAAGATAAAAACTACTTTAGAGTAAAAGGCTGGAAGACAATCTTACAAGCCAATGGTCACAGGAAACAAGCAGGAGTAGCCATTCTAATATCAGATAAAATTGACTTTCAACCTAAAGTCATCAAAAGAGACACAGAAGGACACTTCTTGCTGGTCAAAGGAAAAATCCACCAAGAAGAACTTTCAATTCTGAACATCTATGCGCCAAATGCAAGGGCACCCTCATTTGTAAAAGAAACTTTACTAAAGCTCAAAGCACACATTGCACCTAACACAATAATTGTGGGGGACTTCAACACTCCACTCTCCTCAATGGACCGATCGGGAAATAGAAACTAATCAGGGACACAGTAAAACTAATTGAAGCTTTGGACCAATTGGATTTGACTGATATTTATAGAACATTTCACCCTAAAGCAAAAGAATATACCTTTTTCTCAGCACCTCATGGTACCTTCTCCAAAATCGACCATATAATTGGACACAAGGCAAACCTCAACAAATATAAGATGATCGAACTAATCCCATGCCTCCTATCAGATCACTATGGTGTAAGAGTGGTTTTCAATAGCAACAAAAACAACAGAAAGCCCACATACATATGGAGGCTGAATAATACTCTACTCAATGACACCTTGACCAAAGAAGAAATAAAGAAAGAAATCAGAGACTTTTTAGAATTTAATGAAAATGAAGGCACAACATACCCAAATCTTTGTGACACAATGAAAGCAATTCTAAGAGGAAAACTCATAGCACTGAGTGCCTCCAAAAAGAAAATGGAGAGAGCATACACGAGCAGCTTAACGACACACCTGAAAGTCCTGGAACAAAAAGAAGCCAATTCACCCAAGAGGAGTAGAAGACAGAAAATCATCAAACTCTGGGCTGAAATCAATCAATTGGAAACAAAGAGAACCGTACAAAGAATCAATGAATCCAGGAGCTGCTTCTTTGAGAAAATCAACAAGATAGATAAACCCTTAGCCAGACTGACCAAAGGGCACAGAGAAAGTATCCAAATTAACAAACTTAGAAATGAAAAGGGAGATATAACAACAGAAACTGAGGAAATCCAAAAAATCATCAGATCCTACTACAAGAGCCTGTACTCAACACAACTGGAGAATCTGGAGGAAATGGACAATTTCCTTGACAGATACCAAATACCAAAATTAAATCAGGACCAAATAGATCATCTAAACAGTCCCATAATGCCTAAAGAAATAGAAGGAGTCATAGAAAGTCTTCCAACCAAAAAAAGCACAGGACCAGATGGTTTCAGTGCAGAATTCTATCAGACCTTCAAAGAAGAATTAACACCAATACTCTTCAAACTATTCCACAAAATAGAAACAGAAGGAACACTACCCAATTCCTTCTACAAAGCCACAATTACGCTGATACCAAAACCACACAAAAATCCAACAAAGAAAGAGAACTTCAGACCAATTTCCCTTATGAACATCGATGCAAAAATACTCAATAAAATTCTTGCCAACCGAATCCAAGAACACATCAAAACGATCATCCACCATGATCAAGTAGGCTTTATCCCGGGAATGCAGGGTTGGTTCAATATACGGAAATCCATCAATGCAATCCACTACATAAACAAACTCAAAGAAAAAAACCACATGGTCATTTCATTGGATGCTGAAAAAGCATTTGACAAAATTCAGCATCCATTCATGCTTAAAGTCTTGGAAAGAACAGGAATTCAAGGCCCATACCTAAACATAGTAAAAGCAATATACAGCAAACCAGTAGCCAGGATCAAACTAAATGGAGAGAAACTTGAAGCAATCCCACTAAAATCAGGGACTAGACAGGGTTGCTCCCTTTCTCCTTATCTTTTCAATATTGTACTTGAGGTACTAGCTCTGGCAATTTGACAACATAAGGAGGTCAAAGGGATACAAATTGGAAAGGAAGAAGTCAAACTATCATTATTTGCAGATGATATGATAGTCTACCTAAGTGACCCAAAAAACTTCACTAGAGAACTCCTACAGCTGATAAACAACTTCAGCAAAGTGGCAGGTTATAAAATCAACTCAAGCAAATCAGTGGCCTTCCTATAGTCAAAGGATAAGCAGGCTGAGAAAGAAATTAGGGAAATGACCCCCTTCACAATAGCCACAAACAGTATAAAGTATCTTGGGGTGACTCTTACCAAACATGTGAAAGATCTGTATGACAAGAACTTCAAGACTCTGAAGAAGGAAATGGAAGAAGACCTCAAAAAATGGGAAAACCTCATGGGAAATGGGAAAATGCTCATGGATCGGTAGAATCAATATAGTTAAAATGGCCATTTTGCCTAAAGCAATCTACAGATTCAATGCAATACCCATCAAAATCCCAACTCAATTCTTCACAGAGTTAGAAAGAGCAATTATCAAATTCATCTGGAATAACAAAAAACCCAGGATAGCTAAAACTATTCTCAGCAACAAAAGAAATTCTGGGGGAATCAGTATCCCTGACCTCAAGCAATACTACAGAGCAATAGTATTAAAAACTGCATGGTATTGGTACAGTGACAGGCAGGAGGATCAATGGAACAGGATTGAAGATCCAGAAATGAACCCACACACCTATGGCCACTTGATCCTTGACAAAGGGGCTGAAAACATCCAATGGAAAAAAGATAGCCTTTTCAACAAATGGTGCTGGTTCAACTGGAGGTCAGCATGCAGAAGAATGCGAATTGATCCATCCTTGTCTCCTTGTACTAAGCTCAAATCCAAATGGATCAAGGACCTCCACATAAAGCCAGACACTCTGAAGGTAATAGAAAAGAAACTGGGGAAGAACCTTGAGGACATCGGTACAGGGAGAAAATTTCTGAACAGAATACCAATAGCTTAAGCTCTAAGATCAAGAATTGACAAATGGGACCTCATAAAATTACAAAGTTTCTGTAAGGCAAAGGACACCATCAAAAGGACAAATCGGCAACCAACAAATTGGGAAAAGATCTTCACCAATCCACATCAGATAGAGGGCTAATATCCAATATATATAAAGAACTCAAGAAGTTAGACTCCAGAAAACCAAACAGCCCTATTAAAAAATGGGGTACAGAGTTAAACAAAGAATTCTCACCTGAAGAACTTCGGATGGCGGAGAAGCATCTTAAAAAATGCTCAACTTCATTAGTCATTAGGGAAATGCAAATCAAAACAACCCTGAGATTTCACCTTACACCAGTCAGAATGGCTAAGATTAAAAATTCAGGAGACAGCAGGTATTGGAGAGGATGTTTAGAAAGAAGAACACTCCTCCACTGCTGGTGGGGTTGCAAATTGGTAAAACCACTCTGGAAATCAGTCTGGCGGTTCCTCAGAAAACTGGGTACCTCACTTCCAGAAGATCCTGCTATACCACTCCTGGGCATATACCCAGAGGATTCCCCACCATGTAATAAGGATACATGCTCTACAATGTTCATAGCAGACCTATTTATAATTGCCAGATGCTGGAAAGAACCCAGGTATCCCTCAACAGAAGAGTGGATGCAAAAAATGTGGTATATCTACACAATGGAGTACTATTCAGCCATTAGAAACAATGAATTCATGAAATTCTTAGGCAAATGGATGGAGCTAGAGAACATCATACTAAGTGAGGTAACCCAGACTCAAAAGGTGAATCATGGTATGCACTCACTAATAAGTGGATATTAACCTAGAAAACTGGAATACCCAAAACCTAATCCACACATCAAATGAGGTACAAGAAGAAAGGAGGAGTGGCCCCTTGTTCTGGAAAGACTCAGTGAAACAGTATTCGGCAAAACCAGAACGGGGAAGTGGGAAGGGGTGGGTGGGAGGACAGGGGGAAAGAAGGGGGCTTACGGGACTTTCGGGGAGTGGGGGGCTAGAAAAGGGGAAATCATTTGAAATGTAAATAAAAAATATATCGGATAAAAAATATAAAAAAAATACAAATAAAATCAACAATATAGAGTCAAGCAGATGATCTCTAAGATCTAGCTCTACAACTCTAGAATCTTTGCCAAAGCAAACTAACTGAACCACCCCCTGCTTACTTTTCTTGAAAAAGTTCATCCTCCAACTCTAAATATCCCCAGTGACCATATTTTGTTAATGTTCCTTCCAATGCCAAATTCATTTTAGCCACCAGAGGTATGTAAACTTCTCATGTTCTCAGGCCATAATTCATATTGAAATCCTCATGAGACAGCAGAACAGAGTCATTCTGTTCACTGTAGTCACTGGGACCTAGGCCACTATATGACACTTACTTTGTAGACACTGGGCCAGCATTTATGCAATGAACAATACACATTTAATTTTCAAGATCATACTGGACCAAGGAAGAACCAGAGAATGAAAACTCTCCAATGGTACCCAGAAGAGCATCGTGCATGGTATGTCCACCAAAGCAGAGACCTTAAAATATAAACAACATTACTGTACTGAAAAACCACAATCATTCTAAAAACTAGCTCATTACAAAAATTATCCACAGTGTTCTCAATCTCTTCTCACTTTTTTAAATGAAGAGGAAAGAGATTTGAACAATGCCTGAGGTACAACAGTACCCTATTCATGGTCTAGGTATGAGCATGACTTCTTCATGTCCTTACAAAGGTGAGAGAATTAAGAAAGAAGGTCTTTGGAAGCAAAGTATGAAGAAAACTACAGTGGAGAGAGGGAACTTGTAGAGCCCACCTCCAGCAGAAAGACAGGGCATCAAGTGAGGAATGGGGTTGCCATCCCACTGTCAAAAACTCTGTCTCATAATTGTTCCTGTCTGAAAGAACTGCAAGGATGGAAATGAAGGAAAAGAAAGTGCAGCGAAAGGCCCAAAGTGAGATCCAGCTCAAGGGGAGGTCCCAAGGCTGGACACTATTACTGAGATTATGTTATTCTCACAAAAAGGGGCTTATCATGACTGCCCCCCGAAATACCCACCAAGGAGCTGAAAGAGTAAGATGCATATATTTGCACCCAACCAATGGACAGAAGCTGCTGACCCCTGTGGTTGAATTAGGGAAAACTGGAAGAAGCTGAGGAGGAGAGTGACCCTGTAGGAGGACTAACAGTCTCAATTAACCTGGTCCCCAGAGACCTTTCAGACACCGGATCACCAACTGGGCAGCTGTTATGAGGGCCCCTAATACATATATAGCAGAGGACTGCTGTGTCTGGGTTCAGTCAGAGAAGATGCCCCTCACTCTCAAGAGACTGGAGGTTCCTGGGAGTTTAGAGGTCTGGTAGGGTGGGGACATCCTCCTGGAGACAGAGGGTGGGGAGGGGAGGAGGTATGGGATGTGGAACAGTCAGAGGGTGGCTGGAAGGGGAATAAAATCTGGAATATTAAAAAAAATGAAAAAAAAAAAGGAATATCATGGGAAACACTCCCATACACAGCTGGGTGAATAAACACAGGAAAAAAAAAACCAACAACAAAGTGTCAGTGTCAGTACACTAAAGAGTCTAATACTATTCCATATGTGATTCTATTATATTTATAATAGATATATTTAATAAGTATTAAATATATTCTAAAACCCTTCTTTTTACCAGGGCTGATATCCCAAACAAACAATTTCTCCTGTTTTCACAGAACACCTTTGTACAGGGATACAAGAGAATACTCAATTTTCAGGTTTCCAATACATATCTTGGCTGTTCAATGGAAACATGACCACTCATTTGCAGAGTGTGGAGAAGCCGTCATTAGTTCTCATTTACTAATAGTTTCAGCCACATTGCCTGACTTATCAATTTAAACACTGATTCATGATAAAGTATGACTAAAAAAGTTAGAAAGAAGAACTACTTGGTGACTTCTACAATAATCAGAAAATAAATGTATTTTGACCTAGTATGCTGTCCTTAGAAAAGCAAGCATATTGTACATCTATCTTGAAGAGTTTTCTGGTTAATGGGGTGTGGAATATGAAAGGAAAATGGACAGGAGATTGACCACAGAGTTTGGGGCAACAGCAAAATTGGAATAGATCATTTACTACAAAAGCAAAGACTATGAAGAGGCAGGATAAAGGCAAATAACAAGTCTACCACTGTAAATACTTACTGTTTAAAAGTCTAAGAGGAGATAAAGTAGGCAATGAAGTTATAGACATATAATTTAAATATAAATAGGAAGTGAGGGGGGTCAGAAAAACTGTGCAAGTATTATAAATAATAAAGCTATTAGCAACCTAATATCTAACAGAAATTCTAATAAGTAAATAAAAATTCAACTGCATATAATGAAGTTATTATATAGCTAATAAAATATTGTCAATGATTTGAAATTGTTTACTCTCTTTCTCTGGGAGAATACATACTTTGTTATTCTTTATGTTTTGTCAATTTTTTATGACTTTTGTAGAAATGTACATTATTTTATAATAAAACATAGATTAAAAAGCAGAAAACCAAATGGGACATAAAACAAGCTGATAGGTAATAAGAAAATGGTTTTAGAGACGAACACTACAAGTAATATCTGGGAAAAATGGAAAAGTAATATTTTAAAAATTATTTTTATTTAGGTATAATTTGGCTCATTTTCTATATTACTGACATCCTCTCAAAACAAATAGTCAATTATATAACCCCTACAGTTATAAAATTTGTTAAGTCTGCAGTAAAATAAGACTATATACAGTTTTCTTCTATTTGTTAAGGTGTTAACAGTGAATAATTTCAATAACAATAATTATGATAATGATTAATAATGGTATTATTATCATTAAGTCATGTAATGATTAAGGTGATGGCAGAAGCCACCCACGGATGACAATACTGTCACTGATAACTATCCAGGGGCATACAATTAGGAATTAGACAATATCTAGGTCTATTATCCTCTCAGCATTATATGGCAATTACAAGAATTGAGTAATAGCATGCTACCTGTTTCAGTACACAAAGACAAGGGCTGGAAGCAAGGTACTCATTGTGCTGTTGATAGTAATTGACTTGCAGTACAAGGAACAAGTATGAACCAGTGGTTGATGTCTTTTATATTGATCCCTACAAAATTCTTCATTGTCTGTCACTAGTCAATTTTTTTACTACTTCAGTCAGCCAGAAAGGGTGATGATGAGCACATTGTGCCACAAAGTACCACAGCATTGATTTAATAATTTGAATTTTATATAAATAAGATAGCTTTAGATGTATAATAACCATTTCTCATAAAACAGTAGAAACAATGCTGATTGTTATGGGCACAGAAAATGATGAATATCTATAAAGGACATCTATTTGTCTATAAAATGTTCATTACAATTTCATTTTTGCTAACATTGAATTAATTTCTCTGACAATAAACAACAACTTAACATGTTTCCAATATGTTTTTAGATGTTTCTCTTTAATTAATTAAGACTTGCCAACTTCTCCATTAATATTCTCTGTTTCTACCTGGTTCCCTCTACGAATTACATCTCTGGGCTTGTGTGAGTCAATCTTTAATGGATATATGGAGTCCTTATCAATAGAGAACCCCCATTGCAGCTTTTGCTTAATAATCTCTTCTCTTTCTGTATCAAGGATTAACCCATTCCTCTAATCCTCTGCATTAGAATACTTCTCCTCAAAGGAGGCTTACATCAGCAGGCTTCTTATTGGAGAAATCAGGCAAGCAACACAGAACAGAATGGGTAACTTCCAAGCATCTGCTTATGAATCCTTAATTTGCTGACATTTTATAATGAGATTTTTTAAAATTTATGAGGAACCTACTCATGCTTTGCAGAATTTTTAACAGAGAGATCCTGCTTGGTGTTAGTTTTCCAATACAATCAAAAAACAAGAAAGAGAGATAAAACCTCCCAAATTATCTAAAGCATGGTTGCATTTAGCCGAAGAGGACAAGTGGTTAGACTGTTTATACCATGGTTGGCTCTACTGACTTCAACTTTATATATTTTCAGTTAAGGTAGCATTAGATGTTCCTTGTAGTTTTAAAAATAAACATTCTCAATAAAGCTATCAGATTATATGGTTTCTCGTAATAAAATGTTGCGATGTGCACTGCACCCTAAGTAAACTGAAGAAGCACACAGAGGTTACGCTCTGCTGGAGCAGCTGTATAATATTGCTGACCATATTTCAGTGAGTAGTTGGAAGATGTTTACCAAGAGGTTTTATTTGTGAAAAAGTTCATCTTAAAAACCTAATTTTTTAATAGTATTAACAACAGCTAGTCCAATCAAGTGTTTACTTCTTTTCCAGCACATCACAGATAAGAACACAATTTACTGTCGCAATCAAACGATGAGGTAGGAAGTGCTACACTGCTCCTTTTTTTTTATATATTCAATATATTTTTATTTATATTTCAAATGATTTCCCATTTTCTGGCTCCCCACTCCCCGAAAGTCCCATAAGCCCTCTTCCCTCCCCCTATGGCCCCACCCACTTCTTCCCACTTCCCTGTTCTCGTTTTGCCCTATACTGCTGCACTGAGTCTTTCCAGAACCAGGGCCCACTCCTCCGTTCTTGAACATCATTTAATATGTAGATTATGTCTTGGGCATTCCAAGTTTCTAGGCTAATATCCACTTATCAGTGAGTGCATACCATGATTGATCTTTTGAGACTGGGTTGCCTCACTTAGTATGATGTTCTCTAGCTCCATCCATTTGTCTAAGAATTTCATGAATTTGTTGTTTCTAATGGCGGAATAGTACTCCATTGTGTAAATATACATTTTTTGTATCCATTCCTCCATTGAGGGACACCTGGGTTCTTTCCAGCTTCTGGCAATTACAAATAGGACTGCTATGAAGATAGTACACTGCTCCTTTTATAAAGGAGAAATCTGAAGCAGAGAGCAGTTATGTAGCACATTTGAGGTCATGCACTAGAAAGAAGTCAAGGCTGGGGTAAACAGGTGGCCTTGGGGACTTAGGATCTAATCACTGAATAGTCACCCTGATTCTCATGTAGAGTCAGTCGCCTGCTTACAGTCCTGCTGGCTGCTTTCTATCGTAGGTTAAAAGCACACAGGAAGACTGGTCATGTATGAAGACAGGGAGTTCGGTTAATCCAATGCTGCCTTAAATCAGTGACTTCAAGATGAAAAGCAAGGCTGGAGTGTGCTCATGCTCTGACTGAAAGCTCTGGTTCTTAGTGTTACAGAGCCTGGTAGCGATGGATGAGCCTCATCTCGGGCCATTACTAAAAGTCTTTCAGCAAGATTCAATACTTACTTGGAAAGTTTGTATTAAACTCACTAGCTCCCAAACTTGGGAAGCATCATTTTTTTTCTTTTTTTTAGAGTTTGTGATATTTTCTAGAAAAAATAAGTATCTCTGAAAATAAGTATTTTGATAATGTTAATTTTACTTTATAAATTTATAAAAAAAGTAATTTAGCTTGCAATCAAAGTATTTTTATAGTAAAGTAAAACAAAGAAAGCACCCATCAGACTTATTTTCTTTGTTATTAACATTATTTTAATTCTTTGAAAATTTTGCAGAATATATTTTGAGCAAATTTACACACTAAACTCTTCCCCCGTTACTACCATACCTCCCTGCCTTCTCTCCCTCTCTCCCATCCTTTCCATCAAATTTTGAGATTTCTTCCTTTTTAGTTTTAGTCTTTTTTTTTGTTTTTTGTTTTGTTTTGTTTTGTTTTTACCATCAAGTCCAGTTTGTGTTTCCTTGTTAGCCTCTCTCTTGGCCTGTGGTTGACCTACCAGGGGTCATATCTTTAAAGAGAACTGATTCCCCATCTCCGACCCTATCATGTGCAAATTGTTGCAATGATATTTGTGTGATTCTAGCTCACCTTCCCCTATCTATGCAGAGATTGTGTCTAGCTAGTATTTGCTCAGAAATTGTGCACACTGTTACAATCACTGTGAGTTCACATGTGAAACTGCCATTGGTGTCGGGGAAACATCCTTTATTTGATGTTATTGACCACCTCTTACTCTTATAGTTTTTTTGTCCCTTCTTTTATGAAGCTCCTGAGACTTGAAGGAAAGGAATACACAAACACCCACACCCACACAAATAAATAAATAAATATATATATGCATATACATATTTATATATAAATAAATATATAAAATTATATATATGCATACATACATTTATATATAAATATATAAAATTGTATATATTTAATATATAATATATTAAATACATGAATGTGTGTATGCTTTTATATATATATATATATATATATATATATATATATATATATATAAAGCTTATAGTTTTATTAGCTGATTCTTGTGAATTTTACATCATGTACCCCAATCACACTCATCTCCCCTCCCCACTTCCTGCCCTCCACCCTTGAAACTTTTTCACCCAACAGAGAAAAAAAATCTCATTGTAGAAGGTGGAGTGTGTCTCCCTTTTATATACACTTCTTTCCACACTTCTTTGCTTGCAAATGTTCATTGCAATGGCTCATTGGTCTGGTGTCTGCTACTCTATCACTACTAGAACCTCACTGGGACCCTTCTGGGATACTCTTTGCTACCCTGTGTCCTGGAGCTCCTGTAGGTTTGGATCTGTAGGACTGGCTTGTTTATGCATTCCAGAATCTATGAGGTAGATGTTGAGAGTGGGCAATGTAAAGCCCTGGATCTGGGCCTTGAAGGTATCTGAGCTGGTCAGCTCACTGGCCTTCCCACTCTCATGCCCTTCTGGCTGGCTCACCAGCAGCTGCCCTAACCAGGTCCAGCTTTTCCGTGCTGCTCAGGGGTGGTGCAGGGCCTGCTTTCCTCAGTGCTGCAGCCAGTTAGGAATATGGTCTATTCTCCCACCCTCATGAGCTAGGGCCAGCCCTCCTGGCTGATATAGAGGGGCAAGGGATGAGGGAGGGGTGGAAGACATCCTTTCCTTGTCCACACCACTACACCGCAAATGAGTCAGGGCTGGCTCTCTCTATAGGACTGACTCAGCTGCAGCCCCCACATCAAGGGCTATTATCTCCTGTGCTTCCCAGGTGAGAAACACAGCCAGCTCTTCTGTTCTCATGATCCCATGAGGGCCAACTCTTCAACTTGTCATGGGTAATGAGGGCAAAGGTGGGGGGAGAACATCTCTCTCCAACTCTCCCTCACCAATACCACTGCACAGTAGATAAGAGGCAGGACCGTATTTCCCACACTCATGCCCCCAGGTCTGAATCACCCACAATCCCCACATCCAGGGCCCATTCTGCTGTCCTACTCGGGTGAGGTACAGGACCTGTTCTCTCAAGGGCTATAGCTGCTGAGGTACAGCTCTCATGACCCCAGAACCAGATAGTGACCCATTTGCCGCAGGTGGCAAGGGGCAAGTGTCATCCATGACACTACATGGGAGACAAGTGGTAGGGATAGCTCTCCCATGTTTGTATCCTCAGGGCTAGCTCACTAGCAACTCATATGAGGGTCCTCTCTCTGGAGTACTGCAGCGGGTGAGGGGCAGGATCAATTCTCTTGCTCTCAAACCCCCAGTGCCACCCCTCCCAGGATGACCAGGTAAGTGGTGGGGCCAATTCTACACAGCCCTCAGACATTAACATGTCCCTGGGTAACATCCCAGACTAGGGATGTCCACCTGGCCTTTCATGGTAACAGATCCCTCTGCTGCAGAGACACACAATCAGACATAGCCTGCATTGGCAGCATAGGCTGGGATGCCCCATGGTCCCAGGTAGCAAACCAGCAACCCATACCACGCTGTTCTTCACTACCATTGAGAGCTTTCCAGTTCTTTTTTTTTTTATATTTTTATTTCTATATTCTTTGTTTACATTCCAAATGATTTCCCCTTTCCCAGATCCCCCCACCCCATATGACCCATAAACCTTCTTCTCTCCATCTATTCTCCAATTACCTCCCTCCTTTTTCTTGTCCTTATATTCCCCTCCAATGCTATATCAATCTTTTCCAGGGTCAGGACCCTCTCCATACTTCTTCATGGGAGTCATTTGTTATGCGATTTGTGCCTTGGGTATTCAGGGCTTCTGGGCTAATTAATATCCACTTATCAGAGATTGCATTCCATGTGTATTCTTTTGTGATTGGGTTACCTCACTTAGGATGATATTTTCCAGATCAAACCATTTGCCTAAAAATTTTGTGAATTCATTGTTTCTAATTGCTGAGTAGTATTCCATTGTGTAAATATACCACATTTTCTGTATCCATTCCTCCTTTGAACAACATCTGGGTTTTTTCCAGCTTCTGGCTATTATAAATAAGGCTGCTATGAACATAATGGAGCATGTGTCTTTATTGCATGCCGGGGAATCCTTTGGGTATATGCCCAGGAGAGGTATAGCAGGGTCCTCCGGAAGTGTCATGTCCAGTTTTCTGAGGAACCGCCAGACTAATTTCCAAAGTGGTTGTACCATGTTACAGCCCCACCAGCAGTAGAGGAGTGTTCCTCTTTCTCCACATCCTCTCCAACACCTGCTGTCTCCTGAGTTTTTGACCTTAGCCATTCTGACTGGTGTAAGGTGAAACCTCAGGGTTGTTTTGATCTGCATTTCCCTAATGACTAATGATGTTGAGCACTTCTTAAGGTGCCTCTCAGCCATCTGAATTTCTTCAGGTGAAAATTCTTTGTTTAGATCTGTACCCCATTTTTAATAGGGTTATTTGGTTCCCTGGGGTCGAACTTCTTGAGTTCTTTGTATATAGTGGATATTAGCCCTCTATCAGACGTAGGGTTGGTGAATATCCTTTCCCAATTTGATGGTTGCCGTTTTGTCCTTTTAACAGTGTCCTTTGCCTTACAGAAACTTTGCAATTTTATCTGATATTCGAATGGCTACTCCAGCTTGTTTCCTGAGACCATTTGCTTGTAAAATTGTCTTCCAGCCTTTTACTCTAAGGTAGTGTTTGTCTTTGACCCTGAGGTGTGTTTCCTGTATGCAGCAAAATGTAGGGTCCTGTTTACGTATCCAGTCAGTTAGTCTATGTCTTTTTATTGGGGCATTGAGTCCATTGATGTTAAGAAATATTAAGGAATAGTGATTATTACTTCCTGTAATTTTTGATGTTATTTTTAAAATTTGTTTGGTTAACTTCTTTTGGGTTTGATGAAAGGTTACTATCTTGATTTTTCCAGGGTGAAGTTTCCCTCCTTGTATTGCTGTTTTCCTCCTATTATCCTTTGTAGGGCTGGGTTTATGGATAGATATTGGGTAAACTTGGTTTTGTCATAGAATATCTTAGTTTCTCCATCTATGGTGATTGAGAGTTTTGCTGGGTATAGCAATTTTGGCTGGCATTTGTGTTCTCTTAGAGTTTGCATGAGATCTGCCCAGGATCTTCTAGCTTTCATAGTCTCAGGTGAGAAGTCTGGTATGATTCTGATAGGTCTTCTTTTATATGTTACTTGGCCTTTTTCTTTTACTGCCTTTAATATTCTTTCTTTGTTTAGTACATTTAGGGTTTTGATTATTATGTGACAGTAGGTATTTCTGTTCTGGTCCAGTCTGTTTGGAGTTCTGTAGACTTCTTGTGTATTCATATTCATGGGCATCTCTCTCTTTAGGTTAGGGAAGTTTTTTTTTTTTCATAATTTTATTAAAGATATTTGCTGGTCCTTTAAGTTGTAAATCTTCACTCTTCATCTCATTATATGCCTACAATCCTTAGGTTTGGTATTCTCATTGTGTCCTGGATTTCCTGGATGTTTTGGGTTACAAGCTTTTTGCATTTTGCATTTTCTTTAACTGTTGAGCCCATGGTTTCTATGGTATCTTCAGCATCTGAGATTCTTTCTTCTATCTCTTGTATTCTGTTGTTGATATTTGCATCTATGTCCCCTGATTTCTTCTCAAGGTTTTCTATCTCCAAAGTTGTCTCCCTTTGAGTTTTCTTAGTTGTTTCTACTTCTGATTTTAGATCCTGGATGGTTTTGCTTAGCTCCTTCACTTTCTTGTTTGCTCTTTCCTGTAATTCTTTAAGAGATTTTTTTGTTTTCTCTTTCATGACCTCAGCCTGTTGACCAAAGTTCTCCTGTATTTCTTTAAGTGATTTTTGCGTTTCCTCCTTATTGGCTTTTGTTTTCTCCTGAATTTCATTCAATGATTTTTTGTGTTTCCCTTGTTAGGGCTTCTAACTTTTGATCCATTTTCTCCTGAATTTCTTTAAGTATGTCCTTCATGTGTTCCTCTACCAGCATCATGACCAGTGATTTAAATCCAAATCTTGTTTTTCTGGTGTGATGGGGTATCCAGGACATGCTGTTAAAGGAGAATTGGGTTCAGATGCTGGCATATTGCCTTGATTTCTGTTAGTGACGTTCCTGCGCTTGCCTTTTGTCATCTAGTTCTCACTGGTGTTAGTTGGTCTTGCCAATGCTGGACTCACCAGTGCAAGCTGCCCCTTCCCAGGTGGCCTCTTGTGCACAGCTGAACTCCTGCTCTGCCTGGAGACAGGGTGCTGTGGCCCAGGCTGTTCAGATCCCAAAGCAGAGACCTGAAGGCTCCTACCTGGGGCCTGCTGGACTCACCAGAGCACACTGACTCCTCCCAGCTGGCCTCCCCAGTGCCCCTCTGACCTCTTGCAGGACCAGTAGATGTGGTATTGTAGCCCAGGCTGTTCTGGATCCCGAAGCGGAGATCTGAAGGCTCCTGCCAGAGGCCTCAGGTCTGGAACCTAAGCTCTGTGGTGCTGACCCACCAGAGCAAGCTGTGTTCTTCTAGTCTGCCTCCGGGTGCACACCAGGCCTCTTGAACTTCCTGGAGACCGAGTGCTTTGGCCCAGGCTGTTCAGATCCTGAAGCAGACACCTGAAGACTCCTGCCGGGGTCTGCTAGTGAGAGCTTTACAGTTCTTTTCACTGTGCCCATATCTTTCGGTTTCTCTTTGCTTCCATTGCTCCACCATTTAATTTGCTCTTCCTAGTAATGCCTGGGGTCTCTGAATGTCTGGGGCCATCTCAGGTGTGGTCTCAGGAGTGCTGTGCCTTACTCCTGCATTATGGTGCTAGGCAGAGGTCATCTCAGGCTAGCTCCCTGTCCTGACTACGACTACAACTACTATGATTACTATGATGAGTATTTCTTCTTTTTTCCCAGCCTCCTCCTCCTCTTCCCCTCCTTCCTTTCTTCTTCCCCCTCCTTCTTTGTAGTGTCATTTCTCTGATCTTTGCATAACCATGTCTTTTCATTCTTCAGTTTCTTCCCTATCTTTACCATCTCTCCAGGGAGGACCTCTCAGGGTATTCTATCCCATGAAGTGCTCTTTCCTAGTCACTGCCTATCGCATGACCCTACTGTATTTTCTCTATAGCTCTTGACTAGCTCTGAACTTAATTCTATTTACTTATTAATATAGTTTTATAAATCCAATGAGAACAGTTGATTTCCTATTTCACTATTGGATTTTGTTTCTAATAACAATGTGGGATACATTTTAGAAACAGAATAGTCACAGGATGAATAAGTCAATGAAAGAGAAAATACAATTTGGGTAAATGTCAGAAGTATAGCTGGTGAGTAAATATTCTATAATTTGGTGGCAAAAAGGGTTCAGATAAGCTCCAGAGTAATGGAACAGTATATACCTAAATAACCACTCAAACAGGGGAACCAAAGGAAAAATTCTGAGTTGTTCTTAGTTGTCTCTATATATGTAGAGTCTGTCTACAGAGTTTATTTAGCTAATGTTTTATTATCAACCAAAATATGTGAAAGCCTACTATGTGGTGACAGTCCAACAGGCACTTAGATATGAAAGTGCCTTTAAAATTATGTGAACTTAGTTTCTACAATAGGATGAGTATTTCTCACAGCTGTTCTAGATTCCTAATTTTCATAACGACATTCCCCTCATTCATTAGGAAATTAGGCAATGGTATGGTGAGGATTTCATTTTGCATCCCCCCCCCCTTTTTTTGGTTTGTTTCAATTTAGAGCCAAAGGTTTACACACTCCTGTATATGAGCAAAGTTTTGATGGCCTATAGGAGGAATGACAACCTGTAATGTTTTCATCATTCACAGGTGATGTTTGATTTAGTGTAGATTATTTCTCATCCTCCTTTCTCGAAACAGTAAATATCAGCTTAGAGAAGCACAATGAACATTGAGTTGCACATTCAGTAACATCATTTTTAAATCTGGCTCTACCCCTTAGAAGCAGAGCACTAGAGGAAGCCAACAAATCATTCTAGGCATGTGCTCCTCTCCTACTTTGTGACTGCAGATTAGATTATGGCTCTTCCAATTCTGACACTTTGGAACTCAGAGTTGGGATTACCTACTGAAAATGTCTGATTTCTAAATTCTGATCAATCAATATGTGATCATAAACCACACAAGCAGCACTGTTTTTCATGCTTTTGAGACAGAATCTCACACTATGGCTCAGGCTGACTTCAAGCTCATGGTGAGCCTCTTGCCTTAGCCTCCTGGGAACTTGCATTACAACAGCTGCTAGCTTATGCAGTTGACAACTAGATTTCTTTATCACAGTGAAACTACTCCATAGGACCTCATTGGCTTTCTAGCAAGACATTTTCATCCAAGACTGCTTTATTTAGCTTCCCTTGCTGTTGGTGTAACAACACCAACTTCTAAATCCAATAAGAAAGAGATAAACTAAGTCATAGTAGCATTATTCTAGTCAAAATTGCTTGAAAATCTTTACTGTCTACCCATAACAGAGGGCATATAAATCAGAGGACTAGAGCAATAGTCCTTACAACAGATTGAAAACTATACTAGGCATCTGATATCAGATGTTTCCAGCTTGATGTGACTTTAAAGGTTGTCAAAGGATTCTCCTATTATAGAAACGCTTCTCTGCTTGCTAAACTCTCAACACTAAAGACTGAATCCTTGATTTGTTACTTTAGACAAATGTAACAAGTCCTCAAATATAATATATAACTAAATGGTTGTATGAAATACATGAAATCTTCTAAAATAAACATAATATTCATAATTTATTATTATATTAAAAACCTTATAATGCCTTGAAGAAATAAGAAGATAATTTACCCCAAATCTAGAGGCGAGGAATTCAAGATTTACAGAGACTAAGTGACTTGAACAACTGTGGATGTGTTGAGTGGCAGGGCCAAGACTACAAACCACAAAATCATCTCTGTGGGAAGAAAGGCGTGGATGTGAGGAAGGGGCCTTTAAGGGCAGGTTGATTAAAATTCTTACTCTGATTCTTATATGACAATGAGGCATTTTCTTAATTTCTTTTAGTTTTTTGTTGTTGTTATTTGTAAACATCAAGACTATCACATAGAAATCATATAGCATAGATATATGTGTGTATATAAATATCATTTTAGCTTATATTCCTCTTTAAATCTTTACAAGCTATCTATCTACTGCAAATGTCTGATTTCTAAATTCTCATCAATACTTACATATTTTCAAGTTCAGAATCAAGGTCATCTCTTATCTAAAATGTCATTTGATGTTATGGCTATTGCTATGGCATCTATACAAACCATCAAAAATCATTTATAGATGATTCCTGAATAGCTCCTGTGGTATTAAGGATCTCCGATAATGCTCCATAATGCAGTAGTGGTTGAACTCTGCTAGGCTCAGTCTAGTTCAGGACTGGAGAAATGGCTTGGCAATTAAAAAACACTTGCTTCTGAATTTAGTTCTCAGCATCCATAACGTGGCATTACTATCTCCTGTAACTCTAGTTCCAGGCGATTCTACATCCCCTATTCACCTCAACAGACTCCTACATTCAAAAACTAAAAAATAGCATATGCCAAAGATCTTTTGGATAAAATATTTTAAGATTCGTTTAATTTGTGTGTGTGTGTGTGTGTGTGTGTGTGTGTGTGTGTATGCTTGCCACTTGAATGTAGGAGTCAGTTTTAGTGCCCATGGTCTAGTAGGAAATATTGAATTAATATAATGAATGAAATACTGAATCTGTGTTTGAGCAAGTATTTCTGGTCCATAGGAAGCTTTCTTAGGCAAATGGATGGAGCTGGAGAACATCATACTAAGTGAGGTAACCCAGACTCAAAAGGTGAATCATGGTATGCACTCACTAATAAGTGGATATTAACCTAGAAAACTGGAATACCAAAAACATAATCACACATCAAATGAGGTACAAGAAGAACAGAGGAGTGGCCCCTTGTTCTGGAAAGACTCAGTGAAGCAGTATT
The DNA here is from genome assembly GCF_947179515.1 of Apodemus sylvaticus. NCBI lineage: Eukaryota > Metazoa > Chordata > Mammalia > Rodentia > Muridae > Apodemus > Apodemus sylvaticus. The sequence goes on from NC_067472.1 coordinate 114,291,517, forward strand.
CAGCAAAACCAGAACAGGGAAGTGGGAAGGGTTGGGTGGGAAAACAGGGGGAGGGAAGGGGACTGATGGGACTTTTGGGGAGTGGGGGTCTAGAGAAGGGGAAATCATTTGAAATGTAAATAAAGAATATATCAAATAAAAAAAAGAAAAAAAAAAGAAAGCTTACAGCAGCAGGGATACGAGGCAGCACACAGCAATACTGACACAGTAGCAAGAGGAAGTGTGCCTAGGTATGAGCTGATAGAATTTTCTTCACGATTTTTGCAGGTACCAGCCTTTCAGAAGATTTTGTGTGGTTATTAGCAAGAACATCTTGTATGGGAATATAAATGAGTTAAGGCAAAGAATAGGACAATGCAGCATACATACTGTAGGACAACTATGCTCCAGCGAGATGATCTATCTGCAAGAACATTCTGTGTGACTCTAATGTTGGTTAGAAATTACAATAAGTTTCTAATGGCTGAATAGTACTCCATTGTGTATATATACCACATTTTTTGCATCTATTCTTCCATTGAGGGATACCTGGGTTCATGAAATTCTTAGACAAATGGATAGAGGTGGAGAACATCATTCTAAGTGAGGTAACCCAGTCTCAAAAGATCAATCATGGTATGCACTCACTAATAAGTGGATATTAGCCTAGAAATTTGGAATACCCAAAACATAATCCACACATCAAATTATAGCCAAGAAGAATGGAGGAGTGGCCCCTGGTTATGGAAAGACTCAGTGTAGCAGTATAGGGCAAAACCAGAACAGGGAAGTGGGAAGCAGTGGATGGGAGAAAAGGGGGGGAGGGCTTATGTGACTTTCGGGGAGTGGGGGCCAGAAAAGGGGAAATCATTTGAAATGTAAATAAAAAATATATCAAATAAAAAAATAAATTACAATAAGTATAGGCACTCTAAGTAGACACCAAATACCATGGATTTATTACATGATGCACATGATTCTAGGTTGCTTGCTATTTTCTCATTTAATCATACAACCCTCCCCCCCCCCCCCCCCCCCCCCCGAGATAGACTCAACTCCTCTTCACTTGCAGAGATGTGGAAGCTGAAGTGTGCAGTTGTTAAGGGATTAACCACAGACACAGACAGCCAGAGCTAGAAAGATAGGTCTCACCCAGCTGGCCAACTATAGCTCAGCAGAACTCACAGATCCTTTTTTGCCATGCATTTCTCTGATGAGAAGAATTTATTTAATTTGATTTTCATTTTCATATTAAGGAGAAAATCTAAGTGCTTCTTTCTAGTTAGGCTTGTAAAACTGGCTCTTTTTTTTTTCCTACTTAAAAGCTATGCTACCATAAATTGTCTTTGAGCTAAGCTTAATTTCTCCATCTCTAAATAGTGATGGAAGTCCTCCTCTCTGTTTTTTTAAGGATTAAATGAGTAGGGTATGTTAACCAGCTAGCAAGTGGTCAGGCTTATAAAGAGGCTTTAACAAATGTTAGTTTATTGTGGGCCCTAGTAAGATAAAATTACATTTCAAATTAAAACCAGCTTTGCTATTAGTGGCAGGCTGAGAGCAAACAGATCTTTGCTCTGGAGCATAAAGGTGTCTATATGTGCACACATACACACTCACATAATCTCTCTTTCTGACTCTCTGTCTCTCTCTCTCTCTCTGTATCTCTCTGTCTCGGTCTCTGTCTGTCTCTGTCTCTGTCTCTGTCTCTGTCTCTGTCTCTCTCTCTCTCTCTCTCTCTCTCTGTTTCTCTCTCTCTCCCACTCCTTTTACTCTCTCTTTTTAGACAGGGTTTCTTTGTGTACCTCTGGCTGTCCTGAAACTCACTCTGTAGATCAGGCTGGCCTTTAAATCAGAGATAATCCTACCTCTGCCTCTAGAATGAGAATTTGAGGGAAGTCTTTTTTTTTCTATATTCTTTGTTTACATTCCAAATGATTTTCCATTTCCGGTTTCCCCCTCTCCAAAAGTCCCATAAGCCCTCTTCTCTCTGCCCATTCTCTGATCTAACCCTTCCTACTTCTCTGTCCTGGTACTCCCCTGTAATGTTTGATCAAGCCTTTCCAGGACCAGGGAACTCTCCTTCCTTCTTCTTGGGAGTCATTTGATATGTGAATTGTGTCTTGGGTACTCAGAGCTTTTGAGCTAGTATCCTCTTATCAGTGACTGCATTCCATGTGTGTTCTTTTGTGAATGGGTTACCTCACTTGGGATGATATTTTCCAGATCCAACCATTTGCCTAAAAATTTCATGAATTCGTTGTTTTTAATTACTGAGTAGTATTCCATTGTGTAAATATACCACATTTTCTATATCCATTCCTCCATTGAGGGACATTGGGGTTCTTTCCAACTTCTGGCTATTATAAATAGGGCTGCTATGAACATAGTGGAGCATGTGTCCTTATTGCATGGTCCGGGGAATCCTCTGGGTATATGCCCAGGAGTGGTATTGCAGGGTCCTCCGAAAGTGTCATGCCCAGTTTTCTGAGGAACAGCCAGACTGATTTCCAGAGTGGTTGTACCAACTTGCATTCCCACCAGCAGTGGAAGAATGTTCCTCTTTCTCCACATCCTTGCCAACACCTGCTGTCTCCTGAGTTTTTAATCTTAGCCATTCTACCTGGTGTGACATGAAATCTCAGGGTTGTTTTGATTTGCATTTCCCTAATGACTGGTGATGCTGAACATTTTTTAAGGTGTTTCTTCTTTGAATATTTTGTACAGTGTATTTTGACCATAGTTGCTACTCCCCTAATTCCCTAATTCTTCTTAGATCCACTTTAAAATAAAAATACATTGTTTTCTTTTTTAAAACCACCCATCAAGGCTAATTTATGCTTTGCATATATTCTTTTTTTTTTTTTTTTTTTTTTTTTTTTTTTTTAGGTTTATAGATTGCCTTTTATTTATACTTTCAGTTTTATTGCTTATATGTGATTCTTTTTTTTTTTATTTGATATAATTTATTTACATTTCAAATGATTTCCCCTTTTCTAGCCCCCCCCCCACTCCCCGAAAGTCCCGTAAGCCCCCTTCTCTTCCCCTGTCCTCCCTCCAACCCCTTCCCAGTTCCCCGTTCTGGTTTTGCCAAATACTGTTTCACTGAGTCTTTCCAGAACCAGGGACCACTCCTGCTTTCTTCTTGTATCTCATTTGATGTGTGGATTATGTTTTGGGTATTCCAGTTTTCTAGGTTAATAACCACTTATTAGTGAGTGCATACCATGATTCACCTTTTGAGTCTGGGTTACCTCACTTAGTATGATGTTCTCTAGCTCCATCCATTTGCCTAAGAATTTCATGAATTCATTGTTTCTAATGGCTGTATAGTACTCCATTGTGTAGATATACCACATTTTTTGTATCCACTCTTCTGTTGAGGGATACCTGGGTTCTTTCCAGCATCTGGCAATTATAAATAGGGCTGCTATGAACATAGTAGAGCATGTATCCTTATTACATGGTGGGGAATCCTCTGGGTATATGCCCAGGAGTGGTATAGCAGGATCTTCTGGAAGTGAGGTGCCCAGTTTTCGGAGGAACCGCCAGACTGCTTTCCAGAGTGGTTGTACCAATTGCTTTGCATATATTCTTGGATGTGAGGTCTTCCATTCAAAAGCAGTCAACCCACCAAGGGCTAAACTGTTAAAAAGAACTAACTCTTTTGGAGGAGATATTTGGTTCATAACCATAGTTCCACTCCTTTACCAAGTATATTAAGCATATACTGGTTTTAGAACAAAATGTTTAAGAATACAAATAAAAATTGAACATTTCTTATTCACCTATAAATTTATTTATCAGTCACTATTTGTTGGGTTCTTATTGATGGTGACTAAATAAATAAAGTGACAGAGTTGACATTTCAGGGTGCTGTGCCCATGTTCTGTTGCCTGTGCTGTGAGTAATGTGGCATGTTCTCAGATTCCTGCCATGTTCCCTCTTGGAATTAACATAGTGCATTCACTTGAAACTCTTTGGAACCAAATTCACCTCTCTTCTTTTTTCCTATTGTTCTTGCACTAGAGGGCCCAGATTCCATTAAGTATGGGTCACCATTGACAGGAAGACCATGGGAAGAGGAGTCAGAAGAAAAGCACTTCTGACCTCACACAACCATATGGGTAACATTGACAAGCTATTTCCTTCTTTCTGAGCCTGGGTGTGTGATCATCTTTGATCAAGCAATGGAAGCTACTCTATAGAATTGCCACAAAACCCTAATGGTATGAAATGTGAAAAAAATCTTAGACAATCACTTTGTGATAGACATATGCATAATACTATTTCTCTTCAAGTAATTTGGGAGTATATAGCAGGAAATACCATTACACATTTATTTACAAGTATTGGAAGATTTTTACTTAAAGTAAGACTATAGTGAGCTTAAAAGTTTTAGTATATCTGCTAAGCAACAGCTGACATAGTATAAAATGTGACTCTTTTCCTAAAAACACTCATCAACCCAATTAAGCCAGAAGCATATCTGACCTGGTGTAGTCATCTTCAACCAGCATGTGCTTTGGAATTGGTGAGTACCTTCCTGGAGAGATGGGTGGCAGGGAAGTTTTGTATTCTAATGTGCCGTTGTTGCCAGACAGTAGATGATTTTCCATTGGTGGAGAATAAGCTAATAAATTGGGAAAAGAAAAAGAAATGGCATCAAATCTTTTATGCTAGTGATTTGATGTGTTACATTTCAGAGGATGAGTTTTAAACAGAAGGGCTAGGCTTCATGTCAATTATTTTTCTTGTTCTCCAATAGGAGTGAGTTGCTATCCATTCGCATTTCCCATATAAGTGCTTGTTGACTTTACGCTTGGAAAGATGTGGTAACGGTCATATTTGTAACCAAAATTAGCCTAATTAGGTGATAAGAAGAAACGAACTGAAGAGATTCTACCAACACATATTTTCAGAACGTTGATTAATTTTCAATTGAAACAAAAATGTTAGCTTCTAATTATAGGACTCACATTCACTTTACATAATTAATATTAAATCATCAAAAAGCAAGAGGCTCCCAAGGAATAAATTCTGCTCTAAAGAGTTCTCCATAAATGGGTCATACTTCCATCACAGGAAGTCTGCAATCTCAACCATTTTTCTTCTCTTTTTTCCCCAATCCACCTTCTCCCTGATACCTCTTCACTTATGGGTTCCTTGACTGTGGTTCTCTTCTACTCTTTTCTCACATCTGTTTTGTATGCTAAGATCAACTCTTAAAATTCAACTTTGCACTTGTTTTGTGGCTTAAATGTGTTTCACTGTCACTACTGTTTGGGACATAATATACATAATATACATTTTCTTCATCATCAATTCTAATTCTAGTTACTAGTTCTCTGTATATCCCTGGCTGTCCTGGAACTCACTATGTAGACCTGGCTGGCCTCAAACTCAGAAATCCGCCTGCCTCTGCCTCCCAAGTGCTAGGATTAAAGGCGTGTGCCACCACTGCCTTCTTGACAGAATATATTGCCTCTTATTTCTACTAAATTGTGTTGCTATTAACACATTTTGGTTAGCTAACCCTCCAGCCATGCTGCTGAAGGCAGGGTTTGTATTTCTTGTGCATCTCACATCTTATTTTACAATGTATGGTGCATATATTAAATTGCCTTAACTGATTAGAAAGTTTTATGTTCTGCCTTTTAAAAAAATCTTCACTACTGCATTTATTTAGATTTAAGTGGCCCCATAGATCCTCAAATCTGACTCCTTTAAATTTATTTTTTTCAAAAGTCTCTGAAAGCCAAAACTCATTTCTATCCTAAGGTAAAGCTTATCTTAGCTTAGAGCCTTCTTCGGGGGTGGGAAAAGGCCATTTGGGGGGTGACACATTTGAGACCATCATTGCAAAAAGTAATAACTAAGGTAATGGGCCTTTAGCTAAGGTTATTCAGTTTTTAAATTTTCCACAGGAGAAACATCTAATCTAAGAAAGATTCAACAACTTGCTTAAGGTGATAGTATTAATTAATAGTCTGCCTTGAAGGCATCCCAAGTGTACCCGCTCACAATTGAACTCTCAAAGTTTCAAATCCAGCAAGCCAATTTATGTCAACAAAAATATCCATTAGCCTTAGATAAAAGTAATTCTTTCTAAATTTAGTCCCAGAAGACAGAAGAGAGGGCATGAGGCCTAATTAGTGGTGGATTTGGTGCAGTCCCCAGACTTGTGATTCACGTTGTTGCCCTAGGTGTCCTGTGTCACATACTGTTACAGACACAGTGACTAAGTATTTTCTTTATTCTATAGAGTATAACTATTCAACTAAAGATAAAAAGTTTGATGATGACTGGAAACAGAGATTTCATCATGCCAGGGGCCAAGGCTTTTCTGTAGAAGGAAGGGTACATCTATCTATTGCCCCTTTTGATAGCATCTGTCTTTCACTCTGCTGACAACTACATAGTCTGAACTACGACCAGGGATAAAATGGCATTTGACAGCTCATGGTCCATGGGATTGAGCAATTATCATTGGGAGTGTTATACTAACACTATCCTAGTAGTCCTTTACTGTGTTTAAAAATCATATCACTCTGCCTTTCCATAAATGGTGGAGCTGTCAACACATCAAGGTGTCCTACCTTCAAAATATGAGCTAAGGTCCCATAAAACTACATGGAAATGGTGAATAGAATATTTTCCCTGAAGTATTTCCAGAAGTGTGAAAAGAGTAAAATTGTAAGCAGAGGTGCAAATGGCTTTGTAGAGTTCCATTTTGTATAACTGGCAGGCGACTAGAGGATGGCTCCAAGCACAGTACTTACAGTGAGTAATATCCGGTGGCCCATAAGGATCAGTCATATAAATAGTGGTGGGTTTGCCAACTTTTAGATAAACAACATCAGATGTGTTCTTCAATATCGCTACAGCCTCTTCGTGTGTAACTTCTTCTAAACTATAGTTATTTACCTGAAAGGGGAGAAAGATCAATAAGAATGTCAAACCCATGAAGTGAAAAATAGCCATCCAGGCAGACAGTGTGATATTTGGAAGTATGACCTTATGAAAAGATTGATTGCAATGACTAGCTTGGTATTTTTACCATTCTTGGTAGACAGTTTAAGCTTTAACCAAAGCAGGATAGGTAGAGTCATGAATGCTACAAAACAAGTTAGCTTTGTCTGTCTCTCTGAGGCAGCAACATGAGATGGCATGCAAAATAATATTCTTTTTAATATTTGCTTTAGTTTTTATGATGAAAATAAAATGTCTGTCTGGGTATGCAGCTCAGTGATATAATAATTACTGAAAATGTACGAGGGCCTTAGATCAATTCCCAGCATTAAAAAATACAAACACAAAAACACTGTATAATAATTGAAATAAAGTTAAAAAAAAACAAAAACAATCTACACACTTCCTACTTTAATATATTTAAGTCAGTTTCACCATGTTGGACACATTGTTTTATACTCTTGGATAAAGATCTAGAGTGACTTCTGTAACATTAACATAATCTAGCATCATGGCTTTTGTCTTTTACTGTTTCAATAGTGATTTAAATAATCTCTTGCTAGATCCTGTTTAGTTTGCTCTTAATATGGTGGTACAATAAAAAATATAGCCAATGTATGCAGGGGTGGTTCAATATACAAAAATTCATTAACATAATCTACCATCTAAACAAACTGAAAGAAAAGAAAACATATACTAATCTCATTAGATGTTGAAAAATCATTTGACAAAAAAAAAATCTTGGAGAGATCAAGGATATAAGACTCATACTTAAACTAAAAGCAATATACACCAAGCCAATAGCCAACATTAAATTAAATGGAGAGAAACTTAAAGCAATTCCATTAAAATCAGAGACAACACAAGCCTGCCCATTCTCTCTGTATCTTTTCAATATAGTAATTTAAGTTCTAGCTAGTGCAATAAGACAACTAAAGGAGATCAAGGGGATACAACTTGGAAAGGAAGAACTCAAACTATTACTATTTGTAGATGACATCATAGTATATATAAGTGACCCCAAGATATCTACCAGAGAACTCCTACAGCTGATAAACACCATCAGCAAAGTGGCTGGATACGAAATTAACTAAAAAATATCAGTAGCCTTCTTTTATACAAATAGAAAGTGGGCTGAGAAAAAATTAGGGAAATAATACCCTTTACAATAGCCACAAATAATATAAAATATTTTGATATAACTCTAACCAAACAAGTGAAAGACCTATATGACAAGAATTTCAAATTTCTGAAGAAAGAAATTTAAAAAGATATTAGAAGGAAAGATCTCCCATCCTCATGGATTGATAGGATTAACATAGTAAAAATGGTCATTTTACCAAAAGTAATCTACAGATTCATTGAAATTCCCTTAAAATTCCAACACAATTCTTTACAGGCTTTGAAGGATCAATTTTCAAATTCATATGGAAAAACAAACAAACAAACAACAAACAAACAAATCCCAGGATCACTAAAACCATATTGTACAATTAAAAAAATTCTGGAGGACCCACCATCCCTGATGTCAATCTTTACTACAGAGCAATAATGATAAAAACTGCATAACTATGAAGACTTGATTTTTGACAAAGAAGCCAAAATCATATAATGGAAAAGGAAGACCACCTTTAGCAATGGTGCTGGTCTAACTGGATGTCTGCATGTGGAAGCGTTCAAATAGATTCATATTTATCACCCTGCACAAAACTCAAGTACAGGTGGATCAAAGATATGAACATAAAGCCAGATATAATAAATCTAATAGAAGAGAAAATGGGGAATAGCAGTGATTGCATTGGCACAGGAGACAACCTCCTGAACCAATTATCAATAGCTCTTGCACTAAGATCAACAATAAATGGGATCTCATGAAACTGAAAAGCTTCTGTAAAGCAAATGTCAATAGGATAAAACAGCAGCCTACAGAATGGGAAAAGATCTTTACCAACACTACATCTGATCAAGGACTAATTTCCAAAATATATTAAGACCTCAAGAAGTTAGACAAAAACAAACCAAATAAACCAAGTAAAAAATGGGGTACAAACCTAAACAGAGAATTTTCAACATGGGATTCTCTAATGGCTAAGAAGCACTTAAAGAAATGTTCAATGTCCTTAGTCATCAGGGAAATGCAAATCAAAATGACTTTGAGATTGTACCTTAACCTCCATGGTTAAGATCAAAATCTTAAGTGACAGCACATGATGTTGAAGATGTAGAGCATAGGGAACACTCCTCCATTGCTGATGGAAGTGCAAACTTTTGCAAACAATCTGTAAATCAACTTGACAGTTTCTCAAAAAACTGGCAATAGTTCTACCTGAAGACCCAGCTCCTGGGCATATACCCAAAAGATGTCTACCATAAAGACATCTGCTCAGCAATGTTCATAGCAGCTTTATTCATAATATCCAAACTCTGGAAACAATCCAGATGTCCAACAAGTGAAGAATAAATAAAGAAACTGTCATTCATTTACATAATGGAATACTACGCAGTTATTAAAAACAAGAAATCTGCAGGCAAATAGTGTAACTTAAAATATCCCGAGTGAGGTAACCCAGAACCAGAAAGGCATGCATGGTATGTACTTGCTGCTAAGTGGTTATTAGCCATAAAGTATAGAATTCCCATGCTATAATCCATAGACTCAAAGAAGCTAAATATCAAGGAAGGATACTTGAATCTCACTCAGAAGGGGAAATTTAATAGTCATTGGTGGTTGATGGAGAGAGAGAGAACTGGGTAAGAGAGAATGGAGTTGAGGGGTTAGATGTAGGGTGAGCCAGGGAGAGAGAGCGGGGAGAGTAAATGGAAGTCATTGAAGACAGGGGTGGGTGAGATGAGGGCTGGGATGTGCCAGAGACCTGGGATTGCGGAGGCTCCAAGGAGTCTATGAGGGTTACTCCAGCCGAGACTCTTGGCATTGGCAGACATGTAGCCTGAAGTGGCCACCTCCTATAGCCAGGCAGGATTCCCACTGGGGGTGATAAAAATAACAACCCATCCACAAAACCTTCAATCCCAAATTTACCCTGCATACTAGAAGTACAGTGACAAAGATGGAACAGAAACTGAGAGAATGGCCAACAAATGATTAGGCCAACTCGAGTTTCCCATCCCATGGGAAAGAGCCAATCCCTGACATTACTAATGATACTCTGTTATGCTTGCAGACAGGAGCCTACCATAACTGTCCTCTGAGAGGTTTCTCTTAGCAACTGACAGAAGCATATGCAGAGATCCACAACATTAGATTTAGCTCATGGAATCTTGTGGAAGAGTTGAGGGAAAGATTGAGGGACCAGGCAGAGATAGGGACTCTACAGGAAGACCAACAGAGCCAACTGACCTGGCTCCTTGGAGGCTTCCAGAGACTAATCCACCAACCAAAAAGCATATATGGGTTGGACCTACATCATCTCACATGTAGCAGATGTGCAGCTTGGTCTTCATGAGGGTTCCCAACACCTGGAGTTGGGGCTGTCCCTGACTCTCTTGCCTGCCTGTGGATTCTGTTCTCCTAACTGGGCTGCCTTTTCTGGTCTCAGTGGGAGAGTATGCACCTAGTCCTGCAGTGCAGAGTAGGTTGGTACCTAGGTATGACCTCTCCCATTCTCAGAGGAGAAGGAAAGGGAAGAATGGGAGTGGGGGAAGGACTCTATGAAGGGTGCCTGGGAAGACAGGGGAGCTGAACTTGGTATTAATTATTAGAGAAAAATAAATAATATTGTGACAAACAATTATTTGGCTTTATCTAGCTTGGATTTTTTTTATAAAACTCATATTCAAGACTTGCTAGACTGAATTATAATATCATTATTACAATGTTTAATATCTATTCTGAAACTTTCCCTTGAAAATGAACCAGTTTATCCTCTTGCCAGCCCTCCATGAGGTCTGTCTGTCTGTCTGTTTGTTTCTCTTTCCTACCTCCTTCTCTTCTGCTTGTGTACTCCCAGTTACTGGCTATACCTCCAGCTATGAGGGTTTTTTTTTGAAAGAGTGTTGATGTTATAACCTAAGGATTCATAGGTGAGCACATTTGAATGAATCACATTTCTGCAAGTATCACCAGCAGTGCACCCCTCCTTATTGTTACAAAAGAAGCCTTTATCAAAAACTGTTATAACTTCAGGGCAGAAACATTACACTGGATGTGTGCAGTACTTACTGGTTTTTTATTTAAGGCAACTTGAAAGACATCATCAATGGATAAATGGAAATACATGTCCAAAATATATAATTGGAGGTTAGCTTGGGATACAGAGTCAGGTATAAGCTATCCTGAGCAACAGAGAAAACTATCTTATTGTAGCAAAACATATATGATGAGGTTTAAGCTACAAATTACACACAATAATTTGGCATAGGAAGAGATTAATAAATAATCATGCAGTAGAGCAATTATAACAAAAATCAGCCTTACCAACCTTGGACTCATATTAAATAAAACAAGGGGAAATAAAATACAAGCATGATGCTACTCTGACCATCTCTTTGATAACTTTGATAATCATCAGTGGATGCAGTGGTTAACACCAGATAGCACATGCTTCATGATGAGTCTGTGAAAAGAGATGAGTCACACTCCAGGTAGGCTGGAGACTGGTGCTGCATGCTTTCATCGTAGAACACAGATTATTGGAGCTATGAATAAGTGAGGCTGAGATACACTTTCTCCTATCTACTTTAGTCATATATGATCAGTAGCACTATTTTTCTATTATTTCCTTACAAATACTAATAATTGCAGCATGTATAATGGGCTAAAATAAATGCAGCCACTATCATGTTTTACATATACTAACTTCTTGCAGTGATGCATTTGTCTTCTCTAAGATAAATATAAAATAAAATAAATGTAGGTTAATATGCTTCAACTTTTTAGTGAATGTCACTGGTCTGATCAAGTGATAGAGGCTGGGGAAAATTTCCTGAACAGACACCAATAGCTTATGATCTATGATCAAGAATTGACAAATGGGACCTCATAATATTACACAGTTTCTGTAAGGCAAAGGACACTGTCAATAGGACAAAATGGCAACCAACAAATTGGAAAAAGATCATTACCAACCCTACATCTGACAGAGGGCTAATATCGAATAAATACAAAAATAAATACAAAGAACTCAAGAAGTTAAATTCCAGAGAGCCAAATAACCCTATTAAAAATGGGGTACAGAATAAACAAAGAAATTTTACCTGATGAATATCAAATGTCTAAGAAGCACCTAAAGAAATGTTCAACATCCTTAGTCAACATACTTAGTCATCAAAACAACCCTGAGATTTCACCTCACACCAGTCAGAATGGCTAAGATCAAAAACTCAGGAGACAGGAGGTGCTGGTGAGGATGTGGAGAAAGACGAACATTCCTCCACCTTTGGTGGGAGTGCAAGCTGGTACAACAATTCTGGAAACCAGTCTGGCAGTTCCTCAGAAAACTGGGCATGATATTGCAAGAAGACCCTGTTATACCACTCCTGGGCATATACCCAGAGGATTCCCCGTCATGTAATAAGGACACATGCTCCACTAAGTTCATAGCAGCCTTACTTATAATAGCTAGAAGCTGGAAAGAACCCAGATGTCCCTCAACGGAGGAATGGATACAGAAAATGTGATATGTTTACACAATGGAATACTACTCACATATTAAAAACAATGAATTAATGAAATTCTTAGAAAAATGGGTAGAACTGGAAAATATTCTAAGTGAGGTAACCCAATCACAAAAGAACACACATGGTATGCCCTCACTGATAAGTGGATATTAGCCCAGAAGCTGTGAATACCCAAGACACAATTCACATATCAAATGATGCCCAAGAAGAAGGAAGGAGAGGCCCCTGGTCCTGGAAAGGCTTGATGCAGCAGTGTAGGGGATTACCAGGACAGGGAAGCAGGAAGAGGTTGATTAGGGAATAGGGGGAGGGAAGAGTGTTTATGGGACTTTTGGGGAGTGGGGAACCAGGAAAAGACACTGAAATTTAAAAAAAAAAAGAAAGAAAAGTCAAGTACTTCATCCT